>NC_134803.1:37960033-38027533 GCF_046742065.1 Oratosquilla oratoria
ATTATTATTATTATTATTATTATTATTATTATTATTATTATTATTATTATTATTATTATTATTATTATTATTATTGGTATTATTTTATTATTATTATCATTATTATTATTATTATTATTATTATTATTATTATAATCATCATTATTATTGTTATCAGTTATTATTATTATTATTATTATTATTATTATTATTATTATTATTATTATTATTATTATTATTATTATTATTATTATTATTATTATTATTATTATTATTATTATTATTGTTATCATTATTATTATTATTATTATTATTACCACCAGGTGGCGCTGGGTGCGCGGTTGGGACCTGTGGCGCCTCTACCGCGACTTCTTCCCCATCGAGGTGATCAAGACGGCCGACTTGGACCTTTCCAAGAACTACATCATGGGCTACCATCCGCACGGGATCCTGTGCGCCGGCGCATTCTCCCTCTTCGCCACCGAGGGGAGTGGGTTCTCCAAGGTGAGAAGCACAGGGCCTCCGCTGGTCCAAGATATTCTTCTTCTTCTTCTCCTCCTTCTTCTTTTTCTTCTTCTCCTTCTTCTTCTTCTTCTTCTTCTTCTTCTTATTCTCCTTCTTCTTCTTCTTCTTCTTCTTATTCTCCTTCTTCTTCTTCGTCGTCGTCTTTTTTTTCTTCTTCTTCTTCTCCTCCTCCTCCTCCTTCTTCTTCTTCGTCTTTTTCTTCATTCTTCTTCTTCTTCTCCTTCTTCGTCTTCTTCTTCTTCTTCTTCTTCTTCTCCCTCTTCTTCTTCTTCTTCTTTTTCTTCTTCTTTTTCTCCTCCTTCTTCTCCTTCTTCTTCTTCTTCTTCTTCTTCTTCTTCTTCTTCTTCTTCTTCTTCTTCTTCTTCTTCTTCTTCTTCTTCTTCTTCTTCTTCTTCTTCTTCTTTCTTTTTTGTTGTTGTTGTTCTTCTCCTTTTTCTTCTTCCTCCTCTTTTTTATTTTATTATTATATATTTTTTCCTTTTGGACTTTTGGAAATTAGATTTTAAATTATCAAGTGCCATTGTGTCGTAAGCGGTGAGTGAGATTTAGTTACAACTGCTTGGTGTAGTGAGCTGTAGATTACACCCAAGCTTGCGAATTACGACTGAGATGAATCTGAGTTTTACCTGAAATGGCGACAAAGAATCTGACAAAAATGTATCAGTAATCTCATTGACCAACACTATCCTCATTGCTATCATTATCATCATTGTCGCTGTCGTCGTCATCGTTGTCATCATCATAATCATCATCGTCGTCGTTATCGTCGTAGTCGCAATCATAATTATCATCGTCGTCGTCATCATCAGAATTATCGTTGTCATCATCAGAATTATCGTTGTCATCATCAGAATTATCGTTGTCATCGTCGTCGTCGTCATCATCATCATCAGAATTATGGTCGTCATCATCATCAGAATTATGGTTGACATCATCATCATCAGAATTATCGTTGTCATCATCATCGTCGGCGTCGTCTTTGTCGTTGTCTTCGATGTCGGCGTCGTCGTCATTATCACCATTTCATTTGTTTCGTTTCATATTTTTTTCTTTCAGATGTTCCCCGGTTTTATGCCCTACCTGCTTACCCTTGGAGGACATTTCCTGCTCCCCGTCTACAGGGAATTCTTCATGTCAACGGGTGAGTTCACACACACACACACACACACACACACACACACACACACACACACACACACACACACACACACACACACACATACATTTATATATATATATATATATATATATATATATATATACATATATATATCACAAATGACCCACTTTCGAAGAAGAATAAGCGCAAGTAAAAAGATCCGTATATTTCAATCACTATCTGTGATCCTCTTCAGCAATATAATCCCAACCTAAGACACAGTCACGACGTTTTTGACAAGGTTAGGCTGATGGGTAGGGTAAGTGACACAAGAAGTCTTCTCCATCTGGCGTCACACCCGAGATACCTCGAAGAACCTACAACACTGGGTTCGACTTTCTCCCCTACAGGAGCCGTGAGTGCGACGAGGGAGAGCATGGACTACCTGCTAGGAAGGGAGGGCAGTGGTCGCGCCCTCTGCTTAGTCGTTGGTGGTGCCAAGGAAGCTCTCGATTCCCATCCAGGCGCCGTCACGCTCCACCTGAGCAAGCGCAAGGGCTTCTGCAAGATGGCCATTCGGCATGGGTGAGTCTTGGAAACAGAAATACATTTCGAAAATAGACTAGATTTTGTTAGAAAATATTCTTCATATTCATAGTACCCTAGGTTTAGAAACTTGACAGAAATTCTAATATTGGAGATTTCTGAATCTTTAAGATTCCCAACAGGAAGATTTATAAAAAAAAAAGAGAGAAAAATACAATGATAATAACCTTAACATAAACCGACGCGGAATAAACTCATCTTCACAACATTACACCTTCGCAGAGCCTCGTTGGTGCCTATGTACTCTTTCGGGGAGAATGAGATCTACGACCAGATACCCAATCCACAAGGCTCCAAGATCAGATGGATCCAGGACACCATGCAGAAGGTGCTCGGGATTGCCCCCTGCCTCTTCATTGGCAGAGGCGTTTTCCAGTACAGCTTCGGCATTGTCCCTTTCAGGAAACCGATAAAGATAGTCAGTAAGTATGCAAGATTCATGTATGAAGTGAAGCTGTTATGTGCACATAAAATACTCACACACACACACACACACACACACACACACACACACACACACACACACACACACACACACACACACACACACACACACACAACTCGGTGGTAAAGGAGTTGTGTGTGTGTGTATGTGAGCTGTAAGGTCACATATATGTGTAAGGTCACATATATGTGTAAGGTCACATATATGTGTAAGGATCCCATATATGTGTAAGGTCACATATATGTGTAAGGTCACATATATGTGTAAGGTCACATATATGTGTAAGGTCACATATATGTGTAAGGTCACATATATGTGTAAGGTCACATATACATATGTGTTCTGAGCTCACCCGCGATTGTAATAACTGTCGATCACGAGTCCAACATGTGATCCAAGACCATGGTGAATCACACACACGCACACTAGACGTATGACTTTGACAAGGAAAGAGAAATTCTTATTTACTCTTGTCTTTTCACTGTTGAATTCAAACAACGTTCTGATCTTTTGTCTTTCCATTGTACACAGTTGGTAAGCCTATTGACGTCCCTCAAGTAAGACAACCCACAAGACAGCAAATCGAGGGCCTTCATGCAGAGTACGTTGCAGCATTAACGAAGCTCTACGAAGACCATAAGGAGAAGTACTCAATGTTCCCTGACAGAAAAATCTTCATCGTTTAAAACTTAATCCTTTCTTTTGGTTCTACCAGTAATAATCTACCATAGAGATCGTGCCCGTAGAGTGGATCGTAGATAAGATAGAAAATACTGTATGACGTAGATAAGATAGAAGATATTGTATAAACTCAAAGTTACAAAGTTGATTAGAAATTATGGAAACGACAGAAAAGGGTGCATAGGCCATAGGGTCCAAGTCTCTCTCTCTCTCTCTCTCTCTCTCTCTCTCTCTCTCTCTCTCTCTCTCTCTCTCTCTCTCTCTCTCTCTCTCTCTCTCTCTCTCTCTCTCTCAAAACTGTCTTTCTTTAATAAAGTTTATTTTTATGACTACGAGAAAATAAAGCAAATAAGAAATTCTGGCTATTTTTGCGGTTTTTTTCTGATTTGTGAACAAGTCATGTTAGTCTAGCCGACGGATTGAACATGAATTTGTAAAAATACTCCCATGAATATTAATATAAGGATTTTATGATATTATATATACGTTCTTCCATAGGTGCTGATTAACTAAGTATGGGTTTTCAGAAGACTTAGTGGAATCTGTGGTGTTTATGTCTGATACACAGAAATGCTCTCTGTTCCATTAATATGTATAGTGTCGACATATTTCAATATGCGTTTCGTGCACAAAAACTGACGCCTTTATTCCTCATGATGACCATGTAAGCATTTCTTATGCTACATTATTTCCTTTAGCCTCTGATATTTCGTTGTCTGAAGGCTGATATTTACTATGTGAATACTTTCTTGTACTACTAAAATGTTCACGGTTCTGTACATAGATAAGCTCAAAATGAAAGGTGATTTACCAGGACAAACGATCCGATTTTTATTTTAATTAACACATCCTTCACCTTGACTGACTTAATGAAAATGAATTCCATTTTCAAAATCTTATGACAAATGGGCCAGTAATATGCAAAACATGACAGAGATTTATGTTTTTAGTTTGTCACAGAAAGTCGTTTCTTCTGCGTTGAAAACCATGTTGCTCTTGGGAAAAGTCTATCTCTGAAAATAGAAAAATGTAGGACACATAATCTAATGCAGTTTGGATTGGAACAATATTTTCCGTTCGAATCTACATTCACAAATCAAAACACGATACAGAGGTGATTATGTAATACACCACGGTCTTGGATCACGTGTTAGAATCGGGATCGACAGCTATTACCCTTCCGAATGAGAGCTCATATCTGACATATGACCCGATCTATGGGTAATGATGTGATCTTACACACACACACACACACACACACACACACACACACACGCATACACACACGAACGCACAATTCCTTGCCCAACAGAGCTGGAGTACCGGCTCGAAGTGCAGTGATGCTGATTTTTTTTCAGCCCTGGTTAGGATTCGAATTCGGATCACTCAATTAGCTTTCGAGAACGGTACCATTACACTACGGAATAGTGTATATATATATGTGTGCGTGCGCTCGAGTAGAGGCTGGATACAGAATAATGGATAAATAAGTAAAGGTACACATAAATTGTGTAAGCAAACGCACTAATAAATGGACAAATAAATGATACATAGCAACTCATCAATGACGTGCACGTAACGTAGATCGTGTCATATGAGACACATTGGTTCCGGTGTCAACTGTCACGTGTTTTCCGTGTCAGAGACACTGTCCGATGCAGAACTGCCGGCCTGTCTCCGTAGTCCCTGTTCACACTAGCTGTTTGAACCGCACGGACACCGCGGCGGTATCGTATAGTGAAGGAGAAACTGCACGGTTGTGTGTAATTGCCTCCATTGTAATAGAACCGCCGCGGTTAAAACCGCTCGTGTGAATAGGGCCTAAAGGAAGGATACAACCTCACCGCGGCGTCGTCATCCTGTTTGGTAAGATGAGAAACGTTGGCGATATATCAGAAAGGATCCGAAACCAGTTATAACCAGTTCGATGATACTGACCAGTACTGACAATTGTAATTGTTATTTCGAACTGTGCTCTTTTCATTATCCGCACTTCACGTATATTAAGTAATTGCCAAATAAACTTATTATTATTATTATTATTATTATTATTATTATTATTATTATTATTATTATTATTATTATTATTATCCGTCCAAAGTTACGCCATAGTTACACATTGTTTAATTACAGTGAAACTTATAACATTGTAGTACATATGCGATTGAGGATCGAACCCGGACCCATAGACATGTAAGTTACCGACTCTACCAACTGCACTGTGAAGCGACATTATTATTATTATTATCATCATCATCATTATTATTATTATTATTATTATTATTATTATTATTATTATTATTATTATTATTATTATTATTATTATTATTGTTATTATTATTATTAATATTATCATTTTATTATTATTATCATCATCATCATCATCATCATCATTTATTATTATTATTATTATTATTATTATTATTATTATTATTATTATTATTATTATTATTATTATTATTATTATTATTATTATTATTATTATTATTATTATTATTATTACCTCTCCTGTCCCCCATTGCAGATAGGGATAAAGATTGATACTTATAATAACAATGGCGTGGAAATTAGATGTTTAGCTACGATTTTAAGAATAGGTGACCGACGTGGTGAAACGGACTTAAATTAAGCAGGCGAGACCCCATCGGCCACTCCACTCTTACCTTACCTTACCGTCGTACCATATCCTCCTGGACTTCGACAACCATGGAGCGCCACCGTTCACGGTCCCTAGTTACTTGTAACATCTGTGTTGCTTTGAGTTGTTTTCCCGTCGCCCTCATCAGCCCGTCCATATACTTCTCCCTCTGCTTTCCTCATTTGTTTTCTTCGCTGTCCATGGTACTCTAAATACTCGTCTCCATATCCACATTTCTGCTGCTTCTAAGTTTTCCTGCAATTTTTTGCTGATTGTCCACGCTTCTGAACCATATAATAGTGTTGACCATATAAATGTTTTAACTGTTCTTCTCCTTATATCTGTAGACATTTTCTTGTTTGTTAAAACCCCTTTCATTTTCTGAAACGTGCTTTTAGCTATCGCTATCCTTGATTTTATTTCTTTTTCACATCTACAATCTTCTGTCAATACGCTCCCCAGGTACGAAAATTTGGTTACTTGTTTTATTCTTCTCCCTGGTATTTGTACTTGCACTTGGTGGATCTGTTTTACTGGCCACTAGTATTTTAGTTTTCTCCATATTTACATTTAAACCTTTCTCCTCACTAGCTCTTACGGTTACATTCAATAGATGTTGCAGTTTATCTTCTGAGTCAGCCACCAATACCGTGTCATCAGCATATCTGATATGATTTATATTAAATCCTCCAGTTTTAATCCCTTCCATTCCCTCTAATTCCCTAAGGATCATCTCTCCATATAAATTAAATAAATCTGGAGACATAACACAGCCTTGACGCATTCCCCTCTTTATAGCTTGAAATTCTGTTCTTCCTCCCCGTACCCTCACTGCTGCTTTTTGCTTCCAATACAAATTTCTGATGATACTCATGTCTTTGCTATTTATATCCACTCTTTCCAAAATATTTATCAAATCCTCATGTCTTACCCTATCAAACGCCTTCTTGTAGTCAACAAAGCAAAGATATACATTTTGTTGTTTTTCTATCATCCTCTCCATAATCGTTCTTATTATAAAAATTGCATTTGCTGTTCCTTTCCCTTCTATGAAACCAAATTGCTCCCATGAAACTTGTTCTCTCACTTTATTTCTTATTCTATTTAAAACTATCCTTAATATAATTTTGGTTATTTGACTCATGATACTGACTGTGCGATGTTTACTACATTCCATTGTTCCGTTTATCTTTGGTAGATCGGCCACTCTACCTAAAATAAAACTTACAACATTGATGAGATGTATCTTGCTGCATTGCTTCTGACCCAATGTGTCTCATATGACCCAGTCATCCGTGAAGAGCCAAGATGAGATGGTGATGGATGGGAGCGGAATGGGTGGGAATTATTTGGCTACCTCGCTCGTAACGGGATAAAGGCCCTTGGTGTGTGTGTGTGTGTGTGTATATATATATATATATATATATGTATATATATATATATATATATATATATATATATATATATATATATATATATTCTCTTGTAAACATACGAGGTTGAAGGCTAAAGAGGATTCACTGTTGATTATTTTATTGCGTGTAGCTTCGATACAACGCACAATCTTTTTATCTTCAGATTTGACGTATCTTATATATATATATATATATATATATATATATATATATATATATATATATATATATATATATATATATATATATACATATGTGTGTGTGTGTGTGTCCGAATTACATGCACTGATTTACAAAGAATAAAACATAACAGCAAACCGGCCTACTTCTAAAGTGAAAGCAAATAGTTATGAAAATAAACTACTACTTTGAAAATATGATATACCTTGATGGTAATTGCTAAATATTTTGTCCAACCTAACACCAGTTTTCTTCTTAGAAGATATATCTATACTTTGATGGGATTTGCTAAACATTTTACTCAAGCTAACACCAAATAAGTTGGTCATAAATGGAGCGGCACTTAAGTCATTCTGTGTCGTAACATTTCTCCATTAAAAAGTTTAATCGGTGACCAAACTAAAAGAAATATATATTGCAGACATGATAAAGAGCGCTTGGGTCGACGCCAACCTCTATTTTTTCTATTTTTGTTTCGTCAAGTACTTCAGTTCAAATTTGACATTGTTTCGTAGCCCATTTCTTACAATCAAAAATATCATGAATGTTTAAACTGTCAGATGAATAAATGCAATTGACCTCTTTATAGTTCATTATTTATAATCATCAAGGCGAGGAAATCTCCGTAATCAACAAATATTCGCAGCAGTCAGTCGTTATCTTATGAACAAGTTTGTTGCGGGTGAAAATACTGCCAAAAACTTTTGAATAGTCGTGTTACTGTTAGGGGGAAATCTAAAATACCAGGCCAACTGGTGGGGTCAACACTCTTAGTATAGCAAGAGAACATATGAGAGGAGGAGAGGGAGGTTTTAGGACAAACGACAGCAGCGCCCCTAGTGGGAATCGTCGAAACTTTTCCGCATGCGTACATTGTTTACTTTTAGTGAGTCGTCAACGCACGGACAAGGTGAGCATAGCAAATTGTTCAATCAGGAGGAAACGATATGTAATTCTGAACAGTGTCACCGTGCGAACAGACATTATTTAATGTTTTTGTGTCGCTATGGCTGGATAGTACCGTGTCTCACCGCATACTAAATCGGCACAAGCGCATGACTATAGATTGGGTTACATGACTATCAAAAGTAATACAAACGTACGACAGTTTTGGTGAATGACCGGGAAAATGTACACATCACAAAATTATGAACGTTTTTATTTTCACGATTTGAATAATATGCAAGTGAATGTTTAATTAAAAAAAAAAATATGCCCAAGATGCCCTGCGGTCAAGTAGAGGTTGTCGTTTTGTTGTTGATGTCTAGTGCATATAACAGAGAAATAAACATGATTTCATAGTGTTGAACGTGTAGACATGACCACAATCAGCATGTCTTCATAGAAAGTATGAACAGAATAAAATTCATCTATCGAAACGTGGGATGCTATTTTGGGTCACTTCAGTGGAATGCAGTCCACCTTCCCATCTCCCTCGCCTCGTTTTTTTTTTTTGTGTGTCCAACTTCGTTTCGCTCCTTTTCCCACTATTCTTTTCTTGTATTATCCTTCAATTGCTGTGTTTAGCCTTCGTTTTCTGACACCTCCCCATCTTCGAAGTTCTCGTCCTCCACTTTCTCCTGTTCTTCCTTTCCCCTCCTCTTCTCACTCTTCCTCCTCATCTTCTCCCTCTTCCTCCTCCTCCTCCGTACTACTTTCTACTCTTCGATCACCTTTCTTCTTCCCCGATATTGTTTGTTGACAACACTTTTTTTCAGCCAATACTTAACGACCTAAGTGTTACTCCCTGGTGACCAGAGTTCCTTGATTGGAGACTAACCTTCCCTCGAAGAAGAATTCTGATTAATTCTAACCTACATTATCCCACCTCTGCTACCCTCCTAAATGTCCTACCCTCTCCTAGGATAGAAACGCTGATTATATTTATTGGTGATGAAATACAATACTCACTCAACTCCTCAACCTCTTCTTCCTCTCCCCTTTCGTCTTAGCCACTTCGTCTTCCTCCTCCTCCTCCATCACATCTATGAACATTTTTCCTGTGGCATGTCCCCTGTATAGAGATGCTAGTTATCGACAATAAAATGCTATACCACCCTTCTCTTCCTCAACCCCTTCCCTCCTCCTCCACCACTACCACTTACTCCACCTCCTCCTCCTCCTCCTCCTCCTTCTTGGCTATTGGTAGAAACTAACTTGTCTGACCATTCACTTACCTTCATCTTGGCCTTTCCCGTTGAGCAAGTTATGCATCCTCTCCTTGTTCTTCCACGTACTCCATCCTGTTTTCTATAATAACTCAGGTAAAACCGTTGCATTTCTGCTGTCACTGCTCGACCAACAGTCTGATTTATCATTCATGGTTTGTATCTTTCTGTAAATAACTTAAAATAGCTTGTGTGTACAGGCCCTCCGTGTTTGTTATTAGGACCCAGAGTAGGGATAATCACTAAACGTGGCCCGCAAGTAATAATAATAAATTTCATGGAGATTGTATATTTCATCAGAGAGGTTAGGGCGTGTGTGTATTTCACCAGAGAGGTTAGGGGGTGCGTCAATGTCACACTATAGAATACAAGTAGATAATAAATTAATTGATAAGTAAATAAATGATTTACGAAAAAATAAAATAAAAAACGACCCACGTCAGACCACGCGTCCAAACCGACCAGCCCTGTCAGAAAGATTTTAATTGGTATCAATTAGGCTATTCTTGTCAAGCCACACTGTAACTACCTAGGCTACCCCGTCTCCACCTCATGTTTACTAACTTAGCTGGTGGAGGGCAGTATCAAGATCCTGTAATTCTTCTCTCAATTTCCTCGTATCTGTCCTCCCTTTATCTCCATTTCTCTCCTAATTTCTTGTCACCATTCCTCCCCTTCCTTCATACCCAAATATTCATTTGTATGTCTTTGTTGCTGCTTATGTTTTCCCTCCTTGTTTCACTGTTAACTTTGGATTGTTTGTTCTTGATTCTTTCGACATTACGATGTACTCTGCATTCGGTTTTGGCCGCACGATCTGTATGGAATGGATTGGTCTTCACCGTCACCGTGGTGATGTAGTGTTTACGCCCCGTTTCCAACACACACACACACACACACACACGAGCTCTGAGCTCTCTTCTGGTAGGGAAATAGCTGTCGATCACGAGTCCAATACGTGATCCAAAGACCAGGGTAAATCACACACACGCACATTCTCTCTTTGTCTGTCTGTCTCTCCTCTCTCCACTCTCTCTCTCTGTCTCTCCTCTCTCCACTCGCCCCACTCTCTCTCTCTGTCTGTCTCTCCTCTCTCCACTCGCCCCACTCTCTCTCTCTCTCTCTCAGTGAACGGTATATACATGACTATAATATAATTATAGTATGAAGAAGCTGATGGTAGAGTACATTTAAAAAAAGAAACAATTTTGTTTAAAGTGAGACAAATCTAATGGAGGCAAATATTCATTGGTTATTCGTACCGTCACGTTACCATCTTATCCGTCCCTTTGTAAACAGCCAATGGGAGAGCTTCTTTGTCTTGGCACTGTCTAGCGTGGACACCGCTGTGATCATTCAGGTTTGTACCGACGTAATTAATTCCCTTTATTTTCATCTTTTATCTACACTTAGTGGTTGATTAGTTGATATTTGACATTTTATAACGATTAGGCCAGTAGACATGTATTTTTCTGATTTTATATAACTTTGCTTGCAATTTGTTGTAGACCGTATGATTGATATTTTGTACGTTTATTGTATCATGGACGTATTATAATAATTGGTTAGGTTAGGCACCGTAGCGGTGCAAATAGCCCAACAAGTTTTACTATGCGCACCATGACGTTGCGGCCAATAACGTACCGTCACGGTGGAAATAGCCTCAACCCGATTAGAGTAAAGAGGGGCAACAGCAAGAATGAAATTGACGGCCAAAGTAATTCCTATTAAGCTAGAACACGGACATGATCACGTGGCATTAGGGTGAACCAACTCATAAAATAGGCAAAGTATATTGATTCGTAATTGTGTATGCCCAGCACACATGCAATTATATCTACAATTTGTGGCGCAGTTGGTAGAGTTCCTGGCTACTACGGCGGTCCGGGTTCGAATCCCGTCCAGGGCTGAAGTAATATCAGCATCGCTGCGCTGCGAGTTATTACTCCAATTCTCGTGGGCGGGGAGTTGGGGGGGTGGTGCGTGTAAGGTCACAGCATTACCCATAGATCAGTCACATATGAGCTCTGAGCTCTCTACCAGGAGCTGTCGATTACAAGTCCAACACGTGATCCAAAGACCATGGTCAATCACACATACACACGAGCTCTCTTCTGGGAGGGTAATAGCTGTCGATCACCAGCCCAACAGACCATCAAAGACCATGGTCAATCACACACACACACACACACACACACACACACACACACACACACACACACACACACACACACACACACACGAGCTCTCTTCCGGGAGGGTAATAGCTGTCGATCACGAGTCCAACACGCGATCCAAAGACCATGGTCAATCACACACACACACACACACACACACACACACACACACACACACACACACACACACACACACACACACACACACACACACACACGAGCTCTCTTCCGGGAGGGTAATAGCTGTTGATCACGAGTCTAACACGTGATCCAAAGACCATGGTGAATCACACATACACACGAGCTCTCTTCCGGGAGGGTAATAGCTGTCGATCACCAGTCCAACACGCGATCCAAAGACCATGGTCAATCACACACACGAGCTCTCTTCCGGGAGGGTAATAGCTGTCGATCAAGAGTCCAACACGCGATCCAAAGACCATGGTCAATCACACACACACACACACACACACACACACACACACACACACACACACACACACACACACACACACACACACACACACGAGCTCTCTTCCGAGAGGGTAATAGCTGTTGATTACAAGTCCAACACGTGATCTAAAGACCATAGTGAAACACACACACACATACACACACGAACTCTCTTCCGGGAGGGTAATAGCTGTCGATCACCAGTCCAACACGCGATCCAAAGACCATGGTCAATCACACACACGAGCTCTCTTCCGGGAGGGTAATAGCTGTCGATCACGAGTCCAACACGCGATCCAAAGACCATGGTCAATCAGACACACACACACACACGAGCTCTCTTCCGGGAGGGTAATAGCTGTTGATCACGAGTCTAACACGTGATCCAAAGACCATGGTGAAACACACACACACGAGCTCTCTTCCGGGAGGGTAATAGCTGTCGATCACGAGTCCAACACGAGATCCAAAGACCATGGTGAAACACACACACACTCACACACACGAGCTCTCTTCCGGGAGGGTAATAGCTGTCGGTCACGAGTCCAACACGTGATTCAAAGACCATGGTTAATCACACACACGTGGAAATTGAAACATAAATGGACTCGGAAGGAGTCTCCTGGAATATATGGAGGGATTTCTGAAAGGAGAACTACTTGTGAATGATTACATCATGCCGACTTGGATAGCAGAGACTCCTGGGGTTCCACAGGACTATGTCCTGGCACCTGCAGTGTTCCTGAAAGTCGCGAATTCAAAAAAATATCTTCAAATGTGAATTCGAAAACCTGGAAGACAACTTCGCATACTGGAAGACGACTTCCTGAAGTCTACAATTCAACAATGTGTCTCATGTCCGTATAGTTTTAACTTCTCGTAGTTCGTCATTCAGGTTCTTAATATGTGGCGCAAAGGTGATTTGGTGTTGGAGATTCGAAAAATAAAATATTGTAACCTAAGTCGTTTCTACGCGGAACTGTGCTGGTCTTGCATTTCCTTAGTTGTGGGTTCGAATCCCTCATCCCTCTCCGATTTCCAGCAGTGACTGTTCCAATAGTCCTTAAAGTACACAGGGGAAAGGTGGCGGCTTCAGCCGCAGTTACGTTCCTCCTGACGCACGCTCTTCACGTTAAAAAAAAATTTCTGGCGTTGCCTATATAATATTACGAGAATGTTACTTGTGCTTTGGCGCCGAGGGAGTGAAGGAGACTTGAGTGAGTTTGGTGGCTTTATTCTGGTTAGCGCGAGTGTCGACCTAGGCTGGGTCGGCGGGCAGGCCTCGGAGCCCTGGCCTAACCGCAAAAGTGACCGCAGAGTGACCTGAGTCGCGCATCGCTTGTGACGAGTACAGAAAAGAACTGGCCGCTGGACACCAAAACCTGGCATCCTTATATACGCACCCTGCGTACGCAAAAGAAGCAAACGACCCATCCTGACCGAAACATGGCTCGGCAGGGCCTAGGTTGTGCTTTCATGAGGATACAAATGCCTGTAGTACAGGCGTAATATGGACTTAACCTACACAAATATAATACAGCTATTTCTACACAACATATACATTCCTTGTCCATCCCATTTCTGCAGCGGCGATACTATAAGCTCATGTGGGGGACTGTTCACCACATCTTGATCACGAAGATAACAGAAAAAATATCTGAAACTGATACAGAAAGAGCTACAAAATAGTCACGATGGAGTTAGGAGTGAAATTTTAAATTCAGCGCGAAAAAAAAAATGGAAATGGGTAGAACTAAAAGGATAACGTCATTGGGACAAATAGAAATGAAACAGTGAATGAAAGAAAGGGACCTGGGAAGTCTCTGTTACTGGCAATTTTCAAAGAAAAATATTAATAAATTAAAATGCGTGTATGAATATATATATATATATATATATATATATATATATATATATATATGTATGTATGTATGTATTATTGATAGGTGGGCACCAGTCCGTTAATCGTAAATTAACGAAGTTATTTTTTCATTAACGGATTAACTTTTAAGTTAACATTAACGGCCTAATTAACTTCCGTTGTATTGACAACTTTCGTTAATGGTCCGTTAACTTCATACATAAACTCTCCCTTATTTTCAGGGTTTTAGTACAGATTCTTATGAGAAGATGACAATATAATTGAACAAGTCATTGTAACTCTTTGGAACAAAGTAAATGTGTATTATTTTATAGTGAAAAAATCTTTGCTTTGATGGATGAGTCACGGAAAATTAATAAACGAAAAGAGTATAAAGATGTATATATGTCTGAACACATGACACGTTTCCTTTTTGCTGACATAAGCTCACCAACAATATACCAGGGGTGGCCAACCAGTCGATCACACTACTGTACCTGTTCATAATTTGTTCTTCAGAAGTTGTCATGCAAATAGATGCAATAGCATATCCAAGCACTCATGATCCTTGGATCATTATATTTCTTATTTTTTTATGGGAATAAGTTATATTTATATATATAATGATAGACATGCCTGAACAACATAAATTTATAAAGACAGACTACTTCAGATGTTAGACTGGTAGATCACATCAGGTTAACTGTGGAAAAAGTAGATCATATCTCAATAGGCTGGCCACGGTATCTATGCTAAAAGGGGGCCGTTGGGAGTTTTGACCGATAGCATACTTGTTTTATTGCGGTATGCGTTTGTACAGATATATTTTCATTCTATGTTGAACACACTACACAGACGCACATCCCACAAACAAAATCGCGCACACAAGCGCAAACACCTACACATACTTTTTCTTCTGCTGAGATTCAATCCTATTCTGACCTTTCCTCATACTATTTTTTTTTCATTTAAGTTCACCTCGCACTATATATATATGGTTTTTTTCTGCCTACCTCTAATAAAAATCCCTTCCTCAATTTGTTGGTGAATTGGATCAGCGATTAGTTCACTGGCAAACAACCATCCTTCCGTGTTCTACAGACCACTCTTTCCCTCCCATGAACACCTATCCCGTGAAAGCGGGTGGTTTTTCCAACATGATCCCACCCATTCATCACCAGTCTCAGACTTCCCCGGACCCAGTCTCCGAATCTGCTTTAAGAATCATTTAGATAAACACCTAAGCAAGATGCTGTAATGATTATAATTTATTTTATATTATTTTTGTTTTGTAATCATTTGTCTGTTTGATTCTCATTTATCTTCTATTTACCTGTTTGTTTATAATTTAACTGCACCTATGCATTCGTTTGTGTATTTTATTTGTTATTTACATTATTATAGTTATTTATTCATTTATTAATAATATTTTTTTTTTCGCATCCGACCAAGATATGGACCAAAAGGTCTCCTGTCGGCATGCTCCGCCTTTGTAATCCTTATACCCCCTTTCCTTATCCGAAAACTACAGAACAAAAGAAAATACGAGTCCATCGCTGTCTCTAGCCTTGAGGTCTATCACTCTGTAATGATTTAGTGTTTATGCCTAAATAATTTTGTTTTCAGTCCTACTGATCCGGAGTTTGTACCCCGCTTTTTTTTTTTTTTTTTGCCTGACATTTTCTTATCTGATTTAAGTTGTTATCTAAGTGACATATAATTAGATTCAAAGTAAAGAAAATTAATTAGTCTAATTCCACCCGTTAAGGTTAGAGTTGGGCAATGGTCATTATTAGTAAACACAATAAATCAAACAGATATTTATTGTAGATCTTTATACACAAAATTCAAACCAGAAAATGAAGGTTTGCCGTCAATTAGGTATTTATATTTGTTCAGTAATATTACAATTTCAGCCATTTTTGCATGTTACCAAAGTTTTTAAACCATATTCTATTTCGAGACCCAGAGGACTACTTTTTCAAGGAAGAGAATTTTATTTTCAGCTGCAAAGTGTGCCTACCCAAGTCTGGTCTAATTAAGGGGCACAAGTCAAGTCTGAACAATCTCAAACAGCACATTTAAAAGAACGCATACTGCCAAGTTCTTGCGGTTTGAGGGGATGATGAAGGCAGGTTCTTTTGGCGGTAAAGTTAGGCTTAGGGTTCCTTAGATCCTAGAAGCTGCGCTTCGTCGTGTCTTTTAGCATCACGACTACTGCCAGTGGCGTGACGGATTAATGGCAACTTCCGTTACATTCTTCTTAAATTAACGAAGTAACGATTAACAAAGTTGTCTTTTTTTGTTAACGGTACCCACCTCTTATATATGTGTGTATATATATATATATATATATATATATATATATATATATATATATATATATATATATATATATATTACAAGTGAAAAATGTAATCACATCTGTCAATCACGTGAAAACCACTGTTGGAGTATCTACTGAAAAGGATTGCAGATTGCAATTGAAATATATAGATTCCCCGTCTCCAGTCTTTTTTACTTCAACAGTGGTATTCACGTGATATATATATATATATATATATATATATATATATATATATATATATATATATATATATATACATATATGATTAAACTTTGCAGCAGCTTCTGCATTCACGAGTTTTTTGCTCACATGTTCAACTCTTCTAATACTTGAACGTTGAATATCGTTGAGATGTCTTATTATGTGTCCAAACTTCAATTGGAATGGATGTAAAGACAATACTAACTTCTTAATTTTACTAGTAGAGTTTTCGCCTAACTTTAGGCATCTTCAGTACAAATTGAGTACAAATAAAAAAGGTGACAATATATACAAAGAACATATGGAACATTAGGAGAGACGGGAATTCGGACAGTCACTCAGGAGACAGTATCTGAAGTTCCGCCCATTGGGTCAACGGTGAACCTATTCCTGTGACCAATATACTTAGAAGTAGGAATGATAAATTGGTCGGGATTTTGTTTGTTCATGGTGGGATTTTGTCTTTTAATGTGAAGTGCTTCTAACATGAGAAGGCGCATGTAGTTTCATTTATTTTGTAGAATGATGGTTCCTTCTTCCAGATCCTTCCTTGTGACTGGGGATTGATGTATGTCAATGTGGTGTTGTTTTATGGCTCCATTAGAAAGATGAAGGGTGAGGCGTCTTGATAGTTTTGTTGTAGTCGACCCTATGTACTTTTCATTAAAGGTTTCACAGTTCCCTTTTTTACATGTGTATTCGTACACAAGGTGGCTACGTTGGAATACCGGGGTTCGCTGGCTAGGGCTATTCTTAAGGAGGAGGTGGGACGTTTTCTTATTCTGGTACCAAATGTTTAGGTGGATTTGTTCGTCACTGTTGGAGGGTCTGACGTTTTTTCCGATGATCTTCCTGGTGGCGTCCTCGTCTGCTCTATATTGGGGGGACATAGTGTTCTTGTAAAATATAGTGATCTTTTGTCCTATTTGAATGTTGTCGGTCGAGGGTCTGTACCATCTGTCCAGGTGTGTGTTGATGACATTTTGTACCTCTTTGTTTGAGAAACCGTTGTTGACCAGGACTTGTGTGATCCTGTCTAGCTCGGCGTGGGTACGGTTCCAATCACTGCAGTGCGACAGGGCTCTTCTGACGTAAGCATCTATGGTGGACTTACGGTATCGCGATGGGCATTCACTGTTCCCGTTTAGGCAAAGACCAGGGTTGGATGGTTTGGAGTAGACTCCGGTCTTGAAACTTTGAGAACTGGCATCGATCTTAACGTCCAGGAAAGGGAGTTGTCCGTTGACGCTGTTCTCTGTGGTGAAATTTAGGCCAGAAACACGCTGTAAGGTAGTCTTTAGGTCTTCTAACTCCCTTTGGTCCCTTACGAGGACGAAAATATCGTCCACGTATCGAGTATATATAGGAGGCTTACGGGTGGTGCTGAAAACCTCTCTCTCCACCATGCACATGAAAAAACTAGCAAAGAGGACACCTAGAGGTGAGCCCATCGCGACACCGTCAATTTGTCTGTAAAGTTGTCCCCTGGGGCAGTAGAAAGGGGCCCCTTTGGTGCAGATTTCCAGTAATTGGCGTAAAAGATTTATGGGGATTTTTAATTTGGAGGTTTCGCCCTCAGGGTAGACTTCTTGTAGAATATAATTAATTGTTCTGTCTACATCTATATTTGTGAAGAGGCTCTCCACATCGAGAGATCCCATGTCCCCTTCTGTATTGGCACCTTTGAGTATGGATAAGAAGTCCGCCGCATACTCATCTTAGAAGCACTTTACATTAAAAGACAAAATCCCACCATGAACAAACAAAATCCCGACCAATTTATCATTCCTACTTCTAAGTATATAGATCACAGGCATAGGTTCACCGTTGACCCAGTGGGCGGAACTTCAGATCCTGTCTCCTGAGTGACTGTCCGAATTCCCGTCTCTCCTAATGTTCCATATGTTCTTTGTATATATTGTCACCTTTTTTATTTGTACTCAATTTGTACTGAAGATGCCTAAAGTTAGGCGAAAGCTCTACTAGTAAAATTAAGAAGTTAGTATTGTCTTTACATCCATTCCAAATGAAGTTTGGACACATAATAAGACATCTCAACGATATTCAACGTTCAAGTATTAGAAAAGTTGAACATGTCAGCAAGAAACTCGTGAATGCAGAAGCTGCTGCAAAGTTTAATCATATCTGCCTGAAAGAGGACCTGCTACCCTACTATTGTAATATATATATATATATATATATATATATATATATATATATATATATATATATATATATATATATATACTGTAATAAAGTAGTAGCTTCTGTCTGCTCACGAACTCCTAGGGTTTTGGAGATAGACTCCCATAACCATATATATTCTGATAGCCTATCACTACAGGTACTTGGATAGCTACATTTAATTAAAAAATATACATATATATATTTTGGCTAGGGTTGAGGGTTAAATGGGTATGGTGGGGTATCACGCCACAACTGTAGTGTCCCCTTAACACGATTGGCACTTTGTGACAACAATTACTATGATTAAACATACCATTGTGTGTATTCATAAATATTATTTATATTTGTCAAATTAATGTTGCCACAAACTATGAAAGGCTTTGTAATGAGAAAGCATGTAAATGTAAAATGATTGTATCATTTTATCAAACGTTTAAATATTGGTTATTTTTATTTTACTTTTTCGCGGGCGGTCATATAATCGAGTCACGACCAAATATATTTTATTTCCTAAGGGCGTGTCCCGCCTCAAATTGAGTCTTTTTTTTTCTTAACATTTTATATGTGTTACCTTTTCGATTGAGTTATATTGATACGTGTAACTTTTCTCCACAAATTCTATCAAAATTAAAATTATTATCACATGCCCGCAGCAACGCGCGGGTAATTTGGCTAGTATATATATATATATATATATATATATATATATATATATATATAGATAGATAGATATATATATAGATATATATAATTATCCGCTCCAAATTGGAGTATGCATTAATGGTGTGGTACCCTTACAAGGATGAAAGTTGTAAGAAATTTAAATTACAAAGGACGGCAACTATAATGATTCCTAGCATAGCCGACAAATTGTATAATGAAAAACTCGGTAAAGTGGGGTTTAACTAATTGAGAAGGAAAAGGAAGAAGAGGCGACACAATTGTCTTTTAGTATGGAGCAAAATAATATGAAGAGATCAGTAATAATGCGAATAAAAACGAAGTGAAAGTCGTTGATAAGAAAAAATCTCATATGCATTGGTATTTGAATTAACACGAAGAATCCCTCCAGATGGACAATGTGAATTAAATTGAATTCAATAATCGGAGACACAGAGGTGGGGTTTCTTGAGTACAACTTATTCTGTTTATTAAACTTAGGTAAACAAATAAATATACAGTACGTGTCAAAGTATCTGTATAAATAGTAGATGCCACGTGCTTCCGAAATCGAAATATGTCTCTTTCACTGTAATCTATTTCACTAACTTAATGAGGGCATACCATAACACATTTTCATGCGAAATATCTGCAGTCGTACACTATTCAGTTTCTGAACTGTACGTGTGGTGTATGTTTGATATTGCTTTGACCACAAATCCACGATGTTTCCTTGAAAGACGCGATGTATTACATTATTTTATTTGTACTATATTATATTTATATATATTCATATTTATATATCTATGTTTATACTTATATTTATGTTAATTTGATCTGTACTTATTGATTTATTTTTAATTATATCGACTGCTTTGCAGCCCAAAGCGTGCCGCCATTATGGCGCGCTTTCTTGGGATGGAGTTCGCTCCTCTCAACATCCCTATGTCGCGGCGTCTCCAAACCGGGGCCGCTCTATTCTGGATGTCGTCATACCTCTTCATGGGTCTCTCGTCACTTATTATCCTCATTTACCTTCTCTTTACTCAGTACTGGTGAGTTTAATCATGGCCTTCCTTGTATTCTGTCACTTCCATTTACAGGCAAAAATTGAGGTCTCAGAGGGTCACTTCCTCAACATTAAGGCCCCTCTTTGATATACTTAAAAGTTATGGCATGTATAGACAATTACGACGTCAAAATAATGTGGGAAAAGCTTGACGCGACCCAAAGTCCAGTAGAAAGGGATCAGAAGTTTGGGATGAGAATAAGATCATAAGGTATCCATCAGGGAGGTGGTGGTGGTGTTGTTGTTGTTGTTGTTGTTGTTATTATTATTATTATTATTATTATTATTATTATTATTATTATTATTATTATTATTATTATTATTATCATCATTATTATTATCATCATTATCATTATTATTATTATTATTATTATTATTATTATTATTATTATTATTATTATTATTATTATTATTATTATTATTATTATTATTATTATTATTATTATTATTATTATTATTATTATTATTATTATTATTATTATTATTATTATTATTATTATTATTATTATTATTATTATTATTATTATTATTATTATTATTATTATTATTATTATTATTATTATTTTTTTTTTATTATTATTATTATTATTATTATTATTATTATTATTATTATTATTATTATTTTATTATTTTATTATTATTATCATCATTATTATTATCATCATTATCATTATGAACATCATCATTATCATCATCATCATTATTATTATTGTTGTTATTTTATTTTATTTATTTTTATGGAATGTGTCGGCTACAAAAGTTGTTTATTGTTATCCCTATTCATTTTCCCAGGTGGATATCACTGTGTTACCTTGTCTGGTACTGGTGGAGCAAGGATTACTGCCGGCTAGGAGGCAGAAGGTAATATCCCAGATCATTTATGATTTATTAAGAATCCCATGTTTATATTTGATATACTCTGATAATTTTATCTGCTACACATTTCTAAAAGGATGTGGTAACGTTTTTCTGCAACCTCATGGGCCAGATCACGATGGCAGCGACATTGGAGATTGTGGGAGTATTTTCGTGACTACTTCCCAATAAAAGTGGTAAAGACAGCTGAATTGGACCCTTCCAAGAACTACATCATGGGATACCATCCACATGGCATCCTCTGCGGCGGCGCTGTTGGGGTCTTTGCCACTGAAGCACTTGGATTCTCCAAGGTACTAATAAATGAACTTTTGGACTTGTACACATTAGTCGTTGTTTTCTCTAAGCACCATTTTGGTTGTCAGTGACTGATTGATAGGAAAAAAATATGGCTTCTGTTTGACTTCTGTTGTTAGAGATATCTATTGCTTATGTGAAATGATAATATAGACTAATGCACAGTTTATTCATGGTATTTTATTATAAAATAGTAAATCCAATGGTAAAAATATTAAAGAATTAATTGTCTTGAGTATTTGAGAAGTTATCAAACAGATGGTAGCCATCACCTAATGAGAATGGCCTGTGTGCATAGGCCCTGACTGCCATTTTTTCTCTGGAAATTGAAGTTGGATGAAGGTACCTGCATTTTTTTCCTTTTTGTCCCTTGACAATAGTTCCTTTATGGTTTCAGGTCTTCTCAGGAATTACACCATACTTACTGGTACTTGAGGGGAACTTCTCATTGCCAGTCTTCCGAGAGTATCTCTTAAATGGAGGTATGCATATACAGTGCACAAAGACCATTGTGTACATCTGTCAGGTTAACCAAGTCATTGTATTGATACATTGTGTAAAACTTGTGTCAAATACTAAACCATTTTATTTCATTAATGGCTATATCTTAACGTTAATAGAGCCTTGATCAGTGAAGACCCCATTTAGGTCAGGTTCTCAACATGAGCTGAGTAAGATTGTCTTTTGTTTGCACAACAAAATTTATTTAGTGCACCTTAGTATTAGTAGGGTCAACAACTTATAAATTTAGTTGAGCTTTAGTCTACTAAAAAGCAAAGGAAAACTAAATCACATTATTTTTATTTGATGTATAAAGATAGTGACATCCTTGATTTAATCTGTCAATCAATTTGTTGCCTCAGTTCAAACTTGCAGGTGACCTACAGCCCTCAGGGAACTGTCCATGGCATCAGTTAGCCCTCAAGTCATTAAGTAAGATTTTGTATAGCTCTTGGGAATGAACTGTGCTCTGAGTCTTCATTATGGTGGTTGCATCTTTGGCATTTAGTGTCTGCTGCCAGGACAGTTCTTTGTTGGTTCTGTTTTAATGCAGGGTGGTGACATGCATGCAGGTATACAATTGCAATTCTTGCTTGTATTGGGAGCAATTTCTCTGCTGGATTGAAGTCTAGAGTAGTCTGGTGAAGCATAGAATATTTGTTTTGTTCTTTGTGTGTATGGGAGTGGTTTCTATGCCTTTTTCTTTTTGGCTACCCACCATGTAAGGGGGAAAAAGCCTTTGGTATATGTATGTATGTATGCTTTGTATGTGCACATACTTGTAGTATACAGGAAGGCATCTGTGCCCATAGGTCCTGTGTCTTATTCTTCAGTTTTTATACCTCATTTTAAATTCATGTATCAGGGAAGATTAAAATATTATAGGTTGGAATTAAATTAAATTGAAGTGTTCTGAAAGGGTGAGTGAACATTGGACCTGTTCTAGAGAACAGATTTCAGCTCCTCAGGGCTCAGGGTTGCACCTCTTGAGAGGATATATTAAGTTGCACTGCATAGTGGTTTGGTTGATGGTTTCTATCTGGGGGCATTATCCATTTGAGAGTCCATTTCTCTCTCTCTCTCTCTCTCTCTCTCTTTCTCTCTCTTTCTCTCTCTCTCTCTCTCTCTCTCACTACTTTGGTGTTCCCATTTCAACACTTAAAATTGATCACATACTTAATGTTGTATATTATTTGTTATAGTCTTTTCAGACCAACTTAGATCATAGAGTAGTGGGAGTTCGCAAAGTTTATAGATTTACAAATTGGATGGCATCCTACCAGAACCATACTGAAATTTCATTTTCATTCATTGATACCTTTGATAAATCATCTCCACTTTGAATTGATCAGTTCAGGGTTTCATGGACTTAACAAACTAACCATCCCTTGGCCACTAAATAATAGGTTATCTGCAGCTGATATGTACTAGCCAATAATATTTTCAGTACATTCTTGATGTCATACTTTGTTGTGGGGTCCATCAGAAAGTTAAACAAACTCAAGATCATGGTTGAAATTTGAGGCCACATATCAATTTGAGACATCATTGTGCTTGTTAAATGTTATGTACAACAGTGTTTGAGCTGCAACTAGGTTAGGGTGTGGAGCTTAAGTTTCAATAGAATACATGCATTAATATGAGTTTATGCAGACTAATTTAGTGTATATTCAACTTCTCAAGACTTTTGAAACCAGTTTGCCAGCAAGTTTTATTTTTCTGCCAAGATTGTTTGAACATAGTAAGAAGTATAACAAACTAGCTGGATCATTTGATTAATATTTTTGTGTCATTAACCCAGGAATAGTAAGCTCCTCCAAGGACAGTATGAACTACCTCTTGACCCAGGAGGAGAAGGGCAAAGCACTTTGCCTAGTAATTGGAGGTGCACCAGAAGCACTTGATGCGCATCCTGGCTCAACTATTCTTCACTGTCGAAAAAAGATGGGGTTCTGCAAAATGGCTCTAAAACATGGGTAAGAGTGTTAACAGAAGTGACATCAAAATATGGATGGATTTATGCTAATAGTTGAAAATAGCATAGAAATATAGGTAAATTGGTTACCATATTCTCATAAATGAGTAAGTTTGTTTTCAAAAGTTGCTCTCAAACGTGATAAAATTCACTGACCTTAACCTTTTGACCCCTTTGCTGTGGTGTAGTACTCAATTCTTATTGTGTCTTATGCTAGACAAATGTATTTTGTTAAAAGAATGTCACTATAGCAGAACAATGGAGACCATCATGATTAGCCATTTCAGTTGTTTACTCTATACATTTTTTCTGGCTAATACCTGATGATTTTATTGTTTTTAAGGGAGATTGCCCAAACAGTAGGGTGAAGTATAAAATTGTAGGCCTTATGCAGTTTGAGAAAGGGCATTCCACAACATTTTTTTGTAAACTCAAGAGCTTGTGATAGGGAGGTACTGTTGATATTTTTAGTCAAGTCTGATTTCATACTTTACAAAAACATTTTAGACTGATATAAGGTGATTTTATTCCTCTGAAAAACAGACTCTGACATGAAAGAGTTAAAATTATTTAGCCCAGTAAGATACTTCCTTGATATTGTTGTATCAGATAACAAATGAGTTTGGTTACATGAAGAACCACCTCCATAGTGATAGTCATAATTATTTAGAATAACTCATTTCATGGGATGGTGGGCTTTTATAGATTGCTCATGCTAGTCTCAGGCAATTTCATTCAATTAAGTGGTTGTCATTGTTAAGAATGGTTTGATTGTAGATATGTGATAACGATTGCAATAGATGGGTTGTATTGATGGATATTACATACAATCAGAAAAGTCTCATTTTTATTTCTATGTTCCAGAACTTCTTTAGTGCCAGTCTATTCCTTTGGTGAGACTAACATCTATAATCAGGTTGCTAATCCCAAAGGTTCAAGACTTCGCAACTTTCAGGACAGATTGCAAAATATCATTAAGATTGCCCCTTGCATTTTCTCTGGGAGAGGCATCTTCCAATACAGCTTTGGCATTATTCCTTTACGAAGAAGCATCACAGTTGTTGGTAAGTGTAATACATGTATACATATACCAAATGGGTGGGAGTGATTTCTTTTTGGCTACCCGCTGTGTAAGGGGGAAAGGCCTTTTGTATATGTATGTATAAAGAAGGTAGCCAAAAAATAAAGGCATAAAAACCACTCCCACCCATTTCATCCGTAATACACCACTCCCCTCCAGCCTCTTCCGTCCCTTTTATCTTGGCACCAACTGGATGACGGTCATCCCTGCATCTTGTCCACCGCCCTGGGTCAGAAGCAGTGGAATACTGTGAATATCTATCATGTGACATTTGAAAAATTCTGTCAGTCACCCACAGTATTTTAATCTGAAATATTCTAAAAGGTATTATAATAATAATTGTTGCTTTGAATTTAACTGGAGACCTGCAACTTCACAGTTGTTGGTAGTGGTTCTGGGGTCCTCCCATATAATCTCAGGAAAGAAATGAGTGTTGCCTGCAATGTGTGTAACATTTCTATCTCCCTGGTTTATAGTAGTAGGAGAGGAGCAGTAACTGGTTCAAGTTTCTCGTATCCCCTTACGTAAAAAGTAGAGGAAATACAATTGAAGTTGATATAGAAAGATTCTGTGCCCAATCTGGGGACTGAATGTCATTCCCTGGGTCTTGCACCTTCAGATAAAAGTAAGAGTGGTGATGGGTTTTGAAGATGGACAGCAGGGAAATGATGCTCTCTAATATCCATCTTGTAGGATCACAACTTGCAGGTTACCATAAGTTGAAACGATTTCATACATACATATACCAAAGGCTCTTTCCCCGTAACAAGGGAGGTAGCCAAAAAACAAAGGCATAAAATCCACTTCCACCCATTCCATCCTCACATACTCCACTCCCATTCACCCCACTCCCTCCCTCTTATCTTGGCTCCTCCTGCATGACAGGCATCCCTGCATCTTGTCCACTGCCCTGAGTCAGAAGCAGTGTTGCAAGACACAGCACGTCCACAGCAAGGCCGTTTCCTTAAATCAGGGAACCCCCATCTCCATCCCCTCATGCAGAAAAAGAAAAGACGGAGAAATCCCTTTGCACTGCATCATACTATTTTTTCCCACATGCTCCCTCACCTCCCATCCCCAACCCACTCCCTTTTGTGCATCACAGCATCATCCATACACAACCATTACTCACCCCTATCGTTTGTCTTCTTCTGTCCTTCCTCAATAGACACTCCCCTCTTTCTCAATGCCCCTTTTACCCCATCCATCCACCTCATCCTTGGTCGCTCCATCATGTTCACTCCTACTTCTTCATTCCACACCTCTTTTACCAATCTTTCTTCATTCATTCTATCCCAATACTCTTTCATCAACCCCATCTCCCAACTCCCTTTCCATCCCCATTCTCCTCCTCACCTCCTCATTTCTCACTCTGTCCAGCCTAGTAACCCTATCATACTTCTCAGGCACCTCATCTCAGACACATTCAGACTCCTCTCTTCATCTCTTATGTTCCATGTTTCTGTCCTATACAGTGCTGCTGGCACAATCACTCCTTCAAACAATCATCTCTTAGCGGCCACTTCCAAATGTCTATTTCTAATAACACTTTTTAATCCCTCAAGGCATTTACTTGCTTCTCTCTCTCTACATTCTACCTCCACCTCTACTCCTCCCTTTCCCACCACATTTGCACCCAAGTATCTAAAACTATCTACTTCCTTCAGTCTTTCTCCTTTAATACTCGTTTCCAGTCTGCTGCCACTTTCTCCCCTTGTACATCTCATCACCTTACTTTTACCCACATTTATCTTCAACTTCCTTCTTTCACACCCCTTCCCAAATTCTGTCACTTTCTTAATCCCCTCGCTGATCCTTAACCATCTCCAATCCCTGACCCGTTACCTTTGCATTTACCTCTCACACCACCCTATCCATGTATAAATTGAACAGCCAAGGTGACATAACATCCCTGGGAAAGTCCCACCCTTACCTCAAACCACTCACTCTCTCCATTTCTGATTCTAACACAAGCTCTACTACTCTTGTAAAAACTCTTGACTGCTCTTAACAGCTAGCCTCCTATCCAATATATCTGCAGTACCTCCCACAGTTCCTTCCTGTCTACCCTGTTGTAAGCTTTTTCCAAATCCATAAAGGCCAAAAAAACATCCTTACCTTTTCCTAAAGCTTTCTCACATATGTCTTACCACAAAAATCTGATCCATGCAACCCCTACCTGTCCTAAGCCCACACTGTTCCTCACCAATTACTCCCTCTGTTCCTCTCCTAATCCTTTCGATCAAAACCCTCCCATAAGCCTTCCTAACTACACTTAACAAACTGATCCCACTGAAACTACTACACACACACTTTTCCCCTTTTCCCTTGTAAAGTGGAACTGTATAGGCACTCCTCCAACCCTCCAGCACTCTACCCTCATGCATCTGTCATATTAATTATTTTCCTGTTTCCTTTGTTATAACAGTTGGGGAGCCCATTGATGTTCAGCAAGTAGAAAACCCAAGTAATGAAGATGTGGAGTCCCTACATAGCAGATATATAGAAGCTCTCATAAATCTTTATGAGGACCACAAACATTTATACTCCAGTAATCCAGAAAAACATCTTGAATTCCTCTAAACATAGCAATTATGTTTACTGGCTGGGTGTATGAAGGATTGTGCATATAGTGATAAAATAGGGAGCATAACCTTGTAAATGATATTTGAAATCAAATATTAGAGGTAAGGTTGTTATTGTTTTTTATTTTAATAAAGTTTTCATAACGACATATCTTTCCATCTGATTACCCATACAACTTGGTGATTTTATTTTTGTCTACTGTATTAATTTTTAAACTCATTATTTCAGTCAGTCAATCTATTGCCCAGCTCTCTTTTGTAGAAGACCTACATCTCCCAAGTAATCAACAATGGCAACCAGATTTGATCATAAGTTACTCAAAGAAGACATATTGTGTTGAGTTTTAGGTGATTGGATCTAGGGTAATTTATTTAATTATTTTTGTTTCATCTATTTTTTTAATTATATATATATATATGCATATATATATATATATTATTTTTTTTCTTGGGGGGGGGGGGTTGCGGTGCCGTCACTTGCCTGGATCTCAACTTTTCAGGGGTCCAGAACAACTCACACATGAAACATGAGGTGGAATTGTTGGTAATGATTTAATCCTGGGTGGTAATCTCTGCTGGTGTGCCAGTGTTGTTATTTTTCGTCATAGGCAGGAGTTTACTGTTGGATGTATGCAGTAGTCGGGTGGAGTATGATGTGTGAGGGTTTTGTTTTCTCAAACTCATTTGGTAACTATATAGAACTGGGTTCAGTATGCAAAGACTACAGGAGAAAGCCGACCTAGTAATTAGGACAAAATTTATGAATACATCACAGGTAATTGTTTATACTAAGTGAAAGGATTGATCATGATGATGAAGTGACAACATTAAAGCAATGTAATTCCTTTCAACCCAGAAGCATATTCAAATACTAGATGAATTTATGTACCAACTCTAGAAGAAATTTGGTCCTTTTGCCCTGTGATGGACAATGTACAGTATCACCACCACCCCTGTTGGCTGCGGTCTTAATTCCTGGCATACCGTACGTTTTTCGGCACCACGTTTGTGTTCTGTGACGTACAAAGGCTGAAGTATCAGAGCCAAAACTTTAGTTGTAGAAAACGACAGCAAAAACTCGTACTCATAGAAAATGTAAATAATGTTATGGGTAACTTTATCATAATTTTAAATTTTATAAAAAAAAAAATAACATTCATCTTTTAATGTCATACATTGTATATATATATATATATATATATATATATATATATTCGGAACTTTATAAATACAAAGTTCTATCTAGCTTACAATAGTATTCATATAAGACCGCTTCAGAGCTCATCGTTTGAGATATCTAAACTGGTACCAAGATGCCTTTTCTTACGCTTCGCAATGATGTTTTGTCTTCGCTACAATAATTTTTTTCGATGATTTGTGTAGTGGTCAAGTATAGATAGTATAATAGCCTTGTACAAAACATAATGGGATAAGAGATGAATAGAATAGACTAGCCTGGCGGTAGCCAAAGTAAAAAGGATAACGCTGATCGAATATATTCGCCTACATAAACGATACCATCGACTACGCCGAGTATGCGGTCCAAATACATGATGATTCTTGTCTCCATACAACGATATTCTTGACATCAATATATAATTCTCATTAAATATTTTTTAACAATTTTTATGCTGGGTTGCAGTGGTGGCGTCGCAACCGAATAATTACCTTGCGCATGCGCAAAGATCAACACTCGCAGGCGCAAGGGCGCAATCTGACAAATACTGTTTAACTTGCGCGATGTCGCAAAACGCAAACTATTTGCGCATAGTTGTAGGAATTACTAAAAGAGTGTTGAGATAATGTAGTTAGTTTTTTAAGAAATATTAAATGTGACTGACCCTCACATCCCCAAAAATAGCAAAAAACAAATCGTAATTTTCGCTTGCCCGCGCCTTCCTCCCTTTTCCAGCCATGTGGGCAGTTCCCAAGGCGACAAGTCCTTAGGATTGAGCGTTATTATGCAACAACGCAATATTTCGTGTAATACGCAATGACAAAATCATACAGGTGCACTATTTCACAAGTCATCCAAGTCTCCCAGCCAGGGCCCTCACATAGGGGGGGGGGGCAATTCTAGTCTGGACATGCCGTCCACAAGACTGACAAAATAATCATAATAAAGGTCAAAAGATCCCTGATTATTTTACCGTAATATACGAATTTTACGTTAGAATCAACAGCATATGAAATATTTCCCCCTTATCCTCATTCCAATAGGGACATTAAATACAAATTTTAAAATCCGTTTAATTATTTCGCAAGCCAATAATTAAAACAGGCTGTGAAGAATGGTGGAGATAGGGAGTGGTGATGGAGGAGGGGAGTGTTACTGAGAACTTTGCCCCGGGGCAATTTGGTATAATTCACATATGATTCTGTGCACTCAATGTGGAAAATCACCACAACAGTACATACTGTATGTGCAATTTCATTTAATATCGAAAGCGTCTTTTCTGACGAACACGTAACCAAGCAATTTACAGATAAGATTATCTTAAGTAAATATACGACGTCGTTAGGTATTTGTCTTTTTATGCAATGTTATGTCATTGGGTTGTAATGATAAGCTTCATCTACGACATCGTTGAAAAGCGTCGTCGTGCCGCGACCCTGGGTCACACGCGAAATGTGCTTGACGCCGCTATGAATGAAAATCTTTGTACCGACAACACGTGAGAATTAGAGTATACGAGCAACCATGAAAAGTAAATTTATTCTATTATATTAGTTTTCATTTACTTTATTTTGTTTGTTTTGTTTCAATTATCTTCTTATCTAAATTTGTGGTGATTGGTTTGATGGCGAAAACATCACGTTGTACTGGCGATGATACTAGAAAGTATGATACTAATTGATACTAGTTTATATCATCGCACGCTAGCGTCGCGCGTGTGGGCCCCTATGCGAAACCATAACATCATTAAATTCTTGTTGAGGTAAGGCTTTTCTTAATGGATAGCATGACCTCCGCTGACCCAGTGAACGGGGCTCTGTTCAGTGAATCTCAGATGTCTCCGAAGAGGCGTGTAGGACTCCTGATTGTAATTAGTCAGCATATTGCTATTGGCCAGTATATGGTAAACAGAAACGAAATTAGCTAATCATGGGTGATTGGAGGAGGAGCCTTACCCCTTCAGGGGTGTCGTCTTAGCTATCACGCAGAGTCAAGTCATTCTAAAAACTAGACTCAAGGAGTCTAAAGACTAGACTCTAGAAGTCTAAGTGAATATCATAAGTTGATACTGTGACCCGGAGAACCACGGAGAAGATCTGTATTTAATATCCAAGTCCAGCCTCCTACACCCCGTACATTATCACTAAAGTCATTGCCATTTAAAGTAAACATAAATAAAGATGATAAAGAGAAAGGATTAGTCTCATTCAACACTATTTTGAGAGATGCTAAAAACTATTCATACACTTGATCGTAGCTTCCCCTGTTCTAGCCACTCTGACCACCGCTACTATTCAACTTTGTATACATAAACAGGGGAGTACGACAAATTTACCCATTTACTTATTTTAGTTATCTATTCTTCCTGGATTCCAATCTAGAAGCAATACATCAGTTTTATGAAATCGACAGGCAGATCCACACATTATATTCATATTGTGATATGAGTAGATATAATGTGAAGATGAAACTTTCATTAAATGTAAACGTTTCTCTTGTGTGTACTTAAAAACGCTTTAACATGCGAGACGTTCTACATTCAGTAAAAGTTCCACCAACGTATGGTATCTACTGTGACCATTTAATCAGCAATTCCCATTTAGAAAATTTTTAATTTCATATCATATACAAGCTAAGGTACAGTAATCAGAACTATTAATCTGGAGTTTCCTTTATTAGTTTGTAGAACAGTGATATCTCAGATTAAGAGATTATTGTTTTAGGTTGCATAATTAGAGGTTTTTAGGAATTTTATGAATAATCTATAGGGATTTCTCAATTACCCTATTTAAAAAAGATCAACAATCCGAAAATTATAATTAGATAAAGTCGTCTAGTGAAATGTATAACAATTTCTAGAGAAATTACCACCGTGTTGGATAAAGCCAGATCATATTCGAATAGATAAGGCTAGAGGCTCTTGCATGAGAATAGAAGAGATAAGATGTTTTATGGCGACATCAAGAATTATATTAAATTATTCATGAGGATACAAAAAATATAATAATCCACTTGTTTTTGGGCATATTGTGTTTTGTGGACTACTAGTACCCCATTCGCAGGTCTCTTAGAGGATGATTTTCCATTCTTTGGAGGTTGATATTTATTTTTTGTAATCCTTCCCATACAAGTCTCACCCAGAAAGAGGGAGCTTGTCCAAGACCTATCTTGCATAAACACGGCAAAGGAAACATGTACTGGAAGCGAAGCGTTTATTCTTGACGTTTCGTCTATTGACTTTCTCAAAGGAATGAGCATAGCTAGCTAGCTAAGATAGGATAGGTAAGATGGAGGAGGGGGGGAGAGGGTGTGTGTGTGTGTAAGAGGTAAAGGAGGAAATGGAAGGAAGTCAGAGTTTTAATAGATGTGGGGCAGACCCACTTGCTACTTGATATGTTGGTTAGTTTTTGTTTTTGTTTACTGGATTGTGCAGAGTTTATATACACGCTTGGTGGCTCAAGGGGGATACCAGCGTAGAACGCTGCGTTCTGATTGGCCCGTTGAGAAGCGCTATGCCCGCTGAGGATTTAGCCCAAGTGAAGCTGCCAGCCTTACTATTGATGTTGGGACGGGTAGTGATGTATGCAGCTTCTATGGATTTCCTGGTCTTATCCATACCTTTGTGTAATACCTCGGCCCGGTTCCATTGTGGGAGGTGCCCAGATTCGTCTACATGCACCACCATTGCGTTGGTGAGCCTATGGTGACGGAGGTCGGCCTTATGTTCCCTGATCCTTGTGTTAAGCCCCCTCTTCGTCTCTCCATAATATGCTTTATTGCATGATGTGCATGGGATCTTATACACGACGCTGTCCTCACTCCCTCTCATCTTGGTTCCGCTTCTTAATATATCACCAATCTTCGTTCCCGATGTTATCGCTGCTTTTACTTCTGTGCTCCTGAGCATTCTAGTAATGTCTTCTATCTTCTCAAGAGTTAGGAAGCGCCATGTACGATGTTCTGTTGGTGGCACTGCCTTCTCTTTCTTTTAACCTGCTTACGTGAATGATTTCTTCTACTCTTCGTCTTAATCTCAGGATCAAGCCCTTGGGGTAGCCAAGTTTCAAGAAGGCCGCGAAGACGTATTCGATCTCCTCCTCCAGGAATTCCTCACTGCAAATCCTGTAGGCACGTAGGAAGAAGCCCATGACTACCCCCTTTTTCGTCCTCTCATTATGTGCCGACAGGGAGTGTATAAAGTCGTCACGGTTCGTAGGTTTCTGTAAACCCTGAATTGGAGGCCCTCAGTTGTCTTAATTAACAGGGTATCCAGAAACGGGAGCTTTCTCTCTTCTTCCTCTTCCATAGTGAATTGGATCTGTGGATTCACTCTATTTAATTGTCTCCTGATCTCATCCAGGTCCGTCCTGTTTGGAGCGATTATAAGCACATCGTCCACGTACCTGAGCCATATTGCCCTCCTTCCTACGATATGAGAGTAGTGGTCCTTCTCTTGGACCTCCATGAGAGGCAAGCAGCTCATTCTTTTGAGAAAGTCAATAGACGAAACATCAGGAATAAACGCTTCACTTCCAGTCCATGTTTCCTTTGCCGTGTTTGTGCAACTTGTTCACATGGATTATCAAGACCTATCTTAATTAAAAAACACCCAGAATGCACCTCGTTTCTAACCCCCATTCCCCTCACCTGACCTCCCCCTTCACTTCACCCCTTTCCCCCGCACCTCACCTTCCCACACAGCACTCACCCATTCCTGTTGCCTTACAGACTTCTCGCAGCCGATCGGCGGAGGAGTTGGTCAAAATGGCTGACTCGATTGTCTTCAGGATCCTTGCAGCTGAGAGAGAACTGGAGACCTACCACCAGGTAGGTGATGACGTTGCTCACAATCTGCGAAGTGAAGGACAAGACCTCATTAACCTGAAGGAGACAGGTCCTCTGGCAGGTACTCCAAGATTAATCAGTTTGGGAGGGTTTGTTCCTGCAGGATTGTGTCTACCTGCTTGGGTTTTATGGGAAGGATTTAACCCTTCTAGCATTGGTTTCCAAACTGGAAGGTGGGGGAAGAAGAGGAACCTTTCTGGAAGTGAAACAGAACGAAGAACATTCCAGTTCGAAGTACATACCGAACAAACGAGTCCTCTCCCAAGCACAAAGAAGTCGGAGGCGCGAAGCTCCAGCGGAGAACTTTCCAGAAGGTCTTTCATCTCGCTGGCCTTCGCGGCCGACCAAGCAAATTCGACAAAGACCACAGCAGATTAGACCAGGATAAGGTAGACCAGCGGTTTTTTTTTTCTTTTTTTTTTAATGAGGGGGCATGGATTTGTATGTGTGTTTTTATGTGTATTTTTATGTGTGTGTGAGTGTGTGTGTGTGTGTGTGTGTGTGTGTGTGTGTGTGTGTGTGTGTGTGTGTGTGCGCGTGCGTGCATGTTCACATTATTTACACATGCAAACATGAAATACAGGGCATATTTCCATTCTTGTTCTTTTTGGGATATGTATGAGAATTTGACATTAAACTGACTTTCAGAGCAAGTTCCAAAAATATGTGTGTATGTGTATATATATATGTATATATGTATATATATATATATATATATATGTATATATATGTATATATATATATATATATGTATATATCATGAACACCACCGTTGTACTAACCTGATCTTTGATTTCTGCCGACTTTGTGTAGAGTCGAATAGTCTGCAGGGTAACTCTGAGCTTTCGTGTCTGCAACATCAGATAGAGAAATTACAATCCCCCTGAATATCTTTTAACTCGCCGTTTCCAAAAAAATTGTTTTTACTTATCTTTCTTTTCTTCTTTCTTTTTTAATGTACCACTTGGTCCTTACCATGGCTGACTTTTAAAACCTTTCGCTAACGCTGTCGAATGCTGTCTACTATTAGGAAGTAGATTGTTAATAATGTCGTATATAATTATGAAGATTGTTGATAGATTTTATTGATAAGTCAATTAACTAGATGAACTTTGCTAAATACATACATACATACATCAAGCCGATCAGAGCACGTGCCGACCAGTATATATAATTATGAAGATTGTTGATAGATTTTATTGATAAGTCAATTAACTAGATGAACTTTGCTAAATACATACATACATACATCAAGCCGATCAGAGCACGTGCCGACCGGTATATATAATTATGAAGATTGTTGATAGATTTTATTGATAAGTCAATTAATTAGATGAACTTTGCTAAATACATACATACATACATCAAGCCGATCAGAGCACGTACCGACCGCTATAAGAAGAGCCCATACCGACATTTGTGGACTTAATCAACAACTAGAATTTACATTGTTGTACTACGTACCTATTACTAAGCCTGCTGTTTTATTTGTCTAGTTTTTGTATGCTTGTAATAACGTCTACTCACTGTCATAGTATTACATTGTTATTTTCTTGCAGGATGTATATTTTCAGCAGTAATGCTGCTATACCCAATAAACCGTACATCATTATTATTATTAATTATTATTATTATTATTATTATTATTATTATTATTATTATTATTATTATATATATATATATATATTATATATATATAAATATATATATATATATATATATATATATTTATATATATATATATATATTCTTTTTCAACCACATTCATTTTTCACTTTAATTCCATGCCATTACGATGGAGACTGACAAGGAGCTCGACCGAAGCATATACGGAAATTAATACGTAGTCAAGCTAAGGACTCGAACCCAGCTGAGACGTAACAAGTGAACAGTGACTTAAACCTTTGCGCTATCAAGAGAGATATAAGTTGAAAACAGTTTCTTATATTTGTATGCTCGAGTTACATATACACGAATTTTATGCTCAACCCATCCCTGCTATGATAGTGCAATTGGTAGTATGTACGCGTGGGGAAGTATTATACGCTCACACTGAATGGTCCCCAGTACATAGATATTAATCTTTTTCAACCACATTAATTTTTCACTTTAATTCCATGCCATCACGTCGAGACTGACAAGGAGCTCGACCGAAGCATATACGAAAACTAATGCGTAGTCAAGCCAAGGACTCGAACCCAGCTGAGACGTAACAAGTGAACAGTGACTTAAACCTTTGCGCTATGAAGAGAGATATATAAGTTGAGAATTTTTTCTTATATTTGTATGCTCGAGTTACATACATATACAAAAAAATTCATGCTCAACCCATCCCTGCTATGATAGTGCAATTGGTAGTATGTACGCATGGGAAATTATTATACACACACACAATGGTCCCCAGTACACAGATCATGATGGCATGGAATTAAAGTGAAAAATTAATATGGTTGAAAAAGATAAATATCTGTGTACTGGGGACCATTCAGTGTATATATATATATATATATATATATATACATACATATACGGTATATATATATATATATATATATATATATATATATATGCATATATAATGTGTGTGTATATATATATGTATATATATATATACATATATAATGTGTGTGTGTATATATAATATATATATATATATATATATATATATATATATATATACAGGTAAAATATAATTTCTGATGGTAGAAAGTATTCCCTAGAGTTAGCGAAATTTTTAAAAGTAGGAACGATAATTTTTCCCAATATGGCAAGTTAAAAAATATGACCACTTGGCAAAACAGTCAGTATTTAACTTAAAAATATACCTCGTATTGAAAACCATTAAGATCACATAAAAATAAAATAAATAATATAGTTTTAAAAGTATACATTATTCACGAAACGAAAACTGCGGCTTGTAGAATGGTATAGCTTTTGACAAAATATCAACAAGCAAAATCTACTTCTTAGATATGTTGTAATAACTTATTTGAATTTTGAGCTATACAATACGTACTCCTAAATTATTTTTGTGTAAATCTTACCCAAATCATGAGCTCATGTCCGTAGTTTGTAGTGATGCAGTAGTAATGGATGAGATTAAATAGATGTAGTATAATGGCCACGTTTGTCAGCGCACCAGGCACAACTGTGGCGTTCAGTAACTCCGCGACCAAATAGTATATTCCCACCGTAGTGAGAACTATACAATGGACCATCTGTAGCAGGAGAAAGGGAGAAAGAGCTGTGTTCGTCGCTTCTACAACCTTTAACATGTCGAGATAAAGGCGTGTATAGTTCGTAAGTGATTTTGTCTCTGTCGCGTTAGTTGATCCAATGCAATTCCAGTTATCCTTCGATGACGTAATGTCGTCGTATGCATCTAAGCTAGTAACGTCCGTTGTTTTTCCAGGCTCGTTAATTCTTGAACTTGATTTTTTCTTGTATTGTTCGTCTTCCCGAAATTTATCGAGTAGTTTTTGGCATAGTTCCCCACCATCTCTTTCTGTATTATGCATGAAGGAATTCAAAGGTATATTGTCGATACAAACAGTGGAGGAATGACGATGTTGGTTAACATTCACTTCTTGGTCGTCCTTACACGCTCGCCCCTTTTCTGTAGTCACATTCTTGCAACCTACTTTATAATTTCCAGCGCATAAAAATTCATTAAGTGTAGTTTTAATCCTCTTCTCCTCTGGTTCCTCTAATTCTGGATCATTCAGATTCAAAACATCCTGAATTGTCTCAACATCAGATTGCATGGAAGCTACTGCATGTTTGTTACCTTGTATTTTATTCAGTTCCTGTCCAGTGGGGATACGTGGAGGGTGGATGGCACGGACAGAAGCACGGACGGGAGAAACTTGGTGAGATCTCACGGGCGAAGGGTGAAGGGAAGGAGTTCTTTCGGGGGAGACAAGGGCCGTTGATAGGGTCACCTCTGAGGCACCAAGAGAACGCCTTCTTCCTCCCAATGGGGGAGTTACCGGGGAGGTCAACTCGAAACGGAACGTCTCCTTCCTCCGGGTACTGTGGTCGGGTGACGCGTCACCATTCCTTAGAGTGACGTTCGAGAAATGGTTCTTATTGACTTCTTTGTCTGAGGATTCTTTGTCTACGAGGATGCTCGCTACTGAAGGAACACTTTTTCTAGGGTCTCGAGTTTCAGTAGCCGGTACCTCCTGTGAAGTACTTGCTCCTGCAGGTAGAGTGAGGACCACTATCTGCCTCTTCTGCATGGCACTAAGCTCCCTCTCCATCTGTTGAAGACGGGTGTGGAGACCATCCATCACAACACTGACACCGTACACAGAAAGCTGAAGAAGGAGATCGGGACAGTTCACTGTGAGAAAGCAGAAGGGCATGTGCACTAGTAAGTAGACTCTCTGCCCTACCTCCTTCAAGAGAAGAAGTGCATGACCCTGGTTGGAGAGCAGGGTGAAGGAGACCAGGCCGAGAGTAATACGTAGCAACCCATGGCCGAAGATCCTCTTGGCGAAAGAACGCATCCGGGCGCTGTCGACCTGGACGTACGTCTCTAGACACTCCCATCGTCGAAGAAGAGCAACGAGGTCCTTCTTCTTGGCCCAGGAGCCAAGGAGGAACAGTGGAGCGAGGCAAGGGTAGAACAGGAACTGGAGGATGCTGAGGAACCAGTTCCAATACCCGAACCACTTCGGGAGAGGGTTCCTCATCGCCTGCTGGATGACGCTTGTAATCCACATCACAGCAAAGACATTGTACATGATCAAAGCGACGCACACGACATCGAAGTAATCCTCGAAGAACTTCGCTACTGTAGCAGTGATTTTCCTGCACCTTAAGAGTTTCGGCTCACTGTCTTCGACACCTCGATTCGTCGAGGGCGGTTGGTACCCCAAGATACAGAGAAGGGTTCCCATCTTATGATATATTTGAGATATAAACCCTTTTTCTTTATTTCCATTCTTTGAGCCAGAAGAACTTTTCACCCGAAGGAACCATTTGCCAAGTTCTTTTGTAACCATATTTTGATCACTTTTTGTGCGACTGAAAGGAAAGTATGTCGTTTAGGAGCTAAGCGTGGTCACTGCAATTTTTTCAGTATGATTTTGTAACGGAAAATTATCCCAAACACGACATGACGTAATAATTCAAAACACTAATTATCAAACCAATTATTTTGCGAGTCTCACAACCTATTAGGTCTTGAAAATCCTTTCAAATTAATTCGTAGAGAGATGTGATACAATGCAAAGTTTTCAAAAATAGTTCAATCTCGTTTTCGGCGATAGCGCAAGATATTTGTTCACACAACCACTAAAACACAAGTTTATATTTATATCCACAATAAACTACACCGAATGACATGTGGAAGAGAAATGGAGCTCTCCAGAATAACTACGGTCTCTTGTCTGTGCCTAGGACATGCGCAGTCTGTCTTGAACCTAACCCCGTTTTAGTGAATCTTCTGTCTTCCTTCTTTTACCCTCATAACCATTCACAATTTCATGCATACGTTTAAATCTGCACCACAAACTGTTCTGCAGTGCATTAGCCAACTGTAAATATTTTATATATTTCCTTTTAAAATGGTGTGTATACGTGAAGGCCACTCACAAGATCGATAAACTAATTACATCGTGCAAACATTACACTTCCTTGTCTTTACTTACCAATTAACTTGATGGAATGAATTGTATTGCGACGTTATTGACTCTAATGCATCACATTACATAATAAACAAATGCGACCATTTCATCATATAAAGGTAGATGGAATTACAAGCAGTTGCCTCTTTGTATAATTAATAATTATATTGGTAGTGAACAGTTGAACAATTTCAAATAAAGTATCGATAAGCATCTGCGCCATTAATCTTCTCAGTTCAGTGACGCATTTGATGAATACTTTTTGTTAGCTTTAGCAAATGGGCTCTCGATTGGTCAGGATCTTTTTCACTATCGAGTGAGCCTTACAGCTGAATAAAAATGACGGATGAAGACAGAAAAAGTACGAAATTGAATGAAAAAATGTGACAGCGAGTGAAGGTACATATCACCATTTCTTATCATCTTTCGACCTCACCCCTCCGAGCAGTCAGGTTAGGGCAGAGCAACACCCTAACAACCGGTGACAGGGACTAAAGTTGCTACAAAGAGCAGGCTTTTCAAGCACCTTTAAGAATTATTTCAGGAAACAGAGTTGAGAAATACTGGCTTAGAGGATTTATATTTATTCATTTGCTTACTTATTTAGAAAGGATTACAAAGGCGGAGCATGCCGACAGGAGACCTTTTGGTCCATATCTAGGTTGGATGCGAAAACATAATAATAATAAATGAATAAATAAAAACTATAATAATGTAAATAACAAATAAAATACATAAATGTATAGGTATAGTTAAATAATAAACAAACAGGTAAATAGTAAATAATAATAAATTGACATATAACTAATAATAGATGGGAATCATACAGACAAATGATAAAAAAAATGAATAAATAAAATAATATGAAATAAATGATAATCATTAGAGCATCTTTCTTACGTGATTATCTAAATTATGCTTAAAGCTTCGAACTGAACTACATTGCACTACCTCTGCAGGAAGTTTATTCCATTCATTAACTACACGGATGGCGAAGTTGTTTCTACCCACTTCCAAATTGAATCTATTTCCGGACAGTTTGAGACCATTGTTCCTTGTCTGATTCTCATTCAGTGTACAATTTTTGTCACTTTCGATGTTGTCAATTCCCTTTAGAATTTTAAAGACCTGTATCAAGTCGCCTCTGAGTCTACGCTTTTTTAGAGAAAACAGATTCACATGTTTTAGTCGATTTTCGTATGATTTATTTTTGATATTTGGAATCAGTTTTGTGGCTCGCCGTTGTACTTTTTCCAGTCTGTCAATGTCTTTAATGAGATTCGGTGACCATACGGAAACAGCATATTCCAAATGTGGACGAACTAACGGTTTATATATAGCTTGTTAATGAGTGATGGACTTCTGAAGTCAAAAGATCGCGCAATCAGTCCTAGAATCTTATTTGCTTTTTCAGAGGCTGAAATGCACTGCTTGGATAATTTGAGATCGTTACTGATAATTACGCCGAGATCTTTTTCACTATTCACTTTTGTTAACGAATTTCCAAATAACTTGTAATCGTACTTACCATTATTTTTACCTATGTGCATTACCTTGCATTTACTTGTGTTAAACTTCATTAGCCACTTTTCAGACCATTGCTGTAATTTATCTAAATCTTCTTGAATATCTAATTGGTTTAAGTAATTATTTGCCATTCCGCACATTTTTGTATCATATTTACTTATGCATTTATTTGTTTTATTCCGTTTTTTTTCAGGTATTCTTCAGATTTACTGATGACGTCACTGGAACCAAATTTGCAAGGGTGGAGGGTGCAAAATCTTTATTAGTTTTTCAACTACCAAAACCGTAAAACTAAAATAAGACTTGAGTGATCCTAAACAAGGTTTTTACTTCTGCATATCATCATAACCGAATATTTTGTGGAGAGAGAGTGTCGAATGCGAAGTACTAAAACTTAAAAGTAGAAAATAGTCTCCTAATTAAAAGAAGAATAAGGCGATTTTTCATCACACGGATGAACTCCCAAGGACATAACTTGCACATTCGTCTTATCTTTATTTATCAACGGCCTTGAAACGAACTGATAATGATCAACATTGATTACATATTCATCTTATCCGTAGTGACGTCATCCATTACCAATCGACGTCCGTTTTCTTTCTGTCTGCCGCCAGATGATTTTATTCAAGTGAAGGAAGGCTCCGTGACACTGCATTGTTAAGAACTGCATTGTCTACGTTTGACTGTTTTAATTCATTTGTATATTTATTCTGCAGTCAGACAATTTTTACTCAGGTAAGGGGAAATCTTTTGGGGAGTCTAAAGGGTTTAAATATTTGGCTGCAGTCAAACGATTTTATTCTGCTGAGGGAGAAATTCTGGGGCCAAATTCATAAAAGATGCTAACCCCTAAGTCTATACATAAATCTTCAAAATTGCGGAGATTTTACCTAAATCAGTTCTCCATAATGTTGAAGTTATGGCTAGACATAAGCACTTAGGTCGCCAACATCGGGATTTAGGTCAAATTTCCGCCATTAGGGTTAGGATCTTTTATAAACTAGGTTTAGGATATTATAAATTAGGGTCATAATATTTTATAAATTAGGGTCATGATCTTTTATAAATTAGGGTCAGGGTCTTTTATAAATTAGGACTAGGATCTTTTATAAAATAGGGTTAAGATCTTTTATAAATTAGGGTTAGGATATTTTATAAATTAGGGTTTAGATCTTTTATAAATTAGAGTTAGGATCTTTTATAAATTAGGGTTAGGATATTTTATAAATTAGGGTTAGGATATTTTATGAATTAGGATTAGGATATTTTATAAATTAGGGTTAGGATATTTTATAAATTAGGGTTAGGATCTTTTATATATTAGGGTTAGGATATTTTATAAATTAGGGTTAGGATCTTTTACAAATTAGTGTTAGGATCATCTTTTATAAATTAGTGTTAGGATCTTTTATATATTAGGGCTAGATTTTTTTTATATAATTTAGTGTTAGGATCTTTTTATAAATTAGTGTTATGATCTTTTATAAATTAGGGTTAGAATCTTTTATGAATTAGGGTTAGAATCTTTTATAAATTAGGGTTCGGATCTTTTATAAATTCGGCCCCTGGGTTCTTAAGGGCTAGGAAGACACCTAGTGCAGTATTGATTGAAGACTTTAAGGTCTAAAGGTTTCTGGGAAAGTGAAGAATTTTGTGACCAGTCTCGGCTTTTGATTAGCTCACAGATGAGTTTATGCGCTAAAACTAGGCAATAGCTGTAATTTCAGAAACTAGAATAAGTAGTTTTAGAAGTTAGAAACAGCGAATTTATGAGTTACATGTAGAAAATATTGGGCAGGTTTGACTTTTATTAGATTTTTAAAATTCTAATCCTAAAGTTGCAAATGAGAAACTATATTCTTATCCATTTCTTCATAGTTATTCGCTTTTCTACAATGGGGAGGGACCAAAACCGCTCACATCACAAGAACGTACTGTTAGCGATACAAAGGATTACAAAGGCGGAGCATGCCGACAGGAGACCTTTTGGTCCATATCTAGGTCGGATGCGAAAAAATAAATCATAATAATAAATGAATAAATAAAAACTATAATAAGGTAAATAACAAATAAAATGCATAAATAAATGCATAGGTATAGTTAAATGATAAACAGGTAAAAAGTAAATAATAATGAATTGACATATAATTAATAATAAATGAAAATCAAAACAGACAAATGATAACAAAACAAAAACAAATAATATAAAATTAATTATAAGCATTACAGCATCTTGCTTAGGCGTTTATCTAAATGATCTTTAAAGCTTCAAACTGGACTACATTGCACTACCTGTGTAGGAAGTTTATTCCATTCATTAACTACACGGTTGGCGAAGTTGTTTCTACCTACTTCCAAAGTGAATTTTATTTTTACTGTTATATGCACAACATTATAGATACTGTTGCAGTCTAGGTAAATGACTACAACAATGAACTCTACTTGTCACTGGGGGGGTTGATTAAAAGGGTGATTTAACTTCAATTATATCTAATTATCAAATTAATATATAATACAAGTGCATTACATCACAACCAACAACCTAGCTAAAGCCTATTTCTTAGAATTAACTTAAAACTAAAGTATACAATACTTGGAGAAATGGTGAGACATGACCGCTCGGGTCAAGGTAAAAGTAAGGAGTGACGCCGACCCCACGCCGATTGAACAGGGGTCAGCGTGAACAGAGATGCCAGACGTCACCATACGGCAACGTAAGATATATTCATAGGACACTCTGTGATCACTAGCACCATAACAAGCCACACATGGATTAATGTAATACCCCTGAAGAGTATTCAGCAAAAATAAATGGAACTAGCTACATAGCTAACTAAAATAATGCATAGACAATGACAGTGTTCACCTCCGCGCATGCGCTGTTGTTGGCACTGGGCGTACCCACGCTGTGCCATAGGCGTACCCACGTTGTGTCAACTATGCCAGCTAATGGTCGACGCCGGGAAACACCAGGTCAAGGCTTTGTTTGCAAGCAAGCCCGCAACAATACGAACAAACTAATCTGATAATTTTAAATTGTTTTGTAGTTTTTCATTATGAAGGACTGAAACATTTTCTAGGAATGATAAATCCTGCAAATTATTTCATTTTTGAATGTCATTTTGGTGGAAGACGTTCGATTAACACAAAACATGGCGGAACCAGCCCGTAGATTATTGTCAGATTTTACTCTTGCTATCCCTTTTGTGACATTCTGTCAGTTAAGGTACGCAAACACCATAACAGATCATAGCCACACCCACCCACCTCCTACTGGCCTTGCATTTATCCTTGGAAAGCCACCATGCCGGATCCCGTGTAATCTTCACCGTCTCCAGGTACGTACGATTTGTCGGATACTTCCACGACCAATGTGGGTGCACCTCTGATTCTCATTCACTCTCTCGGAGATGACCCTAAGAGCAAGGTCATCGTCTGGGAAGTAAGCCACATGGCAATGGAGCCTCATCTGGCGTTTGATGATAAGGATAGCTATTTGTCTCGTTGTGTTGTTAACGAGTCTGGTCTGATTTTAGATATTTTTACAGAGGTACTTCTTGATCCTCTGGAGAGAGGTTAGGCCTAACGCATTTAGACGCAAATTTGAAGTCTTATTCAGAGTCCTAGTCTCCTGTCCATACACCAAGAAAAGGAATATAAATATCATGGAAATGCGATACCTTCTCCTCTTCCCTGGATAGTGGAAACTTTAGAAGGTACTAATAATAATAACTATAGAAGAAACTAGCAATGTTAAGTTTCAAATGCACTAATAGTATAATTTTACGGTAATAATAATTATAAATGTTAAAGTTACTAATAATGATAAATTTAAAACTCCTGAAATCTAAAGGGTTTACTAAAATACCTAGACCAGAATTTATATAAACGTTTGAGGCCTAAAAGTTTCTGAGAAATGTTCATCGACGACAGAGTCGACCGGATGTGCGAAATATGTTTCCAATGGACGTTCATAGATGGCGCGGATGGTCGGGGCGAAATGAAGGCAATGAGACGGGACTGGATGGAACAAAGATGACTGAAAAATTATATTTCATAGCTCATTGGCTACCTCCCTTATAAGGGGGGAAAAGCCTTAGGTATATATATATATATATATATATATATATATATATATATATATATATATATATATATATATATATATACTGTATATATATATACATATATATATGTATATATATATATATATATTTATATATTTGTATATATGTATATATATATATATACATATATACATATATATATATATATATATATATATATATATATATATATATGTGTGTGTGTGTGTGTGTGTGTGTGTGTGTGTGTGTGTGTGTGTGTGTGTGTGTGTGTGTGTGTGTGTGTGTGTATTTTGGTTGAGCCCTTATGTATTTTATGTTATTCTGTTTGCATCAAATTGAAAGTAGGGACCTTAATAATGTTACCAGATCCTTCACCATCTTGGATTTTTTTTTTTTTTTTTTTTACAAAGTTACCCATTTTCTTTTTCTTGTTTAAGAAAATACATTCTAGTCTTTAGTGGTGAAAGTCTAATACGTGACTCTGATCCGTCAAGGTGTCGCCAAAGTCCCCCTAAAATGGTTGACACATAAAAAGTTATCCTGTCGATGCCTTATAAGGAGTATCTAGTCTGCGGACGGGACCAGTAATCTCATTGATCTCTACAACACTTTTGTTTTTTTGTTCCCCTTATTTTCACAGTGTGACAATCGACACCTGTCCCCACCCTCTCTTCTTCTTCTTCTTCCTCTTCCTTCTCTTCCTTTTCATCTTCCTCCTCCTCCTCCTTCTTCTCCTTTTCATCTTCCTTCTCCTCTTCTTCCGCCTCCTCCTCCTCCTTCTCCTCCTTTTCATCTTCCTCCTCCTCCTCTTCCGCCTCCTCCTCCTCCCTCTCCCCCTTTTCATCTTCCTCCTACTCCTCTACCGCCTCCTCCTCCTCCTCCTCATTTTTCTTTTCCTCTTCCTCACTGCCTCCTCCCCTTCCTCCATTTCCTCCTCCTCCTCCTCTTCCGCCTCCTACACCTCCTCCTTTTTCTTCTCCCCTTCCTCACTTTCTCCTCCCCTTCCTCCTCTTCCGCCTCCTCCTCGTCTCCCGCTTCCTCCTCCTCCTCCTCCTTTTTCTTCTCCCATTCCTCAATTTCTCCTCCCGTTCCTCCTCCTCCTCTTCTGCCTCCTCCTCCTCCTCCCTTTTCTTCTCCCCTTTGTCACTTTCTCCTCCCCTTCCTCCTTTTCCTCCTCCTCCTTTTGTCAGGTAACATGGAAATAGAGCCATATAATTAAATCCCAGACAGTAGTCTATATATTCTTCTCAGATATTTTTCATATGAATAATTAATTTATCTCTAAATATCCTCTTCAATGAGTTACCTACAATGTATGTAAGTAGCCTACGTGTCTCCTTCAATGGTCTTGTTGAATATAAGTTTCTCTCCATCTATCAAATCCACCATCACTTGTCGAACATCCATATTTCAAATACAGTAATTCTACCATAATAAGAATTATACTTCTTAAGCAAGATTATACCAATACAACAAAATTGAGGAATTTATATGCATCGTACTAATGCAAATATCCAAACCAACAAAAATATAATTTTTTCACACAAGATATACAAATCCACGTATCCATAGAAATACATTTTTTCACGCAAGGTACCGGGTACAGTACTATGATCTTGTGCACATTATTTATAAAAATGATAATAATAATAAATCAATGAATAAGATCATAATAATGAGAAATATACTAAATAGTTTTCGTTCTTATACGAATGCTTTATCTTTTGATCTGGGCCTCAGACTCCGGAAGAACGGGAGTCAAGCGAAGGTCACACAACCCACGCTCGCTTGGTCTACTTGACCTCTCCTTGAGTCGCTCCTGTTGGTCTTGGGCGGTACCCCCCCTCTCCCCCTCTCCCACCACCACCACCACCTTTGCCCCACCTGAATGAGCTCCACCTAAATGTAAATTAAAGTTGAACTGGGCATAAACCTGGGCCTGGTGAGAGTTGCAGATTCCATTTCAAATTGCACATTAATTATTTCAAAACAAATGTAAAACGCACGTGATTTATGTATGGTCATACACATGCACATGTAGCATGTGTCATGTATATACAAGTAAGAGAAATAATAAGAAATAGAATTATTTATGTATAATGTATTGGGAAGTATTTTAATTCAAGTCCCCTCAAAATCTTTTCTCTGCGTACTTTCGACACACAACAGAATGTCATTCCACAAACGGACTTTACAAGATTGTCATATACGAAAGATGAAATATTTATCTTCATGATTGATTTAATCTGAGGCATTTAATAATAGTGTGATCTACTGCAGGTGACGTAGATTGTAGAACCTGTTGAACTGAGATTTGTAGAAAGATCAGTAACCCGACATTTTGATTCTGAATTTCTAAAACATCTCGGTTCAGTATTTAACATGCGGAGAAAGTATATCATCAGCCATATATTGGTCTAATATGACCTTGAAAGGGATATTCATTTACATAGAAAATTATTTATCAAGAAATATTAATTTTCATGTTATAAACAAATGGAAGATTTTTTTTTCCATCGGTAAATGACAGAAGCATCATACATCTGATAACGGTTATGTCAAGCAATCGTCATAGTCGACATTATTGTACAAAATTTCGAGAAAAAATAAAGTATTACATTTATATGGTGTTATGTTCTTGTGGTAATGCTAATTATAATTTAAGTTTTGGAAAATACCTAACCACCCATGAATCTAATGATGTTCTTGATATATTTCCTTCTGGTATAAAGCAGAAATTCATTCACTTGAATTTTACACCGTATTTTCTTTGATGCAGTAGGAAAAAAAGATTTTGATTACAATAATTTCAAGGAAACTAATAAGTATATTAGTAATTTATTTGGCATGACAAATCGAACTGCTAAACTTTATTATTTCTTAATTTATTTCTTTATATGACCTCTTCTTGATATCGACGACAACACGTCACGGCGTTCATAGATCCCTGTTGCTAGATCACCTGTTGCAACTCTAACCACCCTCTTTCACTTCCGGGTTTTCCTCAAACTATACACGAAAGCGTTTGGTTTTATAGAATATCTCAGATATTTGAAATGTCCATGTACAAATTAAGCATCGTTTTCTTGTGCTTACAAATGTATCTTTTTGGGGTATCTAAAAATATGTATATATCTGAAAAGAGTACGGTAGTACTTTGGTGAAATAGTGTATGAGTGTCATATGATTCTGGTTCTTGTAACAATAATTTACTACTGTATAAAAATCATAAAAATGAAAATATAACGACTCACTATCATACGAAATTTGCACACAGTCGATTCCATAATATATCTATAATGTAAGAAAATTCCGCTCTCACTTTAGTAAAAAGGAAATAAGGATCGTAATATGCCTTTATTTATACTTCGAAAGTTTACACTGGCATTATATTAGATTTATATAAAAAAATTATAATAAAATAAATCCATTACATTCAACAAATATTGCTTTATTAAAAAAATAGGGGGAATATTCTACTTAATTAAAGTCACCCATAACAATAATGAGTAAGTTCGTTTTCTTTGAGTAGGATTCAAATGTGTAGCATTGAAAGACGGAAGGAATTATGTATTCTATAAGATATTTAGACTTAATACATAACTAATATTACAATTTTGAGAAAGAATATAATATTTTAATCATATTCTATTAATATTATATACTATTCTTAAGATTATTTGTGTATTTCTATAGATATCTTTGCACATTCCCTCCGTTGACTATTCTGTTGAGCGCTCCCTTTGCGAATCGTTCAAATAATGGAATCATAAACAAACTCACATCGAGAGAGGAAGGTCGTGTCTTTTCTTTGTGCACATAAGCTGCTATGGCAGCTCCTCGCCATATGGGCCTGAGTGCCCTTAACATCGGTAACATCCTTAGGCGAAGTGTAAGCACAATATGTATCCACAACAGTTACAGTAATGGTAAGTTTTAATCATACATGTTTTTTTAAGGGAGGAAGTAACTTTGAAAGGCCCGGCATACAGCGCTCTCCAGGCGTTAGTAGGTGGGTAGATTTAAATCTGAAAGTGCAAAGTTATTTATTTTTCAATTCCAAATGCTCTCTGATATTAATTATATGCAGTAGGTCTTATATAATACCAGTAGATCTATTGCCCAGATATATCGGTTTGGTTTAGGCTAAGTAATTACGGCAAATAGCCAGCGCATTCCAACAGCTTATATAACCCTGATCCTAGTTCATGCATAAAGTTTGTTGACATTTATTTACATGTGCAACGTCATTTGAAGTACAGAACCTTCAATATTATGTAATACCACCTGCTATAAATAGTATTTAAGACAGCTGGTAGTAATTATAGTACTATGGAGATATAATTTTCGTTAGTTAATGACATGTAGTTGGTATTTAATCTGAATATTTTGTCACTTCAATACCATAACTAAAAGGCGTGGTCATTTTTATCACCCCCCATCCATATTTCTCACCTCCCACCCCACACCCTCTCTCCTCAGTACTCTTCCTCAATCCCTCCCCATCCTCATCAATTTCTCCTCTCGTTCCCCCTTCCCCATCCCACTCATGCTTCACTTTCCACTCCCCTTCCCCATCCCTCCCCCCCCTTCCCTCCCCCCCCCTCTCTCCTCCCCCTCCTCCCCCATCCCTCTCCCCTCTCCCCCATCCCCTTCCCCTCTCCTCCCTTCCCATCCCCCCCTCATCCCCATCCCCTTTCCATCATCCCCCATTCCCCTTCCCTCCTTACCATCCCCTCCTCCCCCCACCCCCCCCTTCCCTCTCCACCCCATCCCCTTCCCACCATCCCCCTCTCCCCCCCCCCCCCCACCCCTCCCTTCCCCATCCACTTCCTCTCTCCCTTCCCCAACCCCATCCTCTCCCTTTACCATCCCTATCATCTCTCCCTTTACCATCCCTATCCTCTCTCCCTTGCCCATCCCCTTTATCTCCCCCTTCCCTATCCCCTTCCTCGCTCCCTTCCCTATCCCCTTCATCTTTCCCCATCCATTTCTTCTTTCCCTTCCCCATCCTCTTCCTCTCTCCCTTCCCCATCTCCTTCATCAGTCCCTATCCTCTTCCCAGCCCACCCCTCTCCACTTTCCTCCCCTTTTCCATTTCCATACCTTCTCCCTTTCCACCCCTTCCCCATCTCCTCCCTTTTTCCAGTCTCCCTTCTCATCCCCTTCACCCTTTTCCTCACTTTACCTTTCATACTCCTTCACCTCATTCCCCTTTTCTTCCTCCCTTTCCTCTCCCTTCCACTTTTCCGCCCCTTACTTCCCCCTCCTCTTAATTCCTTTCCCACTTTCCTCCCATTTTTTCCCTTCGTCCTTCCCCCCTTCCTCACTTCCCCCATCCTCCCTTTCCCCCTTCCTCCCTTTTCCCCCTTCCTCCCTTTTCCCCCTTCCTCCCTTTTCCCCCTTCCTCCCTTTTCCCCCTTCCTCCCTTCCTTTCCCCTTCCTCCCTTTTCCCCCTTCCTCCCTTTTCCCCCTTCCTCCCTTCCTTTCCCCCTTCCTCCCTTCCTTTCCCCCTTCCTCCCTTCCTTTCCCCTGCCTCCCTTTTCCCCCTTCCTCCCTTTTCCCCCTTCCTCCCTTTTCCCCCTTCCTCCCTTTTCCCCCTTCCTCCCTTTTCCCCCTTCCTCCCTTTTCCCCCCTTCCTCCCTTTTCCCCCCTTCCTCCCTTTCCCCCCTTCCTCCCTTTCCCCCCTTCCTCCCTTTCCCCCCTTCCTCCCTTTCCCCCTTCCTCCCTTTCCCCCTTCCTCCCTTTTCCCCCTTCCTCCCTTTTCCCCCTTCCTCCCTTTTCCCCCCTTCCTCCCTTTTCCCCCCTTCCTCCCTTTTCCCCCTTCCTCCCTTTCCCCCCTTTCCTATTCTGTTCCACCTTCCCCTTTCCTCTCCCAATCCGCCTCCTTCCCTCTTAGCTTCCTCTACCACCTTTCCTCACCTTCCCCCCCTCTCCACCCAGACCCTTCTATTCCTCCCAGTTCCCCTCTTTTCTCTCATTCTCCCTTTTCTTCTTTTCGCTCGCATTCCACCGTTTCTTCTCCTTCGATCCTTTCCAATTTCCTCTCCATTTCGTTCCCCTCTCCCCATTTCTCACTTTCCCTCTTTCCTTACCTTCCCTCAACGTCCCCGTTTCCCCTCATTCCCCTTATCTTTCCCCTCCCTCTCTCCCTCTTCTCCTTTTTCTTTCTTCCCTTATCACTTTCTCGCATTTCACCTTTCTCCTCCCTTCCTTCCCCCTACATCCTTTCCTTACCTTACCCTCCCTTTCCCCATTGTTTACCTTTCAACACCCTTCCTACCTTTCCTCTTTCCCCATTGCATTTTCCACCTCTTTCCTCCCCTCCCCCCTTTCCACCTTCCACCGCCCCCCACTCGACCTCCTTTCGTCAGTCTCCTTTGTCTCCTTTTTTTTCTTCCACTTTCCTCGTTTACTTTAGCTTCTTCCTCTGACCAGTGTTTGAAGAACTGCAACTGCTTTGGCCAATATATACATTGTTGGGTTAGTTGCACTGAATATATATATATAAATATATATGTATATATATATATATATATATATATATATATATATATACACACACACACACACACACACACACACACACACAGAGCGCTGTGGTTAGAGCTCTGGTCTGCCACTACGGAGGTCCGGGTTCGATCCTCGCCCGGGGCTGAAATAATATCAGTATCGCAGCGCTGAGGGGTGTTACTCCAACTCTCGTGGGCGGGGAGTTGGGGGTGTGTGTGTGTGTGCAAGGTCATAGCATTACCCATAGATCGGACCTACGAGCTTTGAGCTCTCTTCCAGGAGGGAAATAGCTGTCGATCACGAGTCCAACACGTGATCCAAAGACCTAGTGAATAGTGAATAGAATAGTTGATGCATTCTTTCATTTTTTTTATTTTAAATTTATTGATGAGACTCCTTGCTTATGTCAGAAATGTAAGGTTTGTGTATTCAGAATAAACTCTCAAGCCAATCGTGTTAACCGCCAAGAAATGTGGTTAAATTCAGGGACCAGATAGTCAAACGGTTACCGTTTAACGCGCATTAAAACCGTTTTTTATTCTGTTGACCGTCATAGGGCGGTTTTATCCTGTCGAGAGTGAAGCCATCCGTTGGGTCCCGGTCGATCGGAAGCCTGCTCATCCGGGGGTCCACCCCACCGTTCGAATAGAATACTTTGGTGAATATCTAAACAAATCATACAATGCTCCAATGTGAGAACATTAAACAGTTGAAATTTGTTATTGAATTGGTGTAGTTTAAATGGTGGTTTGATCAATATGTACTAGTAAAGAGAAGATCGTGATGGTTAAATGTATTCTGAAAAGTTCAGTTACCTGCCAACGCATCAGTATTTCCGCCATTTTGTTTCACCTTGGAGGCAGCCATTTTGTGGATGTGGCTCTCTTTGTTTCCATTGCTACGTGGCTTGGTCACTTCACGTTTCTCTAGATTCAATAAAGAATACTCTTTAAACTATTCAGTTTTGTGCCAGATGATGATAACTTTTAACATTAAAATTTGAGTAATTATTCTTTGTAGGAAACCCAATGAATTGTTAGCGTTTTGAAGGAAGTAGATGCGTGTTTATCTAATGAATGTTTCTGGTTTGTAAATAACTCAAATTGTTTTATCCAAGTTCTGTTTCGGATACTTAACCGTCAGGATACCATTAGTCTTCCGTTCAAATTAGCACAACGTGTAACGCGGAAAGACTGAAAGGCCCTTTAAAACGCTATAGCTGTACCCAAGAGATTTTTGGGTGGAGATGGGGGCTGCAAGCTTGACGAAGGGGGAAATTCTGTTAGTTATATTAGCAAACAAACAAGCAGGAAGGGGAAGGGAACAGAGAGAATCAAGCAGGCGCGAACAACGAAGCTTTTGTTGTGTAAACATTGAGACTCCATTTCTCCTGACTTTGATAGTCTGGGATTCCAATCGACAGGTCAGCGCGTGACGTCATCAAGGCTTTCATGCCAAACCACATCGTTGAGCAGTTAGCTGCTTGGATGTTGAAAAAAAAATTAATGTAGTCTTGAATACTATGCAAGTGTTAGCGGTTTACAGAGATCTGATATGTTTAGGCGTGGTGTCTTCCTCCTGGTCAGAATAGTCGGGTGTTAGCCAATGCTCTATGTACAAGGACAATGAGATTTTGGCGCCAACGAAAAGGGAAATTTGACGTCAGTAGTGGAGGGTGCCAAGGAGAATCAATGCTAGAACTCCGAGTGCAATGGTAACAGTAGATGCAGGATTGGTTGTAAGAGGAATGTTTGGCAGCGTGGTGTAGGGTCTGTGCAAGAGGGCTTGCGTTCTAAACTACGCCTTGGATATTCCCTCTCCTTCCCTCTCCCACTTTCCCCCTCCCCTTCCATTCCCCCCCCCCACTTTCCCTCTCCTCTCCCACTCCCCCCCAATTTCCCTCTCCCCTCCCACTCCGCCCCCCCCTCTCCGCCCCCCCCTCTCCCCTCCCACTCCGCCCCCCCCTCTCCCCTCCCACTCCGCCCCCCCTCTCCCTCCTTCCCTCTTTCTCCTCTCCCTCTTTCTTTCTCCTCCTCACTTTCCCCTTCTCTCAATATCTCCTCTTCTCTCCTTCATTCCCCTCTCTTCTCTCTCTCTCTCTGTAGATTCTGTATTTCCTTCCCGTCGCTGAGTCCCTCGTACCTCCTCTTCCGTGGCCCCTTTCACGTCCTGATTTCACTTTGTTTTTCTGTCGCACACACCGGAGAGAGAAAGAGAAAAAAGAGGCAGTTGTTTTGGTAGGAGCATGAGATACTGGTAATGTGTCGTATGATAAAGGTTTCGTTACCAGATGTGACCACAGATAAGATACCATCAGGGATCGTCACATCCAGAGGGATCTACAACTTTGACTCGTGTGGGTTGTGCACTTTGGTCATGGCAGGTTCCCGACTGCAAGAGACCATAAGGCCTACACTAAGCAGTTCCATGTCCATTACCACCTATCACCCCCCATCCATAAAGCTATCTAACTTCTTAAAACCAGCGCTCACTATATGGTTACAGTTCCATTCGTTGACCGCTCTATTGGGAAACAAATTCTTGCCTATTTCCTTAAATCTAAATTTGTTCAATCTAAATCCATTACTGTGACCCCTGCCCTGTTGTCTTAATTTGAATGAAAATTTCTGGTGTGGATAGAAAGATATACGTGATGACAAAGTCGAAAGTCTCTGTACCGTCGTGATGGCGTAGTTTTCAGGGGAGCTCGGATATGCTGTACTAGTAGCTAACCGTGGAGGGAGGGTCTAACGTGTTCTAGTTATACAACAGACTTGCGGTAAGTGGAAGGTACTCGCCACGTTCATGTGAACAGAATTGATAGCATTGTGTCCCTCATTGTTTTAGAAGAAGAGAAAAATAGAGGAGCCGAGTCTGTTGAGCTACCATCATGTAGTCTTTCGATTAAAACACTTCATACAGGTTGATCTGTATTCGGACTGTCGCCAATCGATTTTATTCATCTAGCACCTCTATGGGGAAATATGAGTCAAGTAGGGGCGTCATATTGGTAGCCACAAAATAGCTAACGTTAGCTATTTTTCACTAACAACATTTGCTACTCATAGCCCATTTTGTCTTCAATCATAGGTAATACTATAATTGACTGTGCGCGCACGTAAATAGTTGTAGTATTACTCTGTATTACAAGACGTAAAAGTAGCAAATGTATGTGAGAATCCGCTGATGTTAGCGGTTTCGTGGCTCCTTGTGTTGATACGAATCGTTCGGGTCAGTTCCTACTCTCACCGCTATCCCACAAATGTCGTTGTTCCTCGTCAGCATTTTTCTGAAGCTCAGTGACACAATCCATCGCTTATTGGTATATGTGTACATGGATAGGCAATTGAAGAGTGCAATTTCTTGTCACGAAAATAATGCATTAGAGTTAATAACCGCGCGTTTGATATTCTAACACATAGACCCTGTTCACACGAGCGGTTAGAACCGCGGCGGTTCATTTGCAATGTAAATCTGTGGAGGCGTTCACAGACAACCCTGCAATTTTTCCTTGACTGCGGCACCGTGCGGTTCGAACCGCTAGTGTGAACAGGGCTATAAAGCCGTGGTCATGAAACATGAGGAAATTCACTAAATATATTAAGTTATGAAAATTTATACTCTTCATTCTATGACCTGGCCATGTAGATGGATCAAAAGACGGCCCTGGCCCCTAAGCTATACTGTGCTGACAAGCAATGATGAATAATTCATACACACCACCCAGACTAGGAGTAAGTGATCAACATGTATTTGTATTAATATAGCGCTGAGGACTTTGGACGCGTGTATCAGGTGCATGAAGGTTGAATGAAATCGAGTAGTTATCAGGTTTCCGAAGATGACGCACGCATGGCAAGAAGCTACTTTTGTGTGTGTGCGTGCGTGCGTGCGTTTTCCTCAAGGTCACGCGGTCCGGTGTTTTGGTATTTCACTGCCCATGTGCTGGGGCACGTAGTGGTATCAGTGAAGGGTTTTCATGGGAGGGTCTGCTCCAATGGTGGTGACGGTTTTGGCACGGGAGACTCGGGCACTGGGTTGTTCGTTCGACTGCCCACGCTCTCACAGAATATCAACACAGTTTCTTTAGCGAAGAATGCGGTATGTCTAATATCCCTCGTTTTTGCGTGGTGCACTTCAGTCAACATCCGTTTTCCTTTACACTTTTAAGAAGAGTTATTAACGGGATTTTATTTACGCGCTTGGAAGATTGGTAGGGCGACTTCCATTCTATGGTAGTGAATCAGCGGCAGAGTACTTGCCAAGTGCGACAATGAGGAAAGGATGTTCTTAATTGCCACGTTGTCAAGGGAACTAGGGGGTTGTCCTCGAACTTTGTGTTACTTGGCAGCGGCTATCTCCTGCTAGCACGCGTGAGGCGCCGTCAGGGTGCCTAGTAAGTATGACGTCACCACGCAACAAGTAGGCCTGTCACTACTTTCGGAGCGCCAGAAAGACCGTTACAATGCTATCCTACTCCCTCTCGTTCTCTTTTTCATTCTCCTTTACTTTCTCTTTTCCCTTTTTTTCTCTAACTTTGTCCCCATCCCTCTCTCCATGTGATTCATCACGAACATAAATCACGAGTTGGACCCGTGATCGGCAGCTGTTCCATACTCCGTCGATTGTGCGATATGTACTAGTTTTCCTATACCTTAGGAACTACTATTGTGCACACAGCTGGATGCAAAGGATAAAGAAACGTATATCACGTCTTCCTCATTTGTAGCTTCGACTGCCTAACTTCGCATGGAAATGTTGACCTCTGAAACTACCAAAGACTATTTTTAGAAGCCTATTGTGCTATTCAACCTACAACTCTTTTGGTTTATAGATGCTGCTTTCTATACCAATTTCTCGTAAGGATTTTTGTCCCTGTCTTGTCTGGCCTTGTCACAAGATATACAGTCTGGATGGGACTCCCAAAGTATATATATATATATTTTTTTGGGGGGAAATGCCCCCCATGGTGACCCTCTAGTAAACTGATCAGTTCGAATGTCAACTTGTACCTACATTTTTTTCGGAAGCCGATATTTGCCGTATAAAAAAGTTCTCGGCCATTTTGTCGTCCTGTATACTTCATTTCCAAATTAGAGATAGTTTAACTGGGGTATATATCATAGAAAAAAGGAAAGAAAACTGTTGAGCATTGGCACTTGGTTCATTTGTCTTGGCAGTTTTTAGTTTAGATGGAAACCCTTTAATTAGTCATGGGAGGGGCATGTGTTTGTTGCCTACGTACACGAGAATTTGGATTGTAAAAATTATATCGAATTAATTCACCCTGACCAAACAAATCCCGTCTATGGACCACACTGTGCTACGCTGATGACTCACTTGTGATATAAGAGAGACAAAGTTCCGGTGTGAGTTTTAGGTGTATGATAACAGGTAGAAAAAACTCGTAGTAATTAGTCACAAAGTAGTTTGTTACCAGGATTAACCTTGAATTTTTTTTCTTACATGAACCGCTCCCTCTCACTCCAAGAAGTTAACGGAAAGCCGGCTAGGCTTTCTCTCGTTTAATATAAAGTGCAACCTCCCGGTGACATTTTTAGACCTCTCGGATTACTAAATGCAAATCTTGCAAGGTTATTTATAGCTCCATCCGTACCTAGCGTTGCCGTCTGTCTATTGTATTAAATGATAAATAGCGAAGTATTTTCTCGCTCAAGATAAAATCCTGCGTAGTGTAGCATTCACCTAATGAATGCTGTGTGAGTGAGCGTGCACACACACAGGGTACAAAATGAGATTCTTGCAAGGCATCCTTGAACATGCCTCAAGATTAATATTAGACATTGCAGTGGTCGAGGGAACAAAATAATATGAAACTGGACTAAACTTAGAGAAACGGCCGCAAGTGTTGTTGCTGCTTCAGTTAGTGTGTTTGTACGTTCGTTCAGAAATCGACGGTCCACCTCCTCCTCCCACCCTCCACACGTGCTTATGTAAGTCACGTGAGGTGGGATCGGGTGAGGGTAAGAGGTCGACTAGGCGTCCATGCCAGCTCGCTCAGCCTCGCTGGGGAGCTAGCAGATGGAGTGTGAAGGCCGGCAGAGTTCATAGTTAATTTAAAACCGTATTTCAGAGCAAAATATGACCGGCATGTATTAGTAATGGCATCGTGTCATCATATGCATTAATTATTAACCCGAGGTTCTTAATTTGTTTTCCTCCCTGCATTAGACTAATAGTTTTAATAGCGATTTTTTCTTAGAGTAGGTTCTCGTGATTAGGACAGAACCGCTTTCGAAGTAATGGAATAAGTAAACCCACAGTGACTTTTAACGGTCCTTCCGCAGATATTGTGAGCAAGTGTTGGACCGTTGACTCCTTTGTTAGCATGGAACTTACTGACCAGAGTTGAAGGGGACAGTCGTTGCCAGTTCTCACGTGGGAATGTGGATAACGTAGGGAATACAGTATCAGCCCCTCGGTGCTGCTCCTCCACGTTGATGTGTAAACGGGCTTTGGAAATGGGTCTTACGGAGATTCTTCTGACGCCTGATACACAGAGCAGTTGTTTGTTTTTCGGATGTGCTGAAGAAGGGTTTTGAAGTATACAAGCGGCAGCCAGAATAAAATGAAAGCTTCTACACAAAAGGGGCAAATGCTAGGGTGCGCAGGTATAGGAGACTGTAGCTAGTGTGTGTTGGAGTGCTAGATCGTAAAAAGCTGGGGTCGCTGAGAACCAGGTGGAGGGGAGGTGTAGGAGGTGGAAGGAGGCGTGGTGGATGAGCATGTGGAAGGTATGGTGGATGCGCAGCGGCGATGCAGGTTGCGTTTGCGGGTTTCCTTGTTATTGCCTCCCTCATTCTTGTTTGAATGAAATCGCCTGGTGACTCAGAATAAACCTAAAGTTGAAAGTACATGTAATAAGTATAAAGAAAACGTTTTTATTCATTGATTGATTTATCTTTCGTTTATTTTATTTGTTACATGAGTAGGATTGTAGTATTGTATTCTAATTCTGTTAACATCATGCATAGATGTACTGTACAACGAAAATTGATGTCATTCTGTATGTGTGTGCGTACATGCGTGTAACGCGTGAATCTTCTAGAACATTCTAATTGCCATTTGTTTTCTTATTTTTTGTATGGTATGTACAGTACATCTATGCATAATGTTAACATAATTAGAATACAATAGTAGTAAAACATATTTCTATTGTCTACTATCCAGTGAAAACAGAAATATCCTACCCAGCCCACACAATTCTTAGTTGCCTCTTGTTTTATTTATCGGAAACCCGTAGCCTCGTTGTGGATGACCGCTGTCCTCATGTCTTTCCATATATCAGGGGAGAAAAGCTAGATTCTTGGGTTATATTAATACGAGTCTATTTCTGTCATTGACAGTATGAAGGAAGAGGGTCAGGTGCTGGTTATTTTGTCATGGTGGTGGATAAATGATAAAAATGACAATATATCTGTGTCATACTTGGAGATATTTTTCATTCATCTGCTGGAAGGGGTCATAGGTAAGTAGTGGCTTTGAGCTCCTACCTGCTGCCTCGCCAACCCTAGCAGGTAGTCACACACCTGCTCATTGTTGTGTTTGGTGTCGAGGTCTCGCGATAACAGTCCTGGGATTTATCCTTTGGGGTTTGAAAAGTTTGTGCACTGCAAGCTGTTACTACCCCCCGTGAGCAAGGAATAGGGCATATGTGCAAGGTCATAATGTTGCCCATAGGTCTGCATGTATATGAACTCCAAATTCTCATTCAGGAGGGGGGAATAATAGCTGCAAATCACGAGTCTAACACGTGGTCCAAACTGTCTTGTCGCACAGACGATGGCGTCCTCATGACGTACGACTTAGAAAGATCACGCAACGAAGATGAGTAATAGAAAGCTCTTGTGCTGTTGGCAGTGGTGTTTTTTATTGTCAAGAGTTTATTATACCCAAGAATATCATGTCCAGAACGAGTCACTAGTTGACTTCGACCGTGAAAAACATAGAAAAAAAATGGAATTCATAATCAAGCTATATTCAGAGCTGGCACAGTTAGGTGTTGTTTACAACTAGAACGATGTGGCATTCTGCCATTGAGACATACGTCCGTATAAGATATCACTAAACTGCTTGACGTTTCAGACGGCCTAGCAAATGATACAATGCCACTGGTGCCAAGGAGGGGGGCGCCAGTAGGATGGCACTGCCTGGGCAGATTGACCGAGTTGTCGGATAAAATTTCTTCATTCACTTTTTTATTGTTGTGTATGCTCTCGTTCTTGCTTCCTCTCTCCTTATATCTATTTTTCTCCTCTCTCTTTCATATATATATATATATATATATATATATATATATATATATATATATATATATATATATATATATAGTTTTAGGTCAGGAATTCCTTCATATATCAAAGGAGTATTTGGTACAGTTATGGCTGACCTCAATAGGCTGGTGCTTGTATACGTTTTCCTTTCATATGAAGTCTTGCCTGATAGCATGAATCACTCTTGAATATAGTTTCTTGATCGAGTTTTATATATAAACAATCATAGTTTATTTAAGTTTTCTAAACTTTAGTGTTTTGGAGCTTGTTCAGTTGAAGGGACGATTTTTTTTCTTCTAGAATATATACCATTAAATTGATATATTGTCTATATCAACATCCAGGGGTGTGGGGTTGTTAAAAAACTAGATTTCTAGCAGGAAACATTAGCTGTATCACTACAGCCTCAAAGAAAATATTTGTATATCCAGTTTTATTTGATTATTCATATATTTATTTTAGTTTAATTTTATATGTTTTATGTTTTTTGTTTTAGATTTAATCCTTTATTCCGGTTTTGAGAAGGTCCGTGACCCCAGGAACTTGGCCACGACCTGCCCAGGCGAAAGATACACAGTAAAGATTGTATTGTGATGGGCTCTAGAAGGGACGAGTGGAGAGAAAGCTGTGTGGAGTAAGACGTTGTCTGATGGTTGTATCTAAAGCAGCTGCATTGAGTTGCCAAACATACTCGTATTCTGTGTTGGCAACGCTTATGCGTAGGAACGATCTCAAAGCAAACATGTCAATGCAATTCTTACTGGTCTTAGTGGTGATGACGGTTGGTCTGATTCCCGGGGACATGATGTAAACATTCGCCAGTCGGTTGTTGAGTGTTTTGTCTTCAAGTGTGTCGAGTTTTTTTCTGTCGACTGCTGTGGGTAGTCGATGGGACGGTTTTCTGCACACGACCTGAGCAGAATACTTAGTTGTTTTGATGTCGTGTTTGTCTGGATTTGTGTGAGCCTGGTTGCGGTTGTAGGGATCAGCTATATATATACGCCAGCTCAGCTCCGTGGGGAGAATTACTGCCTCAATGTGTGGATAGTTTTATTTTTTTATTTGTTTTTAATGCAACCACTTACTATCCTTGATTATGGTATGTATTTTGTGGTGGGTAAATTTGTTTTCTTGATTATGCATCTTTGTATGGATGCGTATTTAAGTGTAGACCCTACGAGGTTTTTTTTTTTTTTTTTATCTAATTCCTTCTATTTAAACAATGCACAATCACGAGCCAATTTTTTTTTAGTGTATCTTCTAGTTGAGTAGTTTTCTTGAATATATAAAATGTATGACAAGGAATTTTAAATTTTTAGCATGAAAAATTCTTGGGGTTATTTTTTTCCATGATTACCTGCCACCGTTGGAATTGAATTCGGTTTCCTTCATTGTGAGATCTTTGATGTCATGTGGGGTGAAAATAATCGGGTGGTCATTATGGGGTCCCTTGTCGAATGGAAATGGTGGGCTGTTAAATTGAAATTAACTGGAAGCGGTAGAAAAAACTTAGAACCCATTTTTCTATAAATTACAAAGGATTACAAAGGCAAAGCATGCCGACAGGAGACCTTTTGATCCATATCTAGGTCGGATGCAAAAAAATAAAAAATAAAAAATAAAAAATAAAAAATAAAACTATAACAATGTAAATAACAATTAAAATACATAAATAAATGCATTGGTATAGTTGAATAACAAACAAACAGGTAAATAGTAAATGATAATAAATTGACATATAACTAATAATAAATGAAAATCAGACAGACAAATTATAACAAAACAAAAACAAATAATATAACATAAATTATAATAATTACAGCATCTTACTTAGGTATTTATCTAAATGATTCTTAAAGCTTCGAACTGAACTACATTGCACTACCTGTGCAGGAAGTTTATTCCATTCATTAACTACACGGTTGGCAAAGTTGTTTCTACCTACTTCCAAATTGAATCTATTTCCGGACAGTTTGAGACCATTGTTTCTTGTCTGATTCTCATTCAATGTGAAAATTTGGTCACTTTTGATGTTGTCAATTCCCTTTAAAATCTTAAAGACCTGTATCAAGTCACCTCTGAGTCTACGCTTTTTTAGGGAAAACAGATTCATGTGCTTAAGTCGATTTTCGTATGATTTATTTTTGATATTTGGAATCAGTTTTGTGGCTCGCCGTTGTACTTTTTCCAGTCTGTCAATGTCTTTAATGAGATTCGGTGACCATACGGAAACAGCATATTCCAAATGTGGACGAACTAACGATTTATATAGCTTGTTAATGAGTGATGGACTTTTGAAATCAAAAGATCGCGCAATCAATCCCAGAATCTTATTTGCTTTCTCAGAGGCTGAAATACACTGCTTGGATGATTTGAGGTCGTTACTGATAATTACGCCGAGATCTTTTTCACTATCCACTTTTGTTAACGAATTTCCAAATAACTTGTAATCGTACTTACTGTTATTTTTACCTATGTGCATTACCTTGCATTTACTTGTGGATTAAAAATAATGTGAGAATACAAACTTAAAAAAGAAAACGGCAGGCCAATTAGTTGGTATCACATGCCAAACAGACATAATAATGTAACAGTTAACTCTACCCCTTGTGACACCAAAGTATTTTGTTGGGTTTTATTGCCAAATACTCAGCTGTAAGACGAAGCTGTCTGGCAGTCTTACGTGCATTGCATGATGACTATTACTGTAATATGATTTGGCCTTTGCTTAACTCCGAAGAACACTATTTGGTTTGAAATGTATAACGGGGGGACCAGCGGCCTACAGCGCATGCGTACGTGTTCGGCTTGCTTGTGTAGTGCTACTTCGCTTGCCTGTTAACTCGGTTCTGTGAATTCGATCCCCGCCCAGGGTAGAAAAGCATTACAACACAAACCGGCACCCCACTCTGTTGGGCAACGAGGTTTTGCGTTTGTGTGAGAGAGGGGGGGATGTCACAGGATTACCTGTATGTCAGACCATATGTGCTTTGAACTCACACCCGGGAAGGTAATAGCTGTCAGTCACAAGCACTTGATCCAGTACTATGGAGATGCCCTCTTGAAACTTGTATTAAAGCCCAGACATTGTTTACTTGGGTTCGCCTTCATTACGGGGTTGATAAAATCTGTAAGGAAGGGGAAGGTATGAAGGACATCATTACGATCAGAAAGAACATTGTAATTCCCGGGCTTGTACCGAGGAATATGGTTACTTTATAACGAAAAGAGTACACATGTTCAGAGAGGCATATAAGAAAACAGTGATTCTCTCTCTCTCTCTCTCTCTAAATTTAGGGAGTGGAAGGAAGGCTGTGAAGAGCAGAACAATTCGTCCACGATTTTTTTTTTTTTTTTTTTAGTCCCAGCGGAGGGATCCGATTAGGGACTGTCTTTTAGTTTCTCATTATTGGCTGTATGTCTACATCTAGTATATCTAATTCGTCTCTGGGAATATGTCAAGCGCCAGCGGTGCTATGCGTCCACGAATCGTTCTTTGTATTCTTATTTGATAAAGAGGCACTCGGAAAGGTAATCATTTTATACCCATGACTGTATTTTTTGGGGTTGGGGGACTGGGAGGGTTGTTGAGTTGGAGCGGGTAAACAAGTCTGATAAGATACCGACATTCCACACTTCAACATATTGTTGCAGATGTCGTCTTTACCATTTAATTCTTACTCGGGAAACACTTTCGAGTTAGAAAATAAATTAAATTAGCTCTTTATTATAATACTTTACCTTCTCGTATGTCTTTCTTGGGTTCGTCAATCAATCAGTCAGTTGGCACCGATCTCTTGCAAAAGACCCGCTACCTTCAGGTAACCGGCAACAGACTCCGGGTGGGTCAAATCTTTCATGCATCAAGAGTATTCCATAGAATTAGGCGATGTAGTCTTGGGTGAATAAAGTGCCTAAAATAAATGTGTTATCCGTGATGTTGGAAGATGTATGATCAAATTACGATTTTATTTTTTATTTCATTAATGTTAATTGTTTTAATAAGAGACTGGATGAGTATTCAACTAATCTTATTCCAAGCATCTGGTACTTCATATGATATAATCATTGGACGCCAAATACAGCATGGGCGAGGTTCAAAACAAGACGACTTGGCTGGGTAGTGGAGTCTTGGCAGTGAGCAGAGTATTTTCTTTTTCTTCAACCTGGCAACGCTAGCAAATTATAGGTGATTTTCATAAAATCCAAAACAATAATAAATTTTCTGTGTATTTATGATACTAAAAAAAAACCGCATAATCTTAGTTGAATAGTTGACGTACAACCAAATCTCGTGGAATTTGGCGAGTGAGTGTTAGGCCTAACGAAGTCTGGCGACTGCCGGCTTTGCTTGCCAGGGAAGGCGTTCTTGACCAAGGTAATGGTACCGCCACTTGGGTATTACTTCACTCCCTCCCCCTCCCTCCCTCCTCCCTCCCTCCCTGCCTCCCTCCCTCCTCCCTCCTCCCTCACTCCCCTTTCCACTCCTCTACTCATTCTCGTGCACATCACTTCCCACTATTCCTTCTTCTTTCTTTTCTACATACTCCCTCCCTCCCCTTTCCCACTCTTCCTTCTTCCTTTATCTTCCACATCCCTCCCTTCTCCCTCCCCTTTCCACTCCTCCACTTCTTCCACATCCCTCCCTCCTCCACCTCTCTCTCCCTCTATCTATCTACCATCCATACTTTCAGACCGGAATCACGCAACATTATTGCGTTACCTTTTACCATCCATCGTTTCTGCTTTCTGAAAGCTTTCCTTTACCACAGCACTCTATCCAGAGATATTATCTCTAAGGATAAATCTCCGAATGTCTCTCCTCTTCTTTCCTGGGTGTGTATCTCACCATGGTCGTGGATCACGTGTTGGACTTGTGATTGTATGTCAACCTTTCCGAATAAGAGTTCCATAGCTCGGGTGGATCAGTCTGTGGAGATTGGTGGTTTTACACACGCATTACCTTAGTCAAGGAAGAGAGTAGCTACTTGCAGTATTGTGATAGTTTTCATAGTCTGAGCGGTATCTAACACTGCTGCAGAATTAGCAAGCACAGAAACCAGTACACTAGCAAGCAGTGTGCGTGTGTGGCTCTCTTTGTAAGTTCAGCTCCTCAGGAAGTGAAGAGTCTTGGAACTGCCTGGGAATGTTGGCCAATGTATGTGTTGTCTTCTGTTGCATCGAGTGTTATATTCTTATGATAGTATATGCAAACGTACTGTCGGTTGCATTTTGTCAGCAACGATCAGGTTTTCTATTCTTGGGGACAAGGCGTGCGAAATTTCATATATATATATATATATATATATATATATATATATATATATATATATATATATATATATATATATATAAAGAGAGCGGTGGGTATGTCTCTAGTCATGGTTGGTTCCTGCTTCTAGGTGTGTCAGATGCAGGGCTAGATATCAGGAAGTGTCTAGTATGTGACAATTTTAGGAAGATTATTTTATGAGGCATGATTTGTAGGAAATATAATTGGTCAAAGCTCGTGTCCTCAGCCTAGTAGCATTTATGTATTTTTTCCACTGTTTGAGAAAGATAAGTCGCTATCAGGAACTCGTGCTTCACACAGCTCAGGCCGTCCAGGAATGACATTTAGCACCTTGAGATGGTTTCGTCTCCGTACATACGTAATACGATTTGTCCAACTTTATCAAATAAGTATAATTTTTAAAATTGAAGAATAATTTTATTATATTTGTTCGTAAGTTTGGCATGTCAGTGTGACACCAGAAAGTAAAGTCGCGTTGAATCTGTTCGTTGGCTTGTCATCTCGTCGACTGGAGGTTTTTTCGTGTCAAATGTCAAACTGTCGTATTCAGGTGTGGAGGTAAACACCGTTCTGACCACACTTCTTTTGAAATTTAGTCGTCTGGTATTGGTCACATTAATCAGTTAATGTTCAGAGAATCATATAAGCTGAATGAAACTACATGGCGTTAACCAAAACGACACGTCTAAACCTCCACTGGACCTTGTGGGTAAGATATTCAGTTAAAGATGTTGAAATTTAATTAAAACTGTTGCTACAGTTTGTGTAGTATCAATTGAAATAGTTTTGTTGGAATAACGGTGCTAATGATCAGTAATAAAGACGACTGCATCAACCATTTTTATGACACTGCTTGGGAAGTAATTTTTGAGGGGTTGATATTCCATTGCAGGTGGTAAAATTCTAGTAGATTCTTCTAACTTGTCCCATGTCATGCAGTACAAAATGACGTGGTTAGTGCCAAAGGTACTCTCGAAAAAATATATCGGCGAAAAATGTGAAAGAAATCGTTAAAGTTTCAGTTCAAATTAAACTTGTCATTAGGTTCCATTAAGCATCACACACACACACACACACACACATACATACATACATGAAATTTGAGGCTCGCTCACTAGGCGGAGTCGGCCATAGTGTACCAGACATATTTCCGCGTGGGATCAGTCTTCAAGGTCACACGAGGACCCAGCGGCCGCCTGCCCAGAAAGCTGCCGGCCGGCGACGGTGGCAACACCACCGACGATAGACCAGGAAGGCTGTTTTTATTGGAGGGGATGGGCAAGAGTGCTTTGGTTACATGGGTCAGCTTAATGTACTAAATTGGTCACAAATGCGGGTATGTAAGGCAGTGCAGCAGTGTAAGCGTCAGGGTAGGGCTTTCTGCCTGAAGCACCGTGGCAAGACATGACCAAAATTCAAGGAAGTAAACTAAACTACAGTTTCTTTAGATTGGTATCAAGAACAGTCGAACTAGACTATGCTGGGTTGGGTTGTTTGATTTGACCACAGATATTGCTAATAAATTAAGATTGTTTTGATATTACCATGGATATTTTCACACCTTTCTACAACGATGATGTGAAAGTATAAAGCCAAGAGAATACAACACCAGTGAATCAGGTGGGATGTTTGGTTGTGATATTTGCCCATGCGTGCATTGGCTCTACACTTCTGGGGCACCCCTCAGCCGAATGAAATAGACTAGTATAAACTAGATTACAGTATAAAACAGATTACAGTAATCTAGCCATTGGGCTACAGGTACAGAACAAGTGTTATCAGGAATATTTTAAAGAGGAATATAGTGGTTATTGTACTAATGAAAGACTACCAAAATGTTGTGAATATGGGAGAAAGGTAGCGGGGATGGATTACTTGGTTGAACATATTCATGGTTTTACACTCGTCCACCCAAAGGTTATGATAGTTGAAGTGGATAGGGATCAAACGTATGAGGATCGTCGGTGGGAATAACGGTGGATAACTAGTTCCGCGTGTTTTCAAGGCGTATCTTCCAGGAAGCTCGCGCAGTGACGGTTACACTGTACTGAAGGACGCCGAAGAGGATGAGGGAGGGGCGGGGGTGAAGGCAGTCATGGACTGGTAGTGCACCGAGATCGGTAC
>NC_134803.1:38037533-38150033 GCF_046742065.1 Oratosquilla oratoria
TCTACTTGGAATAAACATTGTATTGGTCATTCATTTAAGATGTGTAAGGCGCGTAAATAATAACTTGTTTATAACCATGAACCGACCAGAGGTTTAATAAATTAGCTTGATAACCATCATCATAGTGAAGAATGATAACGGGGTAACTTTCGATCTGAATGTGGTAATTGCAGCTTGGTAAGGAATAACCAGTCGGAAATAAAGTAATTTAATAGATTGTATTACAAGGGAGATAGAGAGAAGGAAAAGGGTGAAATATTTTGGATCTGCAGGACCTACGGTTTGGTACCGCGCTAACAGCGACCTTGGGACAGGGTGGCCGGGAAGGGGGTGGGAGGAGGAAGTAGGGTGGGGGTGGGGTCTCTGGCTGACACAACGGTTACGTAAGACTTCGCCCTGCCTTCCTCCTTCCCTCCCAAGCGATTTACGCGTTCGTGCGCGCGCACGCGAGCTCAGCAAAACAATTGCGCACATGTAAGGAACAAAGGGTATGATGGTAGTTCAAGTTGGGAGGAACCACAAGAGCAGCTTTTTCCAAACCTAGGGTGCTGAAATCAAATATAAGGAGTATTGGGAAGCAACGCATACATACTTTCCTTTGATCATCTAGAAACAAGATACTAGGGGTGTTGGACTGCTTAGACACAACTAGGAGATTCTAGGGTCTGTTGGGAAACGCTGATCTAGAGAGACTACATCGGAATGAGGTTGGTAATTTGATAAAGAAATAGCTATGAGAATACTTCTTGTAGTTGTGTAGCAGGGGTCTAGGTGGCGTAGTTTGTCTCCTTGGGTGTAACAAAGGTCAAGAATTAAATGCTCGTGCAACGCTTTATCACAAATAAAACTCGTACAGCTCTAACAAAACTCGTGTAATGGTGTGCCAAAGGAGGGATGTAGACAGGAGGGATGTCGGTCAGTTGAGGCCCGCGTATCGGGGTGACGTATTCTAATCTATACCAAAAGGATTCTCCCCCATATAAGGGGATATAGCTAAGGCATTGGACCCGCGCGTTTGGTAGATAAAATAAAAATCGTATATATGCATGAACATGTACATTGGACATAGACATTTAAGCTAATTGAAACACGTTATATTATTTTGCATAAGCCATTTTAGACCGAAAGAATGTTTTGAGTAAATACCTCGATCTCATAAATAATGTACAGTAGTTTGTTGGTTTGTGAAGAAAATTGTACATGTCTGCCTATCTAGGCAAAATATTTTGCTTACTGATTTTTTTTTCTTCTGTACGTCATTAGTTATTTTCCAGAATACACAAAGTATCTTTTTCCAACTGGCGCCTGGCGAATTAATTCTGATCCCTGATGTGCACATCAAAAACAATTTTATTTAATTTTTATTATCTATAATGTTGAGCAAGAGAAGAGGGATCTCGTCAAATTCCTTAGAATATTTAAAATTATGATCAAATTACCACCTACTAGACTTGATTAGTTGATAAGATAAACGAGTAACGACCACTTCAACACTGAGAAAATGGTTTGATCCACCATTGTTTCTGCCCACAATGAACCGGCTCGCCTGTGACAAATAGAAAAATCTGCAATGGCAGATTTTGTAACATTTCTAAATGGTCAAACGCACGCGGTCATAGACTCCTTTGTGTAGTTCTATTTCTACCACGTACACCATTCATGGTTTGGTTATGTATGGACGAAATTGGAGCAAATTGACAACAAACTTGAGATGACTTGAACCTTAGGATGCGAATGTAAGCAAAATGGTACAATGAGTGTGTGTGTGTGTGTGTGTGTGTGTGTGTGTGTGTGTGTGTGTGTGTGTGTGTGTGTGTGTGTGTGTGTGTGTGTGTGTGTGTGTGTGTGTGTGTGTGAGTGAGTGTGTGCTCGTGTCTGCTTAATTGTTGGATGCAAAAAGGGAGCAACGCTCTTAGGGACTTGTCTCTTACTCTGCAATTATCGTGCCTAGCCTTATATTGTGTGTGAGTGTGTTTTGCTAAGTTTGGTTACCGGATATGTCGTCCAAAATTGAACGTACCAGATACTAGATCTTGATCATTTCGAGGTGTATCGAGAATTCGAGTTCTTAGCTGTGCATGGTACACCATGGGTAGTGTTGGCGGTACGTATTTCCACTAACCCAATTTATTTTATTTTATTCTTATTTATTTTCATGGCTTTTTATTTTGTTCATGTTTATTTTTATTTCATTTTATTTGTTTTAATTTATTTTATTTTCTGTGGGAGGAGGTGAACTGCCCCCCATCAAGGCATGGTTTTCTATTCACTTGTGCTTTCTTTGGCGAGAGTTTTTAGCTCTTCTTGAGGCCATCCCTCCCCTGTAGATGGCACCATGCCAGTGGGGGTTGGGGGGAGAGGGTAGGGGAGGAGGGGGGTAGCGTTGCATACCGGCCTTTTATCTACAGTCCTTGGTTCTGTAGTGCTGTCCCTCACCTGAAGGTCTTTAGGTGGTGCAGCCTTGGCCCCATTCCGAAGGTGTTCCATGAGTGCCGCCTGGCCCTGGAGATCTTTCAACATTTGGCACTTTGTCGTCAGAAATAGACTCTTTGGCTTTGGGGTTCTCAGATTTCCAACGCGTGGCAGGCGGGAACACTCAAAATTGACCCGTGCGAACTCGAAAACACGTTATTATTTATTGGAAATTATCATTACGGTATGTGGTGATTATATCATCATAAAAGAAGACTTATGTTTTTTTTTCTAAGGAGATATGTATTTTACTGTAGATGTAATTATGTTTGGTTGTCCGGAATAGTGGATTATACTCGGAGCAATAGATTGAGGGGTCTTAAAAATAGAATATTGGGACATTTACTAGTAAGACAATTTCTTTGTTTCCAGAAAGTATTCTGATTTTCTCATAAATATTATAACTATTACTAATGTTTTTGAGGTTATTTTGAGTCCTGCACCATATTAGAAATACACAATTTTTCTTTATCCTGTAATAGTCCCACAATTTATGTCAGCATACTTTTTTTCCTATTAGGAATAAATGGAGGCGCCTCGCAGGCGACAGAATGGAAGAGGGCGGAGGGTTGGGGGTCATGCTTGCCAGAACATAGAAGATTTGCCAAGAATAAACACAGTTTCGGTTATGCTTGGTCATTTAGTCATGCATGGTATTTATATCGGTGCATTGCTAATTAGTTAATCGGCGAAAAAGAAGTCCATCAGTCGAAAACGACAACGAAAGATAAAGAAAAAAACTTGCGCAAAATTGTCATTTCATAAGTGAGATTAAGCTATATATTTTTTTTCAATCTCGCTGTCTTGGAATATATCGGAAGTTGTTTAACTCTCAGAACCTAATATTGAAGTATGGGGTTGTGTGTGGATGTTGACCAATGTAGGGTCGTGCATTCCTTTTTTTCTACTTTGAATGCAATAACAAGGATATTTGTTTATTGTATTTCAATTCCCTATCGCGATCATCCCGGTCCAGTATCTCCAAGGACGGCGTGGCAGTTATTGAGGTTATCTCGGGGTACTTCGAACACGACTTGACGTCACGTCGTCTTTGTCAAGTACGCGTCTGCATGGCGCATCATATTCAACCGACACGCATGCACTGCTCTCATCACAACGAAATGTATTTATGATGAATTAGTTTGATGCAGTTCGATAATAAAAAAAAAATCATTGGGCAGTGTAGAAATTTGAAGACTGCTGCTCTTTAAGAAATAATTCTTGGACTTATGGAGTTTGGGTGGGTGTGAGAGTCGCCGTGTAAACATTAAGATAATTTAACATAGGTCAGTCAAGAACTCCCATCTGTTCTTGGCCCACGAATTTAATCATTATGCTGATTTTTTTCACACAAGGTTGTATTTCCCTCGAGTACACTTAGAAGACATTAAAATAGTGAAATTTGGTGACTAGTTTGAGATAGTTTTTGGTGTGCAGTAAGGGAATCCTTTGGCTGAATAAAATCGCATGGCGGCAGTAATTATAAGATGTCAGTAACAGTGAAAAAGTTTACTCTTTCACATAATTTCAACGCCAATGTAAGCCCCACATCACATGTATTTGCCATCTTCCATCTAAAGGATACCCAGTATCGCAACACAGACGTGACGTCACATCGTCATTCTCGTCATGCCCGTCACTTTGCATCACAGTTCGGTTCAACAAACAACAACATCTGCAACACCGCAACACCATCGTTAACATCAACCCATTACCATCAAAATTGTTAAACAATATTTTATCGTTATCATAACTACCATAAATGTCGTCAGTGACTTCGTGTTGGAAGAAAGTGTTACAATTATTAAAAATATCAAGTGACGGACAGTTTTAATTAGGCTAAATTTGTTCCTGTATACGAATGCTTTTAAGATGTTTTATGCCCTGAGCAATTACGGACAAAGCTTTTTTTAGTGTAATCTTCCTGTTCATTCATTGTTTACGAAGACTGAACTAGCCTTGAATACACTTTGAACAAAAGCAACTGTGAAGATGCATTATTATTATTATAATAATCATATTATACTGGAATTATTTATTGTGATTAATTAGATAATCATAAAAGTGTGTAGAAGATGCTTTGTGCATAGGGTATAACTTTCTATACTTAGCACAGGCACTATAAATGTATAATTGATTTATATTATAGTTCTAACTGAATTATATCTGCAATATTAACATTACTATAATGTTACATTTAAACTGCAAAACGACAACAGTATTGCCATCCTCATGGTGTAGTCAGAATAGCTAATATTTAAGTCGCGTTTATGAAAACTAAAAATATGAAATACTACAGCTCCACAACCATCGTATTTGAGCTGCACAGCATCACCGTCTTTGCCCACAAGACTTGGCAGCCGCGAGAGGGGGTGGCGCCCCCCTTGTGCGGGTTGCCTTATTTCGCTTGCCCACCCTCCACTGTGCTTGCAGAAGCAATTGCCCAAGAACCTATGGTTTCGGTGACTAAGAATCATGTTTTACCCATCGTGACGGCTCCCCTTGATCCTGAAGCCCCATACATCGTTCAGAGAAGAACTATCGAGGGAGGGAGAGGAGGAAAGAGAGTGTTGGTGAGAGAGGACGACCTGGGGAGGAGTGGGAGGGGGTGGGCGCGGTTACCCGGGCAGGCGCAGGAGGAGGAGGAGAGGAAGGAGGAGGACATATAAGCGGGCGCTCTCGTCCCGGGGGCCAGAAACCCCCAGATACAGCCACAGTGGCAGGAGTAGAGTGATTCACTTGTGAAACCAGGCCTTCCGGCCTGCCCCTACCTGCTGCCCCCGCATCACTTATAAATAATAACAACAACAACTACCGCCGCAAACCTCAAATTCAAACGCGGGCGTTTCCTCACCTTGCGGAGCGGGCCAGAACACCAGCAGAAGAAGCAGATCTTGCTTGGATAAGAAAGAATATATACTTAACTACACGAAAGATTTATCTAAAAAAGATCGCTCTGATCTTTGGCGTATTTCTACGTGGTCGAAGTGTCCAACTTCCCACACAGACATAATATACAACATTTAAAAATCAAGTACATATACACGACTCTCAAGAGGTGAGAAAGAGCGGTAGAAGTTTTGTTTACAGAAGAGAGAAGAGAAGAGTCCCTGGTGGACTCTGCATTTAGACTACAACCCTTCACTTGGTGCCTAAGAACATCTTCCTTACCAGGAAAATGGAGCTCCTTACACGCTCCTTGTGCTTGATCCCTCGCAGCATGTCCTCTGGTGAGTCACACTCGACTGTAGATCATTTTTGAAACTGTCTTCAGCTATCTATACACAGAAACTACATACCATCCCACATTGTACTGCTTACACACACACACACATACATACACACAACACACATTACACACACACACACACACACACACACACACACACACACACACACACACTTCGCCGCACACCCATTCCCTTCCCTTCCCCTCTTCCCCCTCTCACTCTCCCCTCCCCACTTCCCTTCCTCTCACTCCCCCACTCCCCCACTCCCTCCCTTCCCCCTTTCCCCCCTTCCCCTCTCTCCCCTTCCCTCTTCCTCTCTCACTAGCTCCCCTTCCCCTCATTCACTACTCACCCCTCCCTCACTTCCTCCCACCCCTCCTCACCTTCCCCTCTCTCCCCTCTCTCTTCCCCTCTCACCCTTCCCCCTCCTCCCACTCCCCTCCTCCACTTCCCCCCTTTCCCTCACCACTCCCCACTTCCCATCCTCTCTCTCCCTCTTCCTCTTCCTCCCCCCCTCCCATTCCCCCCTCCCCTTCCCTCTCCCCTCCCCCTCCTCCCCCCCCCCCCTCCCCTCCCCCTTCCCCTCCTCACTCTCCCCCTTCCCCTCCTCACTCTCCCCCTTCCCCTCCTCACTCTCCCCCTTCCCCTCCTCACTCTCCCCCTTCCCCTCCTCACTCTCCCCCTTCCCCTCCTCACTCTCCTTCCCCTCCTCACTCTCCCCCTTCCCCTCCTCCCCCTCCTCCCTCTTCACTCTCCCCTCCCCTCCTCACTCTCCCCTCCCCTCCTCACTCTCCCCTCCCCTCCTCACTCTCCCCCTCCCCTCCTCACTCTCCCCCTCACCTCCTCACTCTCCCTCCCCTCTCCTCACTCTCCCTCCCCTCCCCTCATAACTCTCCCTCCCCTCCCCATCTTTTCACGCTCTCTCCTCTTCTCTATCCCTCACTCACTCTCATCATACTCCCACCCCCCTTTTGTATAAATGGAGCCGAATTGGACTTCATATTTCCCAGGCGACTTCATTCAGCGAACGGGGTACTCCTCCCAAGTGAATCAGCCAAACCTCGAAGGTAGACCGAAGAACTTCAAGGTTTGGGTTCATGGTCTTGTCCGTTATTAGACCGTTGGAGGAGGACCCATGGTTGGATAGATTCGCTTGGTGGAAGTTAGAATGGATATGGAATAAATTATATGTGGATTAAAAAAAATTATATGTGGATAAAGGAGCGAGTGTTTGATTCCTCTTGCAGGAAATTGTGATGTTGACAATTGTTTGTTTAAAAACAAATGCAAGTGGCAAGTCTTGCTGATGTTTATGAACACTTTACGAGTGTTTCGGGTGATGACCTCAAGATTGTTACAGATCGATGTTCTTTTCAGTGTTTACGAGTTGACGTGATGTGTCATAGTGGCACACCAATATATGGTGTGCCCACACACACACACACACACACACACACACACACACACACACACACACACACACACACACACACAAATACTGGTGAACTCTTGGCGGACCCAAAGGCCTCACTGTATTTACATAAAGGCAGTTATTCCAGACTATCATCGATGTTTACACACTCTAGTGTAGTTACTGTGGCAAGGATCATGGTCAATAGTGTTGAAATATATTAGAAATATTGCCTACATTCGCACGCGTGTACTTGGTAATGTATGCTGTTGCATAACGCGTGCGTCGTCGTGTACGTGTCTACAAGCGCATGCGCAGTAGCGGCGCAGACGTGTCTCCTTCCTTCCAAGGGTGATGGGCCGGTAACCCGGATGGAGACGACATAGACGTGAATTTATCGATTTTTTCCCTCGAAGATTCCTACGCGAGGTGTTTCTTTGTAGTTTATGCATTTTTACTGGTCTGTGAGTCGACTATTTGAAACTTATCGTTTCACCTGAGCTTGTTGTTCTCGGGGGGGCTTTGGAGAGCGCCGGATTACTGTACTTTGTACGGTTGCCTAGATGTATGGTCGAAGTCTGTCGGCGTAGGAATGTCAATGACCTGGCGAACGTCTTTTGCCCCCCCCCCTTCCCCCATCGACCCACCCACCCCCTTTGCCGTCACTTTCAAATTTTCTTAGCCTCCACATTATATTTCTTCTGATATCAAAAGTCATTTACAGTAGTAGCGTATGTATGTATATATATATATGTATATATATATATATATATATATATATATATATATATATATATACACGCATACACACACATACATTATGGAAGATATTATTTATTTAATATCCCCTTAACATCCTTCCCGCTACTCCCTCATGAATAAAAGTCAACATTTGTGTGTAATATATATATATATATATATATATATATATATATATATATATATATATATATATATTATTGTCGGTCGTTGCAGGGATTGATCGAGATCGAAGTATTTGCATTCCTTCAATCTAAATTTAGGTGAGCACTTCTCTTGAGTGGAAAAAAAACTCTCGGTAGAGAAACCGTACGTGCGTATGGGAACGTACAGAGGCGATTACTACCAGACTGTTCCACTGTGATGTTTAGCTACCAGTAAAGGTGGGTGGGCTGCTGTAGGAAGGGTTCTTCTTATGGAATGCTGTTGGTGTTTAGGTTATTTATAAGGAGATCCATTGTATTATAGCCAAGCTAGTCTGGGGTTGTAAGGGTTGTATATTTTGTTTATTTTATTTATTTGTTTGTTTTATTTGTTTGTTGGCAGGAAGAGGCCATACGACATAACTTTTTCTTTTGGGGTAGGGGAGTTATTCGGGAGAGATGAAAGGAAAGGGATTTGTCCCGTTCATATGAGTAATAGAGGAACATCACGCTCATACACGCCAATCGTGACGTGCATCACGTCTTAACGTCAGTACCTTTTCCGTGGTCATGCTAAGAAGATTTCACATAAACAAAGAAGAAAAGTTCCACGTTTTCCTCAGATGTTGAAAGTTATGATAAAATCTTCCGAGTCTTTTGGTGTCCCTGCCCCTAACCACCCTAGCCTCCTCCCTTAACTATCCATAATCCTCTCTTCCCCTAAACCACCCTCATCCACACCCTAACAATCTTCACCATCGCCATACCCTTACACTAAAACGCCTCGCATCCCACCTTAATCACCAGCATACTTTACATATATCAGTTTGATGCCCATACACTTACCGCCTAAGTTCCACGCCTCGTATGTTTCGACCGTCCTATAGTGCGCTGGTAGCGTAATAGGAAGCGTGTTGTTGACCTCGCATTCGCTCAGTTCTGGGTTCGAATACTGCATTTCTCTCCGATTGCCAGCAGTCCAAGCGCATAGGGCAAAGGTAATGGCCTCGGCCACAGCCAAGCGCTTCCTAGCGTAGGTTCCTCACATAATTATGTTCATTATCATCATCATTCCCTGTTGAGGAGGACCTCTGACAAATCCTCTCCGTTCTTGCATTGCAGCCTGCGGCTTTTGCACCAACCGGGCGATGAACACGTCCAGTACCCTCCCGCGGACCAGGCGGGCCCGGACAGACCTGGACTACGAGGAGCTGCGTACTCTGATGCTCTCCGGCGAAGTACAACTCATCGATGTCCGGCACCCTGAAGAATTGAGAGCCTACGGCGAAATCCCAGGCTCCGTAAACATCCCATGTAAGTACTAGCTTGTTCTAAAGGGTTAAACTTAATTTATCTTCAGACCGTATGTAGTTGATCAGTTAGGAGGAAAGATATACAATTTTTTAATAGCACAAATCTGTGTGAAAAAGTTTGTGAAAAAATAGACGCCAGTATTGGTAACAAGGAAATACTGTTCTTTCAGCATTGAATAAAGCGGTTTTGTCTCGTATCAAAACTAACAACCAGAAAGTGTCGAGAAAAATTTCCTTTAACTGTACATGTATTTCATTCAACTGTGTGTGACCCCTGTAGAGTAAAGGTATTGGTTATAATGAACGAGACGCCCAAGTTGCTCTGCAAATATTTGATTTCGTCACGTTGAAGTTTTCCCTCAGTAATCTAAAATTGTTTCAAAAGTCGTACAATACACGAAAGATATACTGTAGTGCATATGCGCTAAAGACAAATGACAGCTTATTACGTTAAGGTAACGTTATGAATAAATTATTAACACATCGAGCGTGATGTCAGTATCATAATGTTAATATTAAATCACTAACGCGTTGAAATACGCAATTAATGCGACATCGGTCTCTCGTCACAATTTGGTGACGGCGTAGTTGTTTTTCCCTCTCCCAGGGAAGAGAGAAGTGGGTTTGGGAATGGCCAACGGGTTGCACATGTGCTCATGGCGCCAGAATGTCGGCACGTACAACCCCCCCACCCTCCACACCCTCTCTTCCATCCCCCCTCTGTACCATCTAGCCGATATGCAGCTTCCATGTAACGTGTACTGAGCAGAGCAGTCTGACATCGAGAGTACCCAGCTGGCATTAGAACTGTAGGTTTTTGTAACTAAAGATAGTTTCTTTAAACTAATAATCCCAATTTGATACCATTAATCATTAAAACACTGGTTGCCTCTCATTCAATAATTACATTTTATAGCGACCACTGAGCTTTTAAAAGTGATAAACAGTTGTGAAACTTGTAACGTCAGTTAGGCGCGCCAAGTCGAGCCAGGAATGCAAACCCAATGTCGAAACGGAAGCAGACAGACAGGAGACGCTATACTCCCACCACCCCGGACTGCAGAACCTCCTTCATTGTTTATATCTTTTTCGTTTGTGGAGTTACAAAAGCGGGTCACTAGCCGTTCATTGTAGGTTACTTGCCTATAATGTGTCGATGATGGAATGAATAAGGCTTAACAGTTGCACTAGACTTTAATGTTTGACTTGCTGCATTCTGCTTGCGTTTGTACCATTGTTAACGGACCTTCTACCCATCCCTCTTTTCTTTTTTCTAAATAGTTTTTAACAAGAATACCATCCCCTTGCAAACAGTTAAAGATAAAAAAAATCGTTATCGTTACTGAACCAAATCTGGAGAGTTGAAAGACCTTGTGCCTGAGCTCACAGTGATTTCTTGGCTGACGCAAGTATTTTTGGCAATGTTTTCCTTGTCCAGTGGTTAGTATGCATGCTTGTATATTGTGAAATTGCGTACCTATAAGATTACTTTGTTATTCCTCTGGTTGAATTATTTTGCAGTAGTTTAACGAACTGGAAAATATTCTTTTGCTTTACGATGTATTACCGTTGTATGTGAATGAGGTCACGGAATATTTTGTTTCGCAATAGTGTTTCCACTATGTGATGGTCGCATACGGGGTATATATCAATGTTGTTACAGATGTTACACATTTGGTGGTTATTAATTTTTTCAGCTTAATGTCAATAAGTAGGATGGTTGGTCTAACAAATTCATTGTTACATTTTTCGTCTACTGGTAGTTAATTAGTTCAGGTTGTGTATTTGCCTGCGAAATGTGTCTTGTGAACTTTCCAGAAAAGGTCAGATGAGATGCAAGCGGTCACGTTTGAACCTTCACCCCAGCTTTGTGCAGTTCAGATAAGCCTCAACGACATAAAGAGTTAAAGTTTCATTTTGATGAACTCCCGTTTCATTAATTCACCGGACCGAAGATTATACCGGATGGGAAGTATTGAAGTGTGTATTGATGTGTGTGACCAGTTTTTATGCCCAAGGGTTTTACTGCAGACCTTTGTGTGTTGCTAGGGTTCCCCGTGCCTTATAAGGTGTTTGTGGGATCGTATCGCCCGTGGCTACTTTCACCCGGGGCTGTCGCTGTGGCTTACGTCCACTTCAAGGATGTTTGCTACGTCGTCATTCCACTTCATATGTTGGTGGATGATAAGGATTACATCGATTGCAAGGGGGAGGTTCCTCCACCTCCTTCTCTCGCCCCTCCTCCCCACTCCCTCCACTTCTCCCGGCTTCCAGTCTTCCATCACCACGTTCAGTATAGCAACGTTGAAGAGAAATTACACATTTCTAGTGTTAATGTTTTGTCGCATGGAAGAGGGATGCTGGGGCTGGGTGGATAAGGGAATGTGGAGGTGCCCAAGTGGACTGAGGTAGGAGGGGATGCCGTGGAGAAATGGATGTCACAAAGAAAAGTGGGTTGTGGTTGATAGTGAGTAGGCGAGAGTGGAAGAGTAATGTGAGGTTTACAGAACAAGTTTAAATGGGACTAGTGTTTTGGTATTTCGTGGGTGTGATGGGAGTGAAGAGAGAGAGAGGGAGGGAGGGAGGCGGGGAGTATGGTGAAGGTCGATCAACTACAAGTAGCCCGAGACGCAGTTTGCAATCTTGGCAACGAATCAGAGTACCGAACTTTCTAGTGTCGGTTAGCCGACACCTTTGCCCCAGCAGGCCGGTTTCTATTTACGACGATTGTATAAATTATGATTCCTTCGTTTGGTTGAATTAAATTGTTACTTGGCAATTAAAAGAAAAGGCAACTTTCCAGTGCAGGTTTAATATTCAACTCTCCTCGAGTGGAGTTCCTACGGTTGATAGAATTGTAAGCTTGATGACAACACCCCCAGGCATATATAAATTGCGCCGGAAGCATCACTTACGCGCATGAAAATTAATTCGAACTCTGCAAAGGGAGTGCTTCAATGAAGACTTTTGAGGAACCAGAGATGAATGAAATTGTCTGGCGGTAGCAATAAAATGAAGACATACGCCCGGATCCAACTGTTTGTACTTGGGTGAATATACGCATGCGCTTCTGTCGACTTTCACTGATACCACAAACCCCATGAGTTTTGCGATGGTGTTTGAGGTTATTACCCATAGATTGGACAACGAGCTGAACTCTGGAAAGGTAATAGATATTGATCAGCCCAGCACGTGGTCCAATCCAATAGGAACCCTGACAATGGAAGTTCATCACATACGTCATTATTACACCATGCATGCGTTCAATTGTATGTCGTAGATAATTGATAGTGATCACGCTCGTGTACTACTTTGTAACGAGTCTTCCCAGTTTACTCTAGCTTTTGTACTAAAAAAAAATGTGTGTTCGTTGTTAATGCGGGGATGACGGAATGGCTTCAAGGTTGGGGATGACGTCTTGTGGGAAAGGAGACCTAGCAACAGGGCCTCAACACGCCTTCACGAAAGCCATGTGAAGCGTCAAGGACGAACGGTTGGCAGTGACGAACTGGCTTGCGCATGCGCGTCTCACATGCTACTTCACGTGTTGTGAAGAGGGAGGATGTGGAGGGTGTAGGGGAGGACAACGTCAGCATTGCCAGAGCGCGCGGGACGTAAACGTGTGAAACCCTAGTTGGCGTAATATTTTGGGAAATGCGAAGAGGGATGAATGGTATAGAGTGAAATTAGAGGTTGTGATTCACGATGGTTTTGGATCACGTAATTGACAGCTATTATTCTTTCGGATGAGAGATCAGAGCTTGTATATATCGCCGATCTATGGGTAATGCTGTGACCTTAAACGCGCGCGCACACACCCAACTCCCCGCCCACGAGAGTTGGAGTTACGACTTAGCGCAGCGATACTGAAATTATTTCAGCCCTGGGCGGGACTCGAACTCGGACCGCTTTGGTAGCGGTTGGGAACGCTACCACTGCGCCGTCGAACAAAGATATTTAATTTATCCTGTTGTGGGCGATGGTCAACAACCATCGCAACATAAAAATGTCCGTGTTTTTCTTCTTCAAAAGAAGGGGAGGTTTGTCCCATATATGAATTAATATATGGAGTTAGCTAGACAATTTTAGATCAATCCCATGGGAGGTGTGTGGTGGTGGTGGTGGGGGGGGGCAAGCGGATAGATAATTAGATTAACTCGAAGCCGCTTTGTCCTGCGTATAAACATTGCCAGGGCAAGTGGCATTTGCAGAGAAGTACAAAGAATAATCGCTAAGAATGTCGAAAAAACGCACATGCATAAGTTGACTGTTGTCTTGAACCCCGCCCTACTTGAGTGTTTCTTATTCGTAGGCTGGCTTAGGAAAACACCAGCCGCAGGGAAATGAATAGCGACTAGACGGCATAAGGCGAATGGCGTATCCCACCTAGGCCTGTGTTTAGGTGTTTAGATGTCGCTGTTGCAGAATTTATATGTCGTCTTACTAGGTGCGTGCCATCATAGACCACGTAATTAATCCATGCGTATATATAAGAAGGAATATGTTCTTCCTATTCGGCCCTTTAGCATTGTGGTGACATTGTGTCCAGCCACAAATTCCACATGTACCTACAGTGTAGGTTGTCTATAAAATATTTTGGTAGCAGCCATGGAAACGCAAGAACAATTGTTGATGGGTAGATCGAAATTGATTTTGACTTTTAAATGGTAGGGAGTTTCTAAATAAGTCGTCTAAGCGCTACAGGTCACGTGTTTAGACGGCCATGGCAGTCAGGTCACGTGTTTAGACGGCCATGGCAGTTAGGTCACGTGTTAGGCGGCCTCAAAACAAGCAGGTCACGGTCGATCGAGACCCCTTATTAATAGCAGCGGAGGAATGAAGTTATGGGATGTAGTTTGCCAGCGTGAATTTCCTCTGGACTATCTCGCGCAACGTTGTGCGTTAGATTAGTTACGGTATTTAGTTTGGTTAATAGTTGTTTTTTAGGAAGTTGATGCTTGGTGAAGTTACCACATAGGATTGAAATGTTAATTGGAAATTGTCAAAAGGGTAATTGGGAAGTTTTTGAACCCATGGCTTCTCAAATCGGATTTCCGTCTTGGCAGAAACGGTCGGAATTGACATTCATTATAAATAATATATTTTCACTACGATGTCTTGCGTTTGGTAGAATAGAATAAAATGTCCTTACGAATGGGAGTTAATTAAGGAAGATGTACTTAAATGATACACACAGTTGACTTAGATCCGCTGGAGATAACTACAAAAATAAATAATGTACTTAGGAAAAAATATGAAAGGGACCTTGTGAAGTACTTTGTTGTAGACAGAAGAAAACTCAGCTTTAAGGGATGGATCCCAAGCCTTCTACTTTCCCTGCTTCTACAAACCCCCAGCCTCCTCCTCCTTGTATGCCTCCACCATCCCCTCACCCGCATCCTTGGGAACATTGCATGTTGGCTTCTGTTCGTTCGTGTGTACGTGCACACTCGCTTGGCCTCCCGACAACTGTCTGGCCTACAGAGATGCCAAGGCCGATAGGAACATTGGTGTGTCATTGAAAGGAGTTATTCGTACGCTTACATAAGCAAGTCCGTCTTTGATGAACAGGCAAAGAGAAGCTGTATTCGTTTTACTCTTCTTGAAGAAGTCACGTCTGCAACGATTTGAACGCGTGCGCAACGGAACTTTGCTTTCGAATGCCGCCATGACCCGTCAACTCGAGTGTGTTCGTGCGTTTGTTTAGGCTTCCCCCCAATCTTCCCTTGCGCCGCTCCACCTTCCAATAGTGTGCGTTCGTATGTATGTGTTATAGTCGATGTTACATAAGCTCTCTCCGTCACGTGATCTTGAAGTCGCGTGCAGGACCGTCGGAGTAGGATTGACCGCCATGTTGGATTTGGCGTAGAAGAGGTGGACACGCAAAAAAATGGTCGAATTATTGTTTTTGTACTTTAGGGAACATACGGTATATATAATTAAGATTATAAAAGGGTGTTTTGGTTGTATGTCGTATTTTCTGTATCCTGAATAATTGTCTTGTTTTCACGTTTCTTCACCAAAATATCGACCGTAATTGGGAAGTGTAAAATTATTATGAACTGCTTCAGAGTCGCCGTTCGGGGTACTCTCCCTGGAGGGCTCCAGCTGGAAGCGTTGCAAGATAAAATGAAATTCGAACGCAGGGAGAAAGGTTTGGAAGTGTGGAAGACAGGGAGGGTTGTTTGTCGGTCGGCGGTTTCTCTGAAAACACCCGCGTTTATTCAACACGATTAGTTGAGTGTCATTATACATCTGGCAGCATGTATAGCAAGTTCTTTGTTGACGTTATGATGAAGCTGCCATGACGACAGGTCTGAAATTTCAATCAGTTTCTGGATACTATATACTAAAAGCTCGTGTTTTTTGTGTAGGTAAGAGGACATTTTTGCTACATTTTTTTTTAAGAAAAGTTTGGTCGACTATGAAAATCTGATATTTAGTAATCCTCACGAATCAACGAAATTTTCATTATGTGAAAGATTTACGGTGTACATGATCTTTGTACGTGATTTTGAGCAGATATTGTTCAGAACTCCCATGGTTCCTATGTGGAGTGGGCTTATGAGAGCGTAATACATATATGCATTTATTCAGTACCTAATATGTGTGCATAAATTGTATGCAATACAAATATGTTTTATTCAATTTATTTGGGTGTCATTGCAAAATTTAGTGTGATCTATAGAGGGGTAAGAACAAAGTTGTATTTTTTTCCATGCCCACCATAGCCCGATAGATCGACTCTGTACTCGACCTGCAAAGAGTGATCCTTTGTCTCCACAGGTGTATATTTATAGATGGAGTTGAATGGCTGCCGAAGAGGGTCGGATGTGGTGGGGGTTGGTACATGTGCAGGATATACGCCTGTGAAATATAGCTGGGGAAGGGTTTTGCTTATAAATATTAGTCGCAAACCTCAGACTATATAGACGTAACAGACTAGTCATTATTTATCGTCTTGTTAGTGATGGTACCCGGCATGAATATTTCGCTGCATCCTAGGTTTAAATAACGAATGGACTTGGGTTAGGTAGTGTTCCAAGGTATGGTAGGTCCAGCCTTTGTTTTCTCTTTGATGTCTGCCTATCACAGGCAACTGACTCCACACATGTTGGGAAGGTGGGGGGGGGCACAGACCCCATGGGGGGAATGCAAACACCAGGGACCCTTACATGAAATAAACATATCCAGACGAACTTCAGTCTAGTATTATTTCAACACAAGTAAATGTATCATCTTCAATAGTTGCCAGTCTCGGTTTAAATAGCTTAGCGACGGGCATGGCGGAAGTACTACACAACAGTATGTGCAAGTGCAGCAGTAGAAGCAGCGAGCTGCGTGTGTGTGGCCACGCTCGACTTCAAGGGGGGTCAGAGGGAGGGAGGGGAGGAGTCCCCCCATCCCCCCACCCACGCATGTGATGTGTCGATATTTCTGTAGCCAGGTCTGGCTGCCGGTCACTACATAACCATTGCCACTGATACGGAGGGACTGAGTATCTCCCTTGGATACTGAAGTACATTTCTTTAAGTTTAGGGAAAATAATCGTTCTTTCTTCAAGTTTCACTGACAGGAATCCTGCAGCCCCACAGTGGCTGACAACGACCCTCGAGCATTTTTTAGAGATTTATGCAAGAAGAAACTACTGTTGTCTGCTATATTCGTGTGGGGACTTTCCTCGTCACCGGCTTATAATTGAAGGAAGGTGCTAGTTGCCTATTATCTATTTTCCTCGTGTGTAAAGTTAGAGGAAGTACTCGTACAGTTGGAATTCTAAGCAGAGCCGGCGCAGAGTGGCCCTTGGGGCCTCATGGTGGTGGAGGCTAGCATGTTGCCGGTTTTGTAGATAGGCAGCAGGGACGTAATTTACTCTGACGTCAATACATTGGCCCCAGTCGCCTGTCTTCGGAAGCGATTTAATGCAAACTGTAATTTTTTTTTTTTTTCACAATGGGCAAAGTCTCAAGTGTGTCAAAAATATATTAACTGGGGAAGACAGAAGACTTGATTAATTGCTTAGAATACAGCCACTGATTCATAATGGTACAGCTCGTATAAGCAAAAAGTATTTCAGTTATATAAAGAATCAGATGTTTGTCGGAGAATATCAGGTTGAGAACGCAGTGGTGGCGAGGGGCGAGTTGTGGCTGGTGCCAAGGTTGTAGCAGAAAGCGTGCCCAAGAGGGGGTGGGGGTGAGTCAGTCATGGTGCTCTCACATTCTTCGAAGAAGTGGAGGTCTAGCCAGAAGCGACTCATCAGATAGTATTAATCATAGAGAGAGGGAAACGGGTGTGCCTCGGTTGATGAAAATCGCCTGGTAGGATCTACTCAATGTAGTTGAACATTGAAAATGTTATGGGAAATAATTTTATATTTAGCTGCAGAAGGAAAGGGGTTTCTTTGGGTAAACATGATTATTACCTGGCGCCTGGAGAATTCACAATTGAATAGTACTGAAAAAGAAATAAGGTTGTGAATGTCGTCGCTATTTACATAAAATTTAAGACTTAGAGGCCGCGTTTGCTAGACTGAGGAAATTATCGACTTTGATTACTACCAGAAGCTCCAAGGTGGAGGGGGCGGGCGTGTCCTCTCCTTTGAGGTGGGGGGGGGTTAGTGTTTTAGGGTAGATTTCCCAATCCGAAAGTGTTTGAATATTTATCTTCCTCCAATTAAAAACTACAGATCCTATGATCTACGTTGTTTTCAAACAATCATACTTTGCTCCATATTATCAGGAAACTTCCAATAAGGTGTGGATGGCATTCTGAAGGGTGAAGAAGAGGAGAGAGGTCAAGAACCACAGCTCTAGCTTGCTTAAGGAAGATCTCACGCAAGGCATCGGCTCTTCGACAGACAAGGTGGTGAATACCTCTGTAGAGGCATTGACTCAGCAGAGACGGGATTCCATGCGTGAGGAGACCGTGTTCTTAAGATCAGTTGTCGGCGTCGAGCTTAGGAGAGGCGGGCGGGAGGGAGGGGGGGGGGAGGGGAACATTACCGCGACTCCAACCTTGTGAGAGTGGCTGAGTGTGAGGTTGCGAGTCGACTTGAAACCTTAGATGGGAAACTTCCCGCAATGACGAATGACAAAAGCGAGATTGGGGATAGGTTTTCTGTATTGGCGTCAAGTGTGTGCAGTGTAACTGCCATAAGACTGATTCTTCTTTTTCCGATTGCACCTCCGCATTTCTGATATTTGGACCTCGACCACATCAGTTGGCACGAAACTGCTGCTGTAAGGTTAACCAGCGACGAACCTTTGCTTCTTGCTTATTCGTGTGCATTCCTTCAGCTCTCGTTCATTTCGATTTCAACTCTTTCCAGTAAGGCATCAAGTGACCTTGTAATCCTTCAGAACCTTTCTCATTGACAACCTGATGACAGGTTGCATGTTGATTTCAACAAGTTTTATTGGTATATTTGCGTTGCAACCCTCTCTCTCTCTCTCTCTCTCTCTCTCTCTCTCTCTCTCTCTCTCTCTCTCTCTCTCTCTCTCTCTCTCTCTCTCTCTCTCTCTCTCTCTCTCTCTCTCTCTCTCTCTCTCTCTCTCTCTCTCTCTCTCTCTCTCTCTCTCTCTCTCTCTCTCTCTCTCTCGCGCCCCCTCTGTGTGTGTATATATAATTGGAAAATATATTTATCGAGCAATATAAATGGCGGTGTCCCTGCTTCGCCGGTATTCAACTTGGCGACCCGGGTAGAGGCCGGCTTGGTGGTCGGTCGCAACATTTGGCCCGGGCAAGGTAAACACACAGGGTGACGATTCGTTTGTTTGATTTTTCGATCTTAGAAGACTAGTTTCGTTGGGGAGGGTGAAGGGAATTGAAACTAGGTATTGAAACCTTGGTATTTTGCCGTTCAAATCCCTTGCTTAGTTTCGTTACAGGTTTTGAAAGAAACTCCAGTATCTCATGCATATTCTCCACTAAAGACGAGATAATTCTGGTTGACCATGGCGACTAAATTAGTCAAGGTTCGTTGCATTGGGGGACGACTAATCTGGCAAGTGAACTTGGCTCAGAGTGATACGAGTTTTGTCCTTTTCTCCTGGAATGTACGAGTCGATGACCTAATAAAATTTTAGAAAGTGTATCGTTGAACAATGCGGGGTTTTTAGCTTGTTTCCGTATTGGTGTGGATGTCTGCATTACCCTTCTCCCCTCCCTCAACCTCACCCCCCTCCTCCCCCGCCGTACATGCGCCAAGTGCGCGTTGACCCATTTTCATACCCCCCCTGGTCCTTGCCCCCCCCACACCTCTTCCGCTCGTGCAAATGGTGGTCATCAACCGGGGGCGTCACACAAATCCAGTTGTCTACTTATGATTTTTTCAAATGATAAAACTAATATTTCTTTTCCTCAAGTCGTCCAGATGATGTTTTGCATGATCGTGATAATGAATCGAAAACAAAAACACTTTTGAGCTGATAAGATATTGATAGAGGAATGTAAGATACTGAACCTAATAATTTTCCGTTATTTGAGTTGTCAACATTTGATACATTACCATGACCTACATCCTTATCTCTCTCTCTCTCTCACACACACACACACACACACACACACACACAATTTGTGTATTCTCGGTTAGCTTCCATGCCTTCCCTCATGCAAGGACGACCAGGAAACCTCAACTCCGCCAGAGTCCTGCGCGCCATTGCCCCGGCTCCCCTCTGCTTGCGTCACGCCCCGCCCCCTCTCCCAGTGCTTGCGCCACAACACGCCCCCTCTCCCACTGCTTGCCTGCCTCCGTCCTCTCCCACCTTCCCCCGTATTTGCTCGTCTCCTCTCCCCCCCTTACCCCTCAAATTTTGCAGACTGTCTGCACCCCCCCCCAACTCCCCCTCCTGCATCGCCGGCTGGGTCAACGACCTCTTGCGTCCTCGGGTTGCTTGGTTCTGTGCTTGCTGGAAAGGGAGAGTCCAGGACGACCGTGAAGAACAACGCCTTGCATTGCCAGGCGTTTGACCTACTGGCGGTAGTTTTATATACCGCTGCAGTTTGTTTATGTAGATTTTATTGGCTTTGTTCATAGGGTGAATGGTAGTTGCCGTCAGGTGAAAACTAGATTTTGACATTGTACAGCCTGGCAGCTTTATAATACATCTTGGTCTTTAATTTTCTTTAGTCGAAGGAGGTCCAATCCCTTAACGGTCAGCTTTGCATCCTTGTATATAAATTTCAGGTGAAAAAATCGTAAGGTGTATTGCCCCGTGAATATTTCGTACTTTTAAAGTGCTTTAGTGCACTGTCGTGAACATTGTTTGAATTTATATGCCTTTTCATATTTTATTTCTTATTGTTATTTTTCTTCTTTGCTGGACAGTATCCGGCTTCCAAGTGGTCTATCGATCGAGACTTCATTTTCAGTAGCCTGCCAGAAAGAGAGCTGGGGCCGTCCTCGCAGCTAGGAAACCTCGTGGCGTCCTCGTTGCTAGACAAGACCTGAGGTCACCCTAGCAAGTAGGGGAGACCTTAGGGCGTCCTCGCAGCTTCGGGGGAGAACAGGGGGGGGGGTCGTTGCAGCGAGGGTAGACCTGGAAGCCTACTTGCAGTTAGGGGAGACCTGGAAGCCTACTTGCAGCTAGGGGAGACCTGGAAGCCTACTTGCAGCTAGGGGAGACCTGGAAGCCTACTTGCAGCTAGGGGAGACCTGGAAACCTACTTGCAGCTAGGGTAGACCTGGAAGCCTATTTGCAGCTAGGGAAGACCTGAAGGCGTCCTTGCAGCTAGGGGTAGAACGGGATTGGCGTCCTTACAGCTAGGCGGCTACTTGGGGGCGTCCTCGCAGATTCCTTGCAACTAGGGTAAGACCTGGGGCCATCCTTACATCTACGGGAGATATGGGGACGTCCTTGCAGCTCCGGTAGATATGGGGACCTCCTTGCAGCTAGGGGGAGACCTAGGGGGCCCGTGCATCTAGGGGAAGAATCGGAGGACGGTGTCCTCGCAGCTAGTGGAGATATATGGACGCCCTTGCAGCTATCGGGAGACCTGGGAGCGTCCTCGCAGCTAACTTCGAGAACTAGGATCCATGCAGCTAGGGGAAGATGTATCTCACAGTAGAAGTGTTGTACCTAGTGTGACCATGCAGCAGGGAGAAAAGGGAGCTCAGGATTTTGGGGAAGTTTGGAAGTCTACAGCGCCCTAGCAATAGGCAGAGGACGCCTAATATGGGAAGAGTTGGGGGATTAGGACGCCCTGGCAATAGGAGTGGAGGTAGTGGAGAAGGGGCATAGTCTTCTAGCAGTAAGAACAAGGAAATATGTTGAGCAATACGTGCATTCCCAGCAAGTGGATCAAGTGTGGTCGTAGGTTAGTCTGAGTTGGAGTATCCTCCGGAATACGAATGACGTAAAAATCCTCATGCAAAACGTAGAACACATGTCCCAATGGGCGAATCGTTGGCTTCCTGGAGCATTAGCTTCTGACTAAGCTTACAAGAGCATGTGACCATGCTTGCACTTGATGAGAGCGTCTAGACGGTAAGGGGGGAGGGTGGAGGTTGGGGGTTGGTGTGTTGTCAGTTGTGTTCGTTCGTGTGTACGTAGCGCAGAACACGGGAAGAAGGGCTCCCTAGCTGGAAATGGGGGACTTCGAAACGTAAAATGCTTGAGCTGGAAAGGATGGTACAACCAGTCTGTCGATGTTAGCGATACGGATCGATCCGGTTGCAGAAAGTTTTTTTTTTTTTTTTTTCTTCTTTCATCTCGTCTCTGCGGAGACGCGCTTTTATTTTTAAGCTTTTGTTTTTGGAAACAAAAGTGGGTCATGGTCAGTCAGACTCCGTTTCGATTTGTTCTGATGCCCCTGCTGAGCTTGAATAGGATTAGCTTCCCCTTAGAACAATAAAACTTCACAAAAGCGAAGAGGGCGACACAAGAAAGTGCAGTTGTATACGCATGATGGAGAGTGGTCAATTTGATTGCTACATAACAGAAAGACGTTTAGTCTTAAATATTCATTAATTGTGCACGGGTCTTGTCAGTAGCTAACACTAATTTCATTTAAGCCTAAATTGTCTTAAGGGTGCCTTTGAGATCAATAGAATAGTGTGATGGCAATTAGAATGATTAGGAAAGCTACTTCTGTCGGACAGGGGGGTGATAAGGCGATGTATTTTGGTAACAGCTTAAACGAACTGATGGCGTGGGATGTACAAGGGTGGTTCCGTGTAGTGTTATGTAATAGTTTGATGATACATGAGGTTTTCCGTGCACACACACACCCTCCCTTCCCCACGAATACTTCTTTGTGACTGTTATACATAATCAAGTCACGCGGTTAGTGTGCTCGTTTGAAAGAAATTATATTGCATTGATATGGACTGATGTAGTTAAATATATTGTACAATTTACGGTTGTTCTACTGTAAAGTGATCATGGTGTGAGAGAGAGAGAGAGAGAGAGAGAGAGAGAGAGAGAGAGAGATTGCACGCGTTCGTTTATGTTCTGGTGTTTCACCTTTGGAGCCTGTGGCGTCGTCCCTGTATATCCTTACGTAACTAAGCGTCGAGGAGGGAGGAATGAGTTGGATTATAGTGGCGGAGGCCAGATTTTCGAAATAATTTTCTAACCGCAAGTGCAAGGTGGTGTTTGTAGGCAGATACTGCATAGGTTAAGTTCTGATTTGGGTGGTTCACAATGTCAGGTTATAGAAAAAATAGATCGGTTATATGCAACTGCCATCGTGTTTTGTATATTCCAAATAAGTAATTGGAAATTATCTTTTTTACTGAAGAGCGTGAGTAAAGTTGCAGTGTGATATGGTAGTTTCATGTGTTGGGAGGGGGAGGAGTGTTTGGTATTATGTAAGAAGCGAGAGGAAGGCCCACGCTGTGTGCGCAGTTAGTTTCCTCCGCATGCTATTTTCACTCTTGCATCGTCCTTCCACTGGCGCATCTATACACCTATATCCATGCAACATATAGTCGACATATTATAGACTTTGCCTTGTGTCCCGAAGATATGCCAATACTTTGTATTGGCTAGGAAAGGCCAAGTTGAACTTTTCATCGATCCATCGTGTCTCGTCGTCGTCCTCATCTTCTCTCCATAGCAACAACGTCTGGTTGTACTTGAAGACTTTTATTTTCATGTAACTTCGCTTTGTGCACTTCTCTACATTTAAAAAATTACTTTATGATTAACAATTGTTCCTCCCATTCAATATCACTTGTTTCACATATTGATCTTTAATGCGCATTCCCACCTAGACTTCACCAAACATTATAAAATTATTACTACAATGTACGAAAGATAAAATATACATGGGCTTGTGTAAATGTTCTGTAATATTTTATTTGATCAATGCGCCAAATGATCTGAAATTAAATAACGCAAAAATGAGATAGGTTTGAATTGTATTACAAAAAACCGTTGTTGTGTTTAATCAGCATGCTCGCTCCGGGGCACGGCGGGCTCCCAGACTCTCAATACCCCATTATGTAAGATGCCAAGGTCGTCGTAGTTGTGGTCAATGTTGTTTCAAGCTGGTGTATATGTACATGCACCCATCTACTGTGAAGCACTCTTGTTATACTTACCCTTCCGCATTCTTACGCTTCCTAGTGTTACGTAATTATAATCGGGAAAGATTGGTAAGCTCGCTCGCTAGCTCTTCCTTCATCTCAGTCTCTGTTTACATTATCTGTCGGGAATGCAGTGGACACCGTATACAGCCTTTATTTTTTAGTGCGTAGATAGGGTCGACAAATATGTGCAGACAGTACAATAGATTAATGGTTTATATTGCGAAAAGTTTAGCAGTCTAAAACGTAAATGTGGCAAAAACACATCTCATTGACACGAAGTTGATAATATTTAGAAACAGAAGTTTGGGAATTACAACGCAAGTGTTGTGGGAGGGGGAGTATCCCATTGACATGAATAAACTATTGATAATGTTTAAAGGCAGACACGCCAACTGGTCCTTGAGTGTTGTCATACTCTTAGATTTGGTTCGTCAAGATTGTTGGTTATTTCTGGGTGGGTACAAAAACACTTGTACGTGTACAAACGTACATTCAAGTGGTGTCTGATGTGTATGAAGAAGTTCGAGGTGGCTTATCATACATATACATGGGGGAGGGGGCTAAAGTGGTGGTGTACGCCAGGAGACGCGTAGCTGCGGGTGAAGCAGTTGCTTACCCTATGCCCTTGGATTGTTGGGGCATGTGTTACTGCTTGAAATCAGAGAGAAGTGCGGGACTCGAACCTGTGTCTAGGAAGATGTGAGACCATACAATCGGGCTACCAGCGTACGTGCGGCGGTGAGAAGAGGGTTCAAGAAGATGAACAAACTAGCCAGGCGGCAGTTGCAATTAAAGGAAATGTCACCCTGTTCGCAGAAGTTAAAAAGGATCCTCTTTGTGGAATTCATAGACGTTATGTTTTGACATGGTGGGTACATGTGCGTGATGTCGCCTCTGGGCGTTCAGGGAGGACATGTTACAAACGCCTTCCTCAGGATCTCCGGTGCAAAAAGTGCAATGTCAGTTGACGTGTTCGTGAGTACGCATAGCCGGTGAACGGATAATACACCAACGGACAAAACCCCAATCAGTGAAAACTCATACCCAGACAAAACACCATCTGCAGGTGGAGTTAGGTTAGGTTAGCCCCCCCCCCCAATTTCCTATTGGGGTTTTGTCTGCTATGCAGATGGTTTTGCCCGTTGGGGTGTTGTCATGTGTTTGCATAACCGCCTTTTATATCCTCGTGTTCTGAAGCGTTGTTTCTTGGCGTAGGTTGTCAGAGGTGGAACGCCAAATAATTTTGAAATTTAAATAATGAATAGGATTAAATTGTTGGAATATTGAAAAAAAAAGTCTGTACGGAATTAGTCCCATCCCATAATATACTGTAATGCCGATTTTATATAAAAATTGCGTAATTGGATTGCAGTACAGTCCTATTATTTTCGTCCTTCCATCTCTCCTCATCTAACAAGCTGATTTACCAAAGCGTTCATATATCATTGTATGGCCGAGGTCTGTGTGCATGCGTACAAACATGTGATGCCCTGCTGCTGCTGCTGTTTGGGTCCGACAAGGACTAGTCACATGTGCTTGCACACTACCCCACCTGCCGACACCTTCGCACCGTCAAACGTGCCCGAGACGGGTGACGCTGCCAGCGAAAATTATATTTATATTGTAGGCTCGAAACACACGAGACTAGGTCTTAAGTGGTCTTTAGATTGGAGATGCGGGGTTAGGGGAGGTAATGAATTCTTTACAAATAGAAATTCGGGGAGTTCCTTTCGCCATCATAAAATTGAATGACCCAGATCTGACAACGTGTATGTTGACATGGGTGAGTGCATCCGTACGTGTTCGTGTTTGGTTTGTCAGATCACACACACACAAACCTCTCTCTCCCCTTCCCCTCCACCTTGAATCCCTATGTATGTGTACAGTAGTTCAATTGCCAATGTTGTATTGAATTGTACAAATAGACATAGCGTATATTCTTGAGCAGAAAATATCCAGCCCAATAGAGTAGATATTCGTACTTGCCGAGCGAGAGCGAATTTATCTAAATTTTGTTTCATTGATAAAGATAAGCTTTAGAGTCGGGATAATTGAGCAGCTGTGTTGGTGTGAATGGTGTAAAGGCGGTTCGAGGATTATGCAATGTTGTGAAGGGTTGCGTACAGCAGTGTAGGTAGAGGTTTGGAGGGGAAGGGTAGTAGGTTGGGTTTAGCCAGGTCGTAGGCCAATTTTAGCGCTCTGTTTGCCAACTCACAAGACAAATATCCGTGTTCGGGGTATGGTAAGGTGATGGTTCTAGTAGTGTTAGTTGTAATTGTCGTTCTCAAATAATAGTATTAGTGTTGCTAGCTGCAATAGTGGTAGTATTATCGTTATGTGTAACAAGTGGACGAATTTTAAAAAGAGAGGGTATTAACAGATGGCGAAATGGGTCTGATTGTTAGGCCTATGTAGAGGTATAGAAAATAGATTCTGGGAGAACAACCGGCACGGCATGGCTATAGTCGTGCGGAGGGATTGGCGTTGTGTAGTCCAATAATAACGTACAACCACATATCATTTTTTGAAAACAGTTTTTTATAATTACAAATAGATTGCTCCTTCATTTCTGTAAAATAATGTTGCAAGAATGTAAACATTCATGAGTGTCGTCCATGAGCAAATGAAGTTTTGATAAAAACTTGATGAACTTTAATTAAAAATGTACAGGAGTCGTTTGAAAGGTGGGCGGGTGATGGCGGCGTCACCTTGTCGCCAGCATGTGCGTAGCAGAAGGAAGCCTCCAGAAACGAGAGTGAGAGGTTTTATGGCGTTGAATTCAGTTTTGATCCGCATCAGTACGTGACACACGTCTCGTGTTTTGTTGTAACTGACGACAGACTGATTTACCTTTTTTTTTTTATCGGTGACCACTCGTAATTTTTTTTTAATCCAGAGCCTCGTCATAATTTGTCAGAGTAAAATTTAATTACCTTTTCGTAAACAAGGCGAGGAAACGTATCAATATTTGTGCAATGGTTGATAATTTTCAGGTTGAAAGGCGCACAGTGACCCCACAATATTCAGGATTGTTCATGGACTTATACATATACTTTGTTCTTGTGTTGGGATAGGTGAAACACACACACACACACACATAGTTTGTCCACAAATGTACCTCTCCATTGTGTTAATAGTTATGTAAATACATAACATGCTCACACCATCCGCACAGTATGCATGTCAAATGTATGTGTGTATAATTACACACACACTTGATGTATTTGTGGGTAGTTATATATCAACCACTCGATAGCAGAGGGGCAGCCGGAATGAAAGGAAAATGCTCAGATAATCTGGACGCATACTCTCCGTTCCGTTAGATAGTTATAATTATATTTATTTAAATGTAGACGAGGATTAGAAATTTCATCAGTTGGTTCTTGAGTGATAGCGACATACTGGCGCCTTGTGGGTAACCAACATGACGTGGCACCCGCTGGTGGGCCCCTGATTCATCTTTCCTACCGGAGGGGAGCCGCGAGACTGAATAAAATCGTCTGACGCCAGCCAGAATGGTACGGGTCTCCTATTTTGTGTTCAGGGGTACCACATCGCTGGATAGAGTCGTCTATTGGCCTAAATAAAACGGGCGCCATGTAAAGGAAGAAAAGAATATTTGGACCAACAAGACTTTTTCGTATGAAATTGGGGTCTTAGAACTTGAATGTTTTGGTCGTCAAGGGTGGAAAAAACAAGTAATTTTGTATTTGACTTTCATGAAATGATAGACTCGATAGCTCGTGAAGACATGCAAATTGTTGTTGGGGCGCCACTTGTTGTCAGCGTATTAAACCAATTCTTTGAAATAAACCCCTTCACTGTTGACCTTGAGGTTTCCGAGATGTTCTTAACCCATCCTCAGTATTGTCTTTTTATACCATTCCACCTACGACATGTCCAAAATAGGTTTTATTGCTCATACTTGCAATTTGTAACAAACATTATACATAAATTTTTAACCAATTAGTATTTCATTCCCGTTCAACTGAGGATATTACGTATATAACTGCAATGCGGATTATATTGGAGAAAATTCTATCCAGTCTTGCAACCAACCAACTTGCTTCAGGTGTCATTGAAAACCGGTGCGACAAATGAACCGCTCGGTTAAACAGATTTGTCTTAGTTTTTGTTTATTATTTTTGACTTAGGAAGGTTTCCACCACCAACAAAAAAAATAGCAACTATGTAGTAATAAAGATGTGTAGCGAGAGGGAACAGTTCATTCGCGTCTGTCGTTTTTAACGTTAATTGATAATATACAGACAAGTTGTGTAAGGGACTGGGTATCAATATTTCTTGTAGGCATATCCCCACACCCACCTCCCCCAACCACCACCACCACCACCTTGAATATCCCAAAGACACCGTGGGAATGGAAACCCACATAACATGTTAATCAGAAAGCTTTCATAAGCACACACGTCTCCATCCGTACCCAGTACCCCTTCTGCGCGATTATATCGAGCACAGGGATTCTGCCCCATGTCTCCCGAATGAAGGGATCTAAATCCTTAAACTGCATCCTTGCTAGGGTCAGTGAAGGCTTCCATATACAGGGAATTGTGACGTCATGTCGTGCAGCAAATCGCTACTACCAAGACTTTAGCGACGACGGTTATCGGGAAAGGGGTGGATTTTAACTGAAAGAACGACCGAACAGTAACGTCTATAAGGACAAACGGGAATAATCCAAGAATTATCAAGTCAAATGAACTGATGGGTTGAGAGAAGTTCATGGTAGTGGAACTGGGTTAGGGTCGAGAAGTGGTAACCTGAAGGTTTTCATGTTCTGTCCGAGCAGATGTTTAAAAAAGATAATGCGAGCCGTACGTTTTATCATAGATTTTCAACGAAGGAGGAATTAAGACCAACACACTCAAAATAAAACTGGCGATCTTTCTACATTCTGAATTTAGAGGAAGTCAATTTAAATGTCACAGGTTGGTTCGTATTATTAATCAGATTTTCAAAGAAACGAGGGATAGGGTGTTTGACATTCTGACTTTGGTGAAAGGCGTGCAGAGGAGGGCAAGGAATTCTGGTTAATATATTCAGAAATGGTCGAGATACATAAAAGGTTCTCATTGTTGCCCCAACTATACGTGAGTAAGTTGCGAGATATCATCGACTTGTCACTTGCAATCTAACCCTTTTCTTTCTCTCTTCCACAGGTAAGTAGTTTGGTGAACATCTTTTTGCTTATGATGGCAAGTCTTCCTGGACTGTGAGTACTCGAGTGTATTGTCTTATGGAAAAAGGATAATGTTTTTTTGGGGAACCCGGAAATGACGAGCGGTTTGGACAATACCGGAAGTGACGTCATATCGTCTATGTCCTGGGTAGATGGGGGCACCGATGAACATGCAAAAACTAAGATTAATGTGTACCTTGAAGGCAAGGCAAGGCACTATTGCAGTGTTGACGTGGTGAACGCTTCCTCGGTGTTATCTTACAAATGTTGACTCTTGTTTTTGCAAGGTGACTTGCCGTCTTCCTCCCCGAAGACCGAAAGATTCGTGTTTTGTCAGCGTGTTGAGCAGTTCTCCTTTTTGGCGATGTATTCTTCTGTGTGCGTTGAAGTCGCCACCAGTGTGGCATCGAATCTCTTTTTAGAAAGGAAGGTTAATGGAATACATGATGGTTTAGGCGATTATACCCGAAAGACAGTCGGAATGTGCCTGGTAGACGTAGACTGGGTAGATAACAATTTAATCCTGGAGAGGCACTGCTGCAGAAAGGGAAGTAGATGTTGGTTTTGACATCACGACGAAGTGCCTTGTCTTACTTCTCTCCCCCTCCCCTCCCCTCTTCGTCTTCACCCATACCCGTCCTCCACCCTCCCTGTATCCTTCCTGTTCCTCCTCTTCCCACTCACTCCCTCGACCTTCCCTTTACCAATCTCCTTCCTGTTTGTATTTATTCTCATTTTTTATATTCTTTTTACTCCTGCTTGAGGTTGAAATTTGATAATGAGCAAACAACCAAAATGTTCTTGGAATAGTATCAGTCTTCTTTGCCTGCTTGCCTGCGTGTCGTCAGTTGGGCGTGATAAATATCACTCACTTGATTCATAGAGAACGCAAACTAAAGGCGAACTTGAGAAAACATTTGTTTCATTCTGACTGACGCCAGACGATTTTGTTCAGCGTGGTACCCTGCACATAGATTCTTGTTGAGAAAAGTGTGCGTGGAACCCTTCTCTCTCTCTCTCTCTCTCTCTCTCTCTCTCTCTCTCTCTCTCTCTCTCTCTCTCTCTCTCTCTCTCTCTCTCTCTCTCTCTCTCCCTCTCCCTCTCCCACTCAGCCCTCCTCCCTCTCTTCTTCCACCCATCTTTCCATCTCTCCCACATTCCTTCCTCCATCATTTCATCTCTCCCATTCTCTCTTCTCTCGCTTCTTTTCCGTCTCTCCATTAGATTTTAAGAACGGAATTGAGGGGAAGGCTTCCTTTGGCCGTTTAGCAGATGTCCTTGTAGACAGGGAGGGGGCCTCAGGAGCGGGAGACCCTATATGGTATTGAGTTCGATCTGAGCTCCACTCACTCACTCACATATCCGGTTGAAGGGAGGCATCGAGGCGCAAAGCATTCTGGGAGCTGTGACGACACACCACAGGACATTCCACACTCTCCCGTACCAGTCTTATCTTAGAACAGTATTTCGCAAATACCAGGATGCTCGGCGTGGTATCGCCGCCTCAGGTGATGCATCACCGAATGGGTGGGGTGGGTACCACAACAGTACCCCTCCGCCTCCCCCCCCCACAAAAATATATATATAATGATGATAGTAGGCCTAAAGATAGGCATGCTTCCCAGTTGAAGTCACCACACATGAGACACAAAACACGTTGCTTTAATAGACACTTTCAAAGTAAATACTACTAATTATCATCCCTGAGTGGACATTGAGCCGGTCCAGAGACCGTGACCCGTTATCAGGTGCTGTGGGTCTATTGGAAGAGAGATTAGAATCGACGGATCAATCTATTGTGTAATGGTCCGGAGGTGACGAGGAGGAAATAAGCTGTTGGATATGCCCTTAACAAGCACATGACAAAATGACAGCAGCGAAACGAGAACTTGATAAATTCGTAGAGAGTGGCTTATTCTTTAGGTTTGATTTTTCCATTATTAAGTTATGTTTATTGTGACCACGTACACGCATGTTCCCCTTGAGTCTCTCTCCCTCCCCTCCTCCCTTCCTCTCTCTCTTTCTAACTCTCTCCCTATCCCCACTCCTATCTAATTCTATTTCTTTCCTCCTCGCTCTCTCTTCTCACACTCTCCCTTTCCCCCCACTGGCCTCGACACGTGCGACATCTGTTGCCAGGGTGCTACCGTGGCATCCTCATATGACCTTCAAGTAACTACATTCATAAACAAAGTGAGCGAGTGTGTGCGCGCGCACATGCGCGTCAGTAATGTTAGAGTAAATATTGTAGCAGCCAACTTCCCTCTTTGCTATCTTGGTGAAATAAGTATTTTCTTCTGTTTCACATAAAGGAAAATGGGAATTTTGACAGGAACGTGAATGTAAATTTTTCAGTAAGTAATGTATCATATTTTGGTGTCTTTCCACAGTTGTGTCAAATATATCACTTTCACTGAAGTGGGCGAATGAGGCCATGAAATGAATGAACACTAACTCTACTCATTTGGATATGCTTTCGTTTTCATTTTGGATCATTTATCTCCATATGGAACATTATGTGTGTGTGTGTGTGTGTGTGTGTGTATATATATATATATATATATATATATATATATATATATATATATATATATATATATAAATCCAAGCTAGGAGACAAAGTTTGTGTAGAATGATGTGCCAATAATCCACATAAAGGTTGCACTATGTGTACAGTTTTATCAAGTCTGATTAAGCCAAGAGATAGGCCGACGGTCCTGCATTGAGCCACCAAGCCCGAACGCTTTCACTTTTAACATCTCGTCAATTATTTGCTCGAATATGTTTCATGGTGTGGTTTTGTTCCGGGATTCGCTTTATTGTTGCTATCAGATGTTTGTTATGCTCTTAAAATTAAGTCGATAAGATAAGGTGTTGTGGTTGATATCAGTGGCTAGTATACGTAATGCCCCTCCCCAACACACACACACACACACACACACACACACACACACACACACACACATACACACACACACTAACACAAGCACGCGGGTGTTCACAATTTCCTACTGTGTTTGAGTCGGGAAAAAGTAGATGTTAATACTGTCACGTAGATTTTGTAAGTCTGTATTTGGTAGTTGCTTTGAATATTGAGCAACACCAGTGATGTGCTTTTGCCTAACCTTGTGCCGGAGATGTTTGTAGATTCGATTGAAGTCTCCTGTTGTCAAAACTACACACACACACACACACACACACGCAGTTGGTAGAACGATGAACTACTAGCATGGTGGTGCGCGTAGTGCTTGGTTCGAATCCTGCCCAGGGCCGAAATTAATTTCGGTACAGCTGCGCTTCGGGTCGTTACTCTGACTCTCGTGGGCGGGGAGTTGGGTGTGTGTGTGTGTGTGAAAGGTCATATAGATCGGACCTACGAGCTCTGAGCTCTCTTCCAGGAGGGAAATAGCTGTCGATCACGAGTCGAACACGTGATCCAAAAGACCAAGTGAACACACACACACACACACACACACACACATACACACACACAAATTTAGGAAGCTCCAATGTTCAGAAAGGGAACTCGTGAAATCTGGACAATTTACTAGAAATTCCCAAGAGATGACTACACTGTTCATGTTGACGGGTGTCTTTTGCTTGTCCTAGTTAATAGAACCTCGAGTGCAGTGTTTTTATTGTTCAGAATATTAAAAGGAAAAATTTGAACATTTATTACAGAAGGGTATGTGACACCCCTACAGACCAGTCAAGCAGTTTTCTTTGATGAATTCCACTCTTAAGAGGAATGATTTTTTTTATTTTTGCTCTCTGTAACTCTCCAATATCTCCTTTTCCATATCACTCCACCTCCTTGGTGCGATATTGTTCTCATGGATTATCAACAACGAAATTAAAAAAAAAAAAAAAAAAAAATCCAGAGAGTAGGTCCTCATCGGTCATCCGTACCCCATACTTCAACGGAAAATTTGTGTTCACTAGGGTTATATTCAACGAAAGAGCGTAGGGGGAATGTTTACATGTGATCCTTTGGGTTATATAAGCCACACATGGAGCGAAGAGACGGGTTGGCGGTTGAGGGGTTGGGAGAGGACAGAAGGGCGAGGTGGTGGGTTAGCGGAGGGGTGGGGTGGGGTGCATGAGGTGGTGACCGTGCACGACGCAGCACGCGGCTTTGCGCATGACCAGAAAGCACAGCACCCCTGGGCAAGAGCTCAAATACGTTGCAGGGCCTTGTCTTATATAAACATAGTTTCAGCCACCCAAAGAGACTACCTTGAGTTCGGGAATAGATATAAATATCAAGAAAACAGTTCCACAGAAGAACGTAATTTGAAGCACCTTATCGGAATAGATGGATTTAAAAAGATATAGTATGAAGGGTTTCGTGTACTATGCTCAGGTTCTAAAGTGGAACGGAAACTAGAGATAGATATTTTGTTTAATGTCTCATAGTATTTATAACTTCGTGATAATGAACATTTTGGTTTGTGGAGTTGTTCGGCAGTAGTCTGCACATGGTATGTCTTGTAGTGCATAAACGTTGCATAGTTTGTAATTGACTTGGGAGTAATGATAAAAATTCAAGGGGCTTTATATTCATTCTTAATGTATTAAGTTGCCTTGTTCGTGTTCGTTGAAGAGTGGTTCGGGTGCTGATATGCGTTCATACAGCTGGAGTGTCTCTACCACCGATTTGAATCATAACCAACAGTTCTTTAGAAGCCGCAGCCTACATTCTCTCCTTGTCTCGCTCCTTATTTAGTTTGTGTAGGAATACAGGCCAAGTCTATTTTAGATGTGTAGACCGGTTTCAAAATACAAAATTGCCGTTGGTGCCAATGCCAATTGTTGCCTGGCAATGTGCTTTGAATGTACCTCGTTAAAGGAACTATTAAACGTCTACAAGAACTTTCAGCAATTTGGTGTATGTTGAAACGTAAGTTCTGTAGCATCCGCGCTGTCGCACGGAGGGAAGTTGAGAAACTTCAAGCTCAGCATAGATGCGACCACGGTTCAGAAGCACTGGTTCCCCTCAAACAGAAGAAATGCATATTAATGAAGAGTTTTTAGAAGTTGAATGCCTAAGGTAATCGATAAGTTGGTGAGGTGCGTTGACTTCTGCACCTCTCCCTCGTTCTCCTTTTCTTTCTCGTTCTCTCCTCCTTTTCCACCGCTGCTTCTTCTCTCTCTCCCCCCTGTCTGTCTTACTGTATAAAAGTCACGTTGCGAGCTACGTGTTTCAAAGGGGAATAGAAAGTGTTCCTGCAGAAGGTTGCCAATGCATCGCTCCCCCCCCCCAAATTCCCCACTCCCTCCCTCTTTCTCTCCAGTTGCAAAACTTTGGCCATAGGTTCGTTTATATATTTCAGAATCGAACATTTGAAGGCTAACTGAAAGGGAAGTGGAAGAAAACTCGCTTCGTTGTGATGTAGTCTCGAGTTTTAAAGGCGCCATCGCCTGCAGTGTCTCACCCGCCGGCTCTTGCTGCAACGGCGCCATTTTGTCATGCAGTCGCCACCTGGCTTCATCATGCAGTTTCTGTTGACCTTTTGCATGGAATGGAATTCCCCTCTATTTTATATCACGCGTTTGCATTTCTCACGTGGAAGTATAGTTTGATTGAGGTTGCTGGGGTTGAAGTTTAGAGGAACTTGAGAATTTGTGTGTATGACCGCAGTTGAGTTGGAAGTGGCACAGTCAGCCATTTTGTTTTCTCACCGGATATATGCAGCCGCTGCAGCTCCTGTCTAGAGCTGCTGCATTTCTGGATAGTCTATAGACATCCGTACTTGTGCTGCAGTTTGATCATTTTGGTAATCTTAACTTTGCGATATTTACTTTCTTCGTATTCTAGGTGACCAAAATTACTCGTAGTTGTATCTTAGGTCGAGCTGCATATACAGTAACTGCAGTGCACATAATTCTACACAAATGTATGTATATAGGCAGAATATTCGTCTGTCAGTGTTCTTAAAGTTTCCTGGAGTAATTTAGAGTTGTAGACACGATCAAACTAGAAATGCAGTTGGAATGCAAGCTTATGTTATGAGCATTCTTAAAGTGTCAGGTTCCTAAAAGTTTGTACAGTAGCAGGCTTGTGAACGACTCACGGCAAAATATTTTTCTACTTCTGAGTATTTTTATTGCAAATACATGCATTAAGAATAAATACTTGCAATGGAAGTTTCTAGATCGTATTCTGGAATATTATAAATATGTAACCGATTTCGCCATTCTCGTAACTGGCACATCTCGATGATATGGCCTCGTTCCAGATATGAATGTTTACTTCTTGGGTGTGACGGCCTACTTTCAGTTAAAAAAAAAAAAAAAAAAAAATCCCCATCAGCTTGACTCAGTCCCAGAATAAAACTTCAAAGTGTAACACTGCCAGAGAGTGGGGAGGGGGATTGTCGATGTCTTCTCAATCAAATGGATTTAAATGACGTTTAAATGTTTTTTATTTCACTCGAGTTGTATTATTGAATTGTTGCAGTCCACCTGGTAACATGTGCAATGTATGTATAATTTCACTGGCGTAACTCCCAGAAGTATGTTCGAGAGAAATTGAATTCATGGAGGAATTCTTGAGGAAAACCCTAAGGAGGTCCGCTGAACCTTTTGTCATTTTGTACCCCCCCCCTCACCGGATCCCCCGCAGCTCCCCCCACCACCTTCACACTTGCAGTCACAGCCCCGCCAAGTGCCCGTGTCTGAGCTTCCTCCTTGGTGTTGCCCCGCACCGGCCGAATTAGTGTGTCTTCATTATGGCTACCTCTCTTATAAGGGGCAGGAAACCTTTGGTGTATAGATAGATCTCATTAACAAAGGAGATACCACTTAGATTTGAAATAGAAAAAATGCAACCAGAATGAAAGTAAGTGTGGATTTATACAGGGAGGTTAAATTACACCCAAGGTGTGCTACGGAGATAAATGAAACTGGTGATAGGATTAGACAGTGCGGAAGGAGTTTATGAACAAGATTGATGCACCGTGTATTGATCCTGATTGAAGAGTCTACCTTGGGACTGCAGGTGACGGTAAAGGGACTTTTGAGTGAGGTGTGTAATATATCCGTGGGATTGGTGTAAGAGAGGGGTAGATATCGATATTAGTGTAAGAATACTACAGTCATTATGAATGGGAAAATAAGATAGGATTTTTTGTTTGTGAGTTTGAGTGGTGATATTGAGTCGGTGTTCATGACAGTTACAAGAAAATGTCAAGAAGGAACGTTGGGGACTGTGTACTGGCCAGCCGTTTCACGTGCACTGGCGAGGCCGCGTGAGTTGCAGTATCGCCTGGGTACGACCGGGGGCTTGGGGGGGGGGGGGAGTGCGAGGAATGGGGCGGGGGGAGAGGCCTCTCCCCATCTGCGCGTAGGAAGAGGGAGGGGGGAGCTTGCTTGTTCCACGCATGTGCCATCAAGGAAGCATTCGGAGGCGGCGGTTGGGAGGGGGAGAGGGCGGAGTTGCGCAATGCGAGCGTCAGTTGTTTGGAAAAGCACCAGAGATGTCTCCTCACGCCCAAACCTCTCCTACGCCGTTGCAACACGCCCTCTCTGCGATCCCTTATCTTCAACTACTCGACCTACTTCACGCAGCCAGAACTCTTCCTTCTCCAGTGCCGGCATTTTTTCCAAATCACCTGAGCCTTTTCTTCACCCATTCTTCGCACATTGGCGCTTCTTATCCACTTTATGTTCTCACCCGTATTCATCGTCTGTTGCATCCAGTGTTCTTTGTTGGGCCGAATGTGGCTTATTCGGATGAAGTAAATTGTTGTTGGTCTTGACTTCTAGTAATCTGGTCAATTCTCCACCTGCCCTTTTTCATCATCATACTGTTTTAATTTTTTGTTACTACAAACTTTCTGCAACTGTTGGGTGAGGGTGATGGGCAACTTGTCACCCCATGTTTAAAACCTTACTTTGCTGCGCTCGACTTACGAAAAGGCACACATTTTTGTAACTGACAAATGCGTACCAGCACGGCGTGATTGTTGGCAACAAGTTCAAATCTTGACTGGTCCAAGGCCGCTTGTGTTTTTGCTACCGAATGAGTGTCACAGAGATGAATGAAATAGTGTTATAAAACCATAACTAATAGGGAAGGTTCCTCGCGGTACGGAAGAGATTGAAATAGAGTAGATAGATCTCGCGTCACCTTGTCCTTTGTTCTCGGACTTCGGTCGTAAATCACTTAGCTCTTGTATTAGAACGCTGTATCACGTTCACTGCATAGCAACCATCACCATCCGTTTTGGAACTGCGCTACTCTAGTCATGACGTCATATCGCCGCGGCCTTGGTCTCAAGATGCAAGCCGAGTTGTTTAGACTGCTCGAGCTCTTCTCGGGAGGGTGTTGGGGGTAGGGGGAGGACTTATTGTTGCTGATTATAGTGACCTACGTGGGGGATGTTGACAGGATGTAGAATAATGTGAGTGATGTATGTACTTGGATGACCTAGAATTTTCAGGTAATTTATCCTGCTGTGGTTTCGAATTGTACTTCGGTGTCTTGTGTTGATTCGATATTATGTTATACTAAAAATCTTATGAAGTAGCCCGTTTGGCATGGCGAGACAAAAGACAACTATTTATAGTTTTTCGGAAGTTGAAGTCCTCACAAGAAATAAATGGTTTGTGTATGGAGTCAGCACTTCGAATTTGGTGGTATTCCGAGGGAAAACATATATTCTATTGTGTTTGGAAACAGCTCTATATTGATTTTCTAACTTTTACTACCCTCTGTGGTAGGGGGAATAAAAATGCCGCTGTAATATTCCCACACGTGCCATGAAAGGAGACAAAATGGTATGGGGAATTATCAAACATAAGTAAATAACAGTCGAGCCACTAGTTGTGATAGCCATGTATACCATGACTTCTTCCCTACTCAACGTACACCAAGTTTGAATGTTTGGGTGCACTCAGTGTCCTACGCGACGGGAGGCTGAATACGCCTTACGTCCAGTACCTACGATATGGGAAATACCTTGCGACATGATGCTAAAATAGCTCTATCCACATTAAACCAGCTTCGTGATACATCATTTTAATGTTCAACTTGAGAATTCTCTGCACAGCATCGATTCGAATCTAAGACGTAGGAGTGCACACTTTCCCGCGCTCAATCTCGCTAACTTCGGTGGTGAACTTGCCGATAGCGAAATTTAAAACTCGCTAGGTTTGAGTTGCATATACACAGCGGGAATATCACCAGGATCGCAGTACCACGAACACAGTTGATTTACACGCGTAATTTACATTACAGTATGTATTACAAGTCACAATTACGAGTAATTGATTTTTTATCTACACGGTTACGAGTTTCGTTTGTGGATATGTGAAGTTTGGTGGAAATATATATTTGTGTCCCATTCATCAAGGACATTTGGCCAGCGAGTGTTTCTCGGGTACATTGTATCGAGTTCATTTGAAATTAGTTACAGCAAGTATACATAGAATATTTATGACAGATTGCTTGCATATATTATGTTCAAGTTGATGCCATGTTGTAATCGGCAAGATGTAGGGGCAGACTGGATAAATACTACTGTATTTAAAACCCCAGTCAGTCCGATGTTATTAACTAAGTCCATAAGGCCTTGTAACAGGACAATTTGTAATCATTTACATGTTCCCTTTAAAAATATCCTAGGGTGATAAGCATGACCACTGATGAAGAAGAACTCTTGATTTGCGTAACATTCCATATATAGTGGAAGTAGAAGCTGATGTTTGATATGCGGTATCGTGATATGAAAAACGGTAGTGCCCCAGCCAGCCTTGTTCTCAAATTCTATGAAACCAAATGCTTTGTGTTGTATATGTTTGGAAATTTTACCACCATAGTTCAGTTGCACGCGTAACTCAATCATGCATTATTAACGCTTAAATAATTTATAATAATAATACTCTTATTTGTATTTTAAACATGGGAATGGCATATACCCCCATTGTAATATGTTTTGTGAATAAAGTTTGACGTACAGTACCTGTAAAGGTAAACAAAACTATGCTCTTATGCAGTTAACGATGAAACCATTCATGCCCCACTTAACCAATTGCAAACAAACCTTATTTTCCCTGAGCAATAAGCTGATGCTAATAGGATTCACACTACGAGCATAGCTGCCTTCCAGTATAATACAACTAGGTAAATACATGTAACAGACGATTTGGTCTACAAACTATACTGAAATCTCTCCCCTGTCACCCATCCGGAGTCTTGTTGCCCTCAAGGACAGAAACTTTGGTTCCCAGCTACGGAATACAATACTAGTTCCTCTTGGTACAGCGGCCACAACCACATTTCCCCAACGGCAGACATACCTGGGCCACGGTGGCGCCACTCAGTCGCCTCCCCCCCCCCTCCCCTGTCCCCCACCCAGCTTTCTTGGCCTCACTTACACCTCACCACAACAGTTTCCTCCCTACACAACCGCACCTACAATACTTCATAGTTAAACCACACGCATAACTATATTAACATCCAGTGTTTATGTAGGGTAATCAACATCACCTCATGAATTATAAACTAACATATAAATGGTAATAGGGACGCAATTCGTCCTGTCTTCTTGGGGTGTTGTGCAAACCCGCTAGCTTGGAATATAGAATCTGTAAAGTCATTATATCCCTGACACTTGTAAGTAAACGCCTTGGCGATTAAGCATTAGCGTTGAAAATGTGTTAATCGTGAGCATGTATACTGTAGGTCAAAACTGGGACTTAGTTGAAAGACGGAATGATAAGTTTTGTGCGCGCGCGCACACAAAACACACACACACAATGAGACAAAAGAGAAACAAGAGGACACGCAAAGAAACTAAAGAAAGTTACAGGAGAGACCTGAAAAAGAACAGTTTCCCACACAGGGTAATTGACGTCTGGAACAAATTGAACAGTGAAACAGTTAATGCCAGAAATATACACGAATTCAAAAGCAAACTAGATGTAGAGAGATACAAAAACGGGTCAACACTAGCACAGCTCCAGTCCCTTAAAATACAACCAGGTAAATACACACACACACACTTCCCACCCTACCTTTTCTGTCCTGCCTTATTGGCACCCTCACTATTTCCCTACACTCCACGCGGGAATACGGTTGTACCAAACATATTCGTGACAATTTTCCTCATGTTCTAGTGCTCGTTGTGTGATCATTGAATACGTGAAGTACCAAAACTATTTGAAGTCACGGTCCTATAGTGATCCCTGACTGAACATGTCAATATAAGCCAAACTAATAAGTGTAAAGCTTTACTTATCAATTGGAAATGATTACTATGAATGCCAGCAGGTTTGGGTTCAGTGGGAAGAAAATCTGTGGCTGACCGGTTCAAACTGGATATTACTAGTTCTGAAGGGCCGGAGAGGCCCCACAGTGACGTTTCACTGGTGCTCTTCACCGTCTTTGGAAGTTAAATGTGACCTGTAGATAACAGTGTCAGCGGATTTTACAACGAAGAATGGATTTAAATTTATTTTATTCCTAGTACCGGTTAAATACTTAGTAAACAATTTGAATTGTTATGGAAATTGAAAATTTATCGGTAGTGTTATAACATGCGTTTGCCGGATGCTGCGAGGAATAAGCGTATGATCGAAATCTCTACAGTAGGCCTACCCTTGTCAGCCACCTAGTGGAGGTAATGTGAAACGGGGTCCGCATCATGCCTTGATGTGAATACGTCAATGGGAGGAAACTGTTTCTTCGGTCTAGGTACTTGTAAGATGTCAGGAATTTCAGAGGGTTTTGAAATCTCGGCAACGGAATCATTGCTAGGATTTTTATCCTGAAAGGCGCTGTATATTTTGGGGTAACATGTACATTGAAGAACAAACAGGCCGTAAATTGTTGTATTAACAATTAAAACCAGTCGAGCTCAGTTAATGAAACTATGGAACAACAGCTTAAGGAGTGGTGGAAAACCACGCCAGGAAGGGGGTGGGGGTTCAAGATTATGCTGTTTTGTTCTGTAATTAGGCAATTAATTCGAAATCCCACACTTTTATTACCATTTTAATACAGGATATAGGGATGGTTGCGGATCATTTCATGATGGTTCACCAACAGATAATTTATTAGATCACCCTTTGTTGTTGATAATACCCATGTTCACCATTGAAATCACGTCCTAGTACTTCTTGGGAAAGGCGTGGGTGACTGGGTTTTGTTTGATGTGGGTGCCTCTGCTCTATACTTATGAGAGTGGAGGGGTTCTTGAATACATGAATTCATATGCAATAACGTGTTGATAAAACTGAAATAAGGATGGTTAGTAACCAGTTTCCTTTTGCCTTACAGTGTGTGAAATAAAATCAGCCCTTCAAATGTCCGAGGCACAGTGGGAGTCGCAGTTCCTAATGCCAAAACCCGCTAAGTACGAGCGTAACCTGGTCTTCTATGCTCGTGGACCCAACGCTGCCAGCACAGCTGTGGAGATCGCACACCGGCTTGGATTCAAGAGGTGAGGAAGAAAATGTTCAAAGGAATGGTGGGTGGGAGTTAAGGGTTGAAAAAAAGGTAATAATAAAATAGAGAAGTTATTTTGGAAAGGGAAGTACTTGTAAGAGGTGTATAAATGATTAATTGACATGGGAAGATTTTTTTAATGGTTATAGGTAAGAGGTGAAAGGATTTTTCTTGCATTGTGGGAAATTGTAGTTACTGTTAAAAATTGAAGATCTGGAAATTGTAGTTTTGGATGATTAAGCTGATTCATGAAATGTTATGAGAAATGATCATATAAAAACATTGTTGGCTGTGTAATTTAGGAAGCAAATTGAAAAATCTTGCCATACAATAAAATAAAACTAGATAGGTAATATAAAGGAACAAAAGGGTAAATTCAGCTCATTGGGGGAAGAAACATAATGATTATTTTGAGGCATGTGGGTCCATACTTCCCATTGGGTAGGATAAGCAGTTTGATCTATGCTGTTGCGGCAGTCAAGTATTTGCCAAAACTTGCTGCTTTTTGAAAGGAACAATTAATTGTATTTGCTGTAGAAATAGGACATTGCACTAGGTAACATGGTGAAAAAAGAAATTATAGTCTTCTAACCTTGGTCATATTGTATTTCACATGACGGTACAAGTTATGTTAATTGGCTCTTTGGTGTTAACGTGTTTACTATTCCATTACAGTTCCCGGCGCTACCCAGGAGGCTGGGAAGACTACTGCAAGATGACTGGACAACCTCTGAAGAAGATGATCCCTCACGATGTGTTCGACTCATGCAATCACTGTTACCAAGATACCACAGACCAGTTTTTCCTTTAAGTGAACATTTTCAAATATCTCAAAAACTTACAAGAACTATTTTACACCTTGAACATTTGCTTGATAATTAGATTGTATTACTGGCACTATTACATCAGCAAAGAGCAGTGGTGAATAGATTGCAGTAGACTTGCCAGCAGCTGATATGTAGAGATTATACATGTCATTTCTCCGTAGAATCAGCACTTGTATCATATATACCAGTTTGATAAGAATTTTTTTTTATGTGAAACACAAACTAGTGATGAAGTTGAACAGAACTGTGGAATTGTGCTGAAGTTTGCATATGCCATTCAGGTTTATTGAAATAATCTGAGAGCTCAATTCATACTGGGTGGATAGTTGCTGATACCTGTCTCAATACAAAATTTCTGTTACGGCCTATGGGGGTGATGGATAGTTGTCCCTAGGGTTGGAAGAGCAAATTTTCCTCCTAGCATGTTTTGTTCGGTTTGATATGGAAGAATGCTTATGGTTACTTTACACATTTCGTTTCATTTGGAACAACTGACAGTAAGATGAGTTACTTCAATTTTTTATTTTATTTATTTTTTCCTCCCCACCCCCAATCAAGTACTTAGTGGTGAGAGACTCATTGGATAAAATGTGACAGGTGCTACAGGACTGTTAGGTAGCACATCTGAAAGCCAGAGAACTTATTTTTACTTTGGATCCCTATCCCTGACATGAAAAGTTGAACCATGTTTTATTTTATTTTTATTTTATTTCTTCCTTTACTTTCATTCTTAATTATATAGGGAAGGGACCACAAAATAATTTAATTATATATTGTTCCATTTGAGTTTATTCTGGCCATGGCTGCCGTACCAGTTGATGTGAACAAAGGAAAGAAGTACCGAAAAAGAGCCATAGAAATTGAGAAGGAACTGATGAGAGGACAAAAGTAAAAGTGGTAGTACAAGAATTAATCAAGGAAATGGTTTAGAAAACTGACGCAGTGAATGGAAGGGAAAGAAAAGTAATAAGTGGAACAAAGGCAATGGCTTGGTTTACCAGGATGCCCAAATGCTAGGATGAAGGGCAAGACTGCTGCCATGACTTGAAGGAACTGCAAATGTTATTCTTGGTTGGAAAAAAAAATGAAGTGTTGTAGCTATTTTTCTTCTTTTAAATATTTTTGTATTTCTGACATTTTCTACGAGAATGAGACTCATGAGTCTACTGCCAACTAAACATTGCTTGGTATTTGTTTTGAGCCTTGATTGGTTGGCACAGGGCTCGGTAGAGATGGATTGATTGGGCAGTGGAGCCACATGAATAAAAGAATACCCCTGGCTCCACTGTCCAAATGATAACATGGAGTGAAAGCAACATGGATACTGCACAGCTTTAAAAGCAATTTTTTTCTTCATCTTCTCCATCCATTTTCTGTAGTCATAGATCAACTGATTCCCATCGTCAGTACCACCGGTAGAACTGCCATTATTCAGTGCCTAAAAGGAATGTAAACATAATGGCAGATCTACTGGGCATGTTGCTTGATGTTAGTTGCTACAACATTAATTTTGGTGGCCTAGTTTTTATCAGTTAGTCAACCAAGAACTAATGTCAAAACAAGTGTTATTTCAAAATAAAGGGAAATATAAACAACTTGTATTTACTCATCCAATTCATTATATAGATACAGATCCCGTCCCTCCTATAAAGAAGGAGGATCATGTTATACACTGTTTTCTTTTGACTTCACAGGAGAAATAACTAAGGAAATTTACCTGCTGATACTGCAAAACTGATGAGAGAATTTTTTTATGAACTCTGTTGTCAATATAATGATGCTTAATTGAATCCAACTGGGTGAGGTGCTCAATTTGGGCCGAGCCCAAGGTCTCTGTCAACTTAACTGTTTCCACCACTTCCTTGCATCCGATATCCTTCACCCTGTCTATCCACACTGTTCTTGGTCGTCTTCTCAAGTTGACTCTTAACAACTGCTTTCCACTGCTTTTGCTTCTTTCCTAACTCAATCTCTCTATATGCTTAAACCATATTAACATTGATCAAACCTGTTGCTAGCTCTCGTATCAATCAAGTGCTGGAAGGATTTAAGAAGAAACCTTCCACCAGAAAAAGGTCAAGGTAACAACTGACATAAACATGGCATTTGAAGTCTCCAGAGAGAGATTTTGATCGGTTGTCTGTGTTATATCAGCGTCTATCTTTACAGTATTGCTGGCTAGCAGGATGAAGGGAACAGTCACAAGATGTTGGCTCTGCTCATGGGAAAAAAGTAGAGGGATGAGTAGTGGAACCTATCAGAGATATTGTGTTCTGTCTGGAGACTGGGTAGCCTACCAGCCCCTCAGGGCTGCACCTCCAAATGAAAACAAGGGTGTCAATGGCTTTTGGATATGCGGCGGAGAGATTATATCCAACGTCCATCTAACAGAACCACAAGTAGCAGGTACTCGTAGTTGCTCCCTTTCCACATATATATTGTTCAGTCATTTTTTTAGAAGTGCACACCGCTGTATAGCATTAGAAAATTGAAAATGAATTTTGTAAATGATAATACATCAATGTAATAGATATTTTTCTCGGCGAAATGATTTTCAAAAAACATCGCTAAAAGATATGCAGAAACGAAGTTGCGTCGACTCCTTTAGATGCCATCTAATAGACGAAATTATCATACTATTTCTTCGACCTCCGCCTCAAGACGGCGTCTCAAGTAGTCCTTTTATTGATTCCCGCCAAGAATAACGTATATTACGCTGATGTATTACAATTTCATTATTTGATTTTCTCTTGCTAAATTGCTAGGCGTATCAATGAATCACTGATGTATTTCAAGGTTTATTCTTGTTCAACCTGCAATACATCAAGGCTCTAATAATTTACATTACTCCTAATTACACCCCGCAGCTCCCTATGAATTATATCAATGTAAACTATCAAACAATAGAGAGTGATTGAATTTTAACCTAACACGGTACTGCCAATCACTAACGGCTAGTTCTATACATAGTATCCGGCAGCTGTACACTAATTCAAAATTCCTTTACACTGTGACTATACATCGATGATACACTGCGAGACCATGGAAAGCCGCCGCCTGCTGAGAAAACACCTCGTACTAGTGGTGTACAGTTGTCTGCCAGAGTAAACTGATTTGTTATAGCAACGCAGGTCGCCCAACATTGACTTGTGTGATGTTGACGTGGCCACTGACCAATGTAGCGCCGAAAAATTTGTATTGCTATGCGCGACGATTAAACTCGACTAGTGTTTGACGCGACTCCCAGGAGGTGCGCGGAGTACATTGCGCACGTTGAACGACGTGTGTCCCCCATACCCTGTTATTTATCACCTATTATGAATGCCCAGAAGGAGCCAAGAAAAGAGTGAAGGAAGGGTGGTGAATGGGAGTGGAGTATGTAGATGAAATAGGTGAGAGTGGATTTATGCCTTTGACTTTGGCTACCTCCCTTACTAAGGGGAAAAGGCCACTGGTGTGTGTGTGTGTGTGTATATATATATATATATATATATTATATGTGTGTGTGTATATGTGTATATATATATATATGTATATATATAATATATATATGTGTATATATATATTGTGTATATATATGTATATATATATATATGTATATATGTGTGTGTGTGTGTGTGTGTGTTTTAAATTACCCACTATCGGAGAAACAAAGCAAAAGAAACAGACGAACTGTATATTTCGACCACTATTGTGGTCTTCAGCAGATAGATACAAGGTAAGATGTACAAGAATATATATTCAGATAGATACACGGTAAGATGTACAAGAATATATATTCTTGTACATCTTACCTTGTATCTATCTGCTGAAGAGGACCACAGTAGTGGTCGAAATATACAGTTCGTCTGTTTCTTTTGCTTTGTTTCTCCGACAATGGGTAATTTGAAACATTTCACTAAATGTGCTACTACATTTACGTCTTGTGATATATATATATATATATATATATGTGTGTTCATACATTATTTACATATATACAAACAATAATTATCGCAATTAATTTACACATACAAGATATGATACTGAGATCTGATCACAACACACACACACACACCATATATATATATATATATATATATATATATATATATATATATATATATATATATATATATATATATATACATATTTATAAATATATATATACTCTGAAGAAGTCCTGTTAAGGACGAAACGTCAGTAAATTTACACTCCAACATTACTCGGTGTTTATCTCACCACCCTTCCACTCATTCTGTCGTCCTTCTGTCCAACACACACACACACACACACACACATATATATATATATATATATATATATATATATATACATATATATATATACTGTATATATATATATATATATATATATATAGTGAAAGGACAATACACTTAAGTAGGTCGTATTGTAACAGTAAACAAATAACTTTGACCACATAAATCAACTTGAGGAAATACATATCTAATAATCCATACCAACACATGGGATAGCAGAATATCGACAAAACTACATAAATTCCTTCGCTATGAAGATACTCTGTTGAATTAAATAATTGTATCCTACCCATAATAGATTTTGTAAAGAACGTCGTTATAGTGAAGTGAATCGACCCTCTTTCTATAGGGACTTTTCCCAGATGAATAAAATCGCCTAACAAGAGTGGAAGTAGGATGATAATATGGACGTCAATGGACTATGACATACGATTTACAAATATGGCGTTGATTAATCAGCCATCTCATCCATCTTGAAAAATGTGAATCCACACTGATGTCCCCTCCTGCATTCAAATGTGGATATTAAACCTTGTTCAAACTATTCTGGTGATCTCCAGGACACTAATCTTTGTGTTCTAAGTCTCGAAACAAAGAATAACAAACTTCAACATTTTGTATGTTTTTTGACGAGGTGTAGCATGGTTATGAATAATCACCACAGTAGTTTAAATGTACAGAAGTCCAAGTTGTGATTGAAATCATCATAACTGCTTAGGACACAAGACCACTTGCAAGCATCATATCGAAAATTTCTGCGAATCTTGCTGACACGGCTTCATTGGTTGACAGTTTTAGTAGATCTTCCTCGTTTTCCTTGAGGATTTCTTCCACATTATCTTCATTGATTCTATTGAATTGGAAGGGATCTCCTCCTTCCCTCATCATCGGGGATATCATGATGAGGCCTAAGAGGAAGCCGTATCGATTCAGGTTCTTGAACTCCATCTTGAGGTCTTCGAACGTAAAAGGCATTTCTGTTTGTGTGGTGGACAGAACCTCCCGGAAGGCGTCAAAGTAACTTCGGAGGAACGTGTCTGGTTTGTTGCGTCGTAATTCATCGCTGAGGCTGGTGAAGAATATATGGTTGAGATCGAGGGCAACGCTGCTCACCATAACTATGTCGAAGTCGAAGAGCATTACTTCTTGAGGACACCCGTTTTCATCGTACCTGTGGCCGTGGAGAGAAACTGAATGAGTTGCAAAGCTGGTTGAGTCGAGTTCACATCATCCGAGAAAAAAAAACCGAGTGCAGATTGTTCAAATCTCTATCCAACCCTAAGTTCAACCATAAAATTAGAAATGAATCTAAATGAGTCATTCGATAATGATATACCTTGCTGATAAATCGAAATCAATACGAGTATTTCAATTAATAAACTTCAATTGACATGCATTGGTAACGTAAAATGCCACATAGGAAATATCTTATATGAATGACCACGTAAATAATAATTTCAACTTATTGTTTAGTGTGTGGGAATTACAAGATCGAAAAAATTATGTGCTTAGTTCATAATACAAAATGTTAGCAACATCATCAGGTTCAATTCACGTATTCATTACACATTAAAATACTGTCCAATTGGTAACTGACCTTTCACACATCTACTTTCCTACATGGACCTTTTCTTACATGTAGGTGGGCACTTTCCCTCATCTTATAAATTATTACTATATTATTACTATTACACATTAACTAAAATACTATGCATAGCACATCAATAGGAATGTTTAGCTTAGATTTGGGAGGTAGAACAAATGCTGAAATGCAAAAGAAATGCCGAAGTTCAAGAAAGTTCTAATGTTTTAATCTTATGAGACTGATTCACTTATGAATGGATGCATGTTATCTTAAGAGATACAAATAGTACCTTTGTATTAGGTGATATCAGTACATGGCATGGGCAGCTTATCATGTGTTACCGGGATAATTTTATCCACAAAATAGTATATTGAAAAGTCTGTAGGTCACTTTACCATAAAAGGTACCGACGCTCCTGTGCCCCTTTATCCAACCCCGTGATTGATGCATTGTCAGTGCCGTCATAATCGGTTCCTTATAGCTAAAACCTTTTCTCACTCTACAGGTTTTGTATGCTTGTCATATAGGCAATTTTTATTTCTATATTGCCTGATTTACTCTTATTTCTATATATATACCTGTATAATGAAATATCATACTAAAATATGAAAAAACAACCATGGGTTTTTTGTTAATTATAGTCATGTGTTAAATCAGAAAATTGAATTTAAGAATTTAAGGAAAAACTTGCATTCACGACAGTCAAGACTACATTTTTATGCGCTAAGGGGTATTGCAGAAACATTCCTCAAACAATCTACTACATGTGTACAACAGAAATACATATGCCGATACATTTTAAATCCCAAATGCTACATTGATAATTTATAGAAAAATATAGATTATGAGATGTGTGATAGTGTCCACCAATATGTGAGAAAACGTCCATGTGAGAAAATGGATGTGTGAAAATATCATGTAAGAAAACATCCATTATTAATGGCGATATAGGTGCCAGAGTTACGACGTTACGGATATGAATTACATTTTCAGTTCGATGTTTGTCGTCAAGGAGGAATGTGAAACAAGTGTCAGTCTCACTGCATATCGCCGATTGTATCAACACCATCATGCTTTCACCATTCGGTCGAGTCCAGATCAAAATCTACAGTAATCTGTTCGTCAACCAATATAAGCTACTTGGGCAGTTAGCACATCACTGAGACGCGACTTAGAAACGCGCACAACCCTATAAGTATGTTTGAAGCCGACAATAGACAATTTTACATCTGGGAGCCAAGGTAAGCTGCTCGAACAGGTTCATAATTCTAACAAACTACTTTGAAGAGATGATCATGACGTAGAATGGCATAATCATGACTAGCTTCATAGGGGCATCGTGTTTGGTTATTTACGTCAAACTCAAAGCCTGCATCCAAGTCACTGTAAAATATCTTTCCTCACCACTACCTATTTCTCATTATTTGAAAATCCAGTCTTCCAGTTCTCTATACAATAAATCTTATTACAACTACCTCACATTCATTCGCTCTACTTTTACCTGAACATGACATTGTTGCTCCAGCAGTCACCGTGAGTTATCACTGCGAATTTTTCCTCCGTCGAAAAGAAACACTTTCGGAAGAAATCTATGATGTGAGGTTGAAGGCTCTTCAGATACTTGGCAACACTGTCGTAGCCTCCCATTTGTTTAGCTATTATCGATACTGTGCCAACTAATCCTGTGAATATTGGGTGATATGGTATGAATTTTGGTGCACGTTCATCACTGTGATTTATGCTCAACAACGAAAGCTTCTCTTTGCTGTTTATCTTTTGCTGGAGCAGAACTGACGCAGCGTGAATTTTTGCCAGTGCCCTGATCAAAAGAAGACTATGATCTTTGTCCAGACCCTTTTTCCGATCAACATGCTTGAATCCTCGTTGCCTTAGATCTTCCAGGAAAATGATCAGTTGCCCATCATTGTTGGTGATAAGTGGTATTTTGGGAATGTTAAGGGTAGAGTATCCTATATCTTTTAATTCCTGATTAAGATCAGGCACAATGTATTGAAAGAAATTGCTCTCTTTTAGATCAGGTAAGTCGTCGAGGAACCTTATCTTAACCACATAACTCTGTTCCACGTCTTGCCCACCCATCTTGTAGTTAACGAGGACACTTGTGACAAGATTAGCATAATTGTCGCCCTTCTTCAAGAAGTCTTTCACTTGGAAGGATTGTAAGACTGCACAGTCTCCCTTGTCGGATTTGAGACACTTCTTGACCATGTCTTCCTTGATGATACTGCGTGAATCCATTGTATGGCTTATCTGCAATTAGAAAACAGTTTTGATTAATTATTCCTATTTCCATAGAAATGCAAGTTACTTTGGTGTCAGGTGTGTAACCTCTAGTTGTACCATACAGAATCTGAATGTGGACAGTCATATAATGCGAGCTTGTGAAATCAGAAGGTTGCACTATCAGTTCAAATATCTTATCTGTTATATCTGAAGACGATGAATACAATAACACCAAGTTTCTCTACATTTACACTGGTCAATGTTTTCCAAAGAAGTTGAAATCGTAAGTAGCGTAATATTGGAGTACCGTGCCATTTCTAATAATAATAATAAGAAAAACGTCAATAACAGCTTATTTTCATTATTCTTTTGGTAATTCCTGATATTGTTAGACCGTTATAATTCGATTGGGTATGGATGCGCGCTGGTAGACTTGCAAAGCTTCTCCACAATATGATCGTTTCCTTTCACAAAAAATATATATTTTGTGGCATCAAGCCCATAATCACGGTTTATTTTTCGTCTGTAAATAGGATGTCCAGGCACGAGCAAAAGTTTTTCATGATACAAAATCAAAATTCTTTGACAATATATCTTATTACGTGCTCGAAAAATAAAACATTATGTGAACTAGCATGGATCAAAACTTTTGTTCGTGACTGTGCTTACTATACATTTGGTACACACACTACGCGAAACACAATCTGCTCTGTACATGAAAATAACCTGCTTCTGAAATGGTGGAAAAGGAGATGGAAGATAGAGTTGATGAAAAAGTATTGGAATGGTTTGTACACATAGAGAGAATGAGTGAAGAAAGATTAGTAAAAGAAGTGTGGGAGACAGAGGTAGATGAAGTGAACAGAAGGGGTTGACCGATAATGAGATGGATGGATGGGGTAAAAGGGGCGTTGAGAAAGAGGTGGGTGTCTGTTGAGGAAGGAAGGTAGGGGTAAGTGGAGAATGGTTGCATATGGATGATGCTGTGATACATGGAAGGGAGTGGGTGGGGGATGGTTGGTGAGATAGTATGTGTGAATGATATTTTGACGCAGCCCGAAGGGATTTCTCCCCGTCTTCACTTTTTTTTTTCTTTGCCTGAGGGGGCGGAGAGGGGGGTTCGCCAATTAAATGAAGTGGCCTTACTGTAGATGTGCTGAGTCTTGCTGCATTGCTTCTGACCCAGGGCAATTGGCGAGATGCAGGGATGACCCGTCATCCAGGAGAAACCAAGAAAAGTGGGAGGGAGGAAGGGGTGGTGAAGTGAGTAGGGATGAGATGGGTGGGAGTGGAAATATGTCTTTTGATTTTGGCTGTCTCCCTTGTAAGGGTGAAAAAGCCCTTGTTATATGTATGTACAGTATAACGATTTTATCAGTAAAAGTCTTACATTAACGGAGAATTAATAGCATTTGTAGTATGTGACATGCAACGCAAAAACACAAATGCACAGTGAAACCATGATAAGTGCTTGAATTCAGATTACATAAAAAAATAATGCCAAAGTTTGATGAATAAGGTGAATAAGATATCTACTTTTGACTTACTTTTTAGGAAGATTTTTTTTTCGGATTGACAAAGTCGTGTCTGCTTATTCACTTTCACTTTCTCTTACCCAACTGCGGCGATACGAAGTCCTCTGTTACCTATGTAATGATTGCTTGTACATTATCTCCAGTCTGGCAAGGTTGCCATTCCTTTATCAGCGTTGATTGTTGGTTTATCTTGTTTCATTTTTTATCTTATTCGATACAAGACACTGTTCAACTGGTATTAACAAATATGCATCTAGTAGATGACAAAATTGTTGCATGTTATTTCCAGAAAGGGTTCAATATTAGCATATTGAGGAGTTAATCGTATTGTATTGGTACTGTCGTCGTCATCGTCGCTGTTAATCTGTAGGCAGGAGTCAACATTAGGCAGTCCTGCAAGGATGACGTTGGAAATCATTTCCCCGTCGCTCATTTTCCAAACCTATCATTGCCTTTACATTCACCTGAAGATGCAGTCTTAAGGGGCTGACATTCGGTCTCTGGAATGGGCCCAATACCTCAACCAGTTTCAACTGTTCTCTCGAGTATCTTCAAGGTATAACGTCCAAATTTAGGTGAAACCAATGTTGATGGCTATATCTATCACTGATCGGGCTGACCCGTGGGGAGTGTCGCCATTGCAATTTAGAGTTCTTTGGCTCGCCCAGTAGTGACGGTAAAGCCGGTTAAAGAATAAGTTTAATTCTTGTAACGATGAGAAACACCCTAGCCCACACTTGTTTCACTGGGTTATATTCTACAATTGAGACAATGAAATTTAACGAGAAAGAAACTTTCCAAAGCAAGATCGATTCGATGGTTAATAGCGTGTTCCCAATCCTGGGTGTACTGAGTGACTTCAACACCATCAACAGATCTAGCCACTAGGAGTGCATCAGTGTATATGGTTCAGGAAGTTACGAGTGTCAATAGTAATAGGCAGATGCTCTTGAACTTCGCAAGATCTAGGAAACTGGGGAATGCTGGTAAGTGGTTCCAGGTTCCAAAGGAGTAACTTGCGTCGTTGGTCCTGGTGTTCCAGCACTAACCGTGCCAGGAAAGAGATTGACTGCATTTGTGATCACACTTTTTGGAAAGCCCTGCATAACTTTAGGGTGGTAAGGAACGCAGAGTTCTTTGAATATGACCACATTCGGGCTACACTGGAGCTGCGACCCAGCTCTAGGAAACTTCCAAGACCTAATTCTTTGAATAAGAACTTAGATAAAATCTAGAAGGAGGCGACAATCCAGGTTAATGCCAGGATTCATATAAGAAGAAAAATAAAAATAACTTATAATGAGGAAATACAGATAGGAATATTGGTGATGGGGCCTTGCACAGGAAATTACAGGTCATACAAGATCCAATTTACGAACTGATAAAAGAGAACTGAGATTGCAGAAGAGGCAGAGTCATCTAGACCCCTGAACCTGCCTGGAACGCACACAAGCGTCTGCACTCATAACCAGTGTCATGAATGGACTTTATTCGTGATCGTCCGTTTTTGTGTACAATGTTCACCTCCTAGTAGTCGAGTTATACAAAGGGAAGTCTCTTCAAGGGAAAATAACAGTTTGGCACTTAACGATACTCGAATATAAAACAACCCTTTATTATATTCAAGGAAATGCTAATGTTGTGGCTGATGTTCTTAGCAGAAATGTTTACGCAAATTCTGTCTCTAAAATAGATGTAATTTCCAAAGAGAAAATACAAGAAGAACAATGAGCGGACACCATCTGGATGTTTTTGAGAGTCCTGTACCAAGAAGTGAGTTGGACCTAAACGGCAAGACTTGAGAAAGATATCAAGAGAATTAACAAACTGAAAATAATTGTCTATACCCAAGTGCCGCAAATCTTTACTTAAGTCATGACAGTCCCAAGGCAGGTTTCCTCAGGCATGACAAGTGTCCTCCACAAAAGAACAAAAGAATGGAGGAGACTACAAGAGACCATAAGGCTTACACTAAGCAGTTCCATGTCCCTTACCACCTGTCATCCCTATCCATAAAGGCATCTAATATCTTAAAACAACTGTTTCAACACTCACTACATGGTTACTAAGTCTATTTCATTTGTTAACTACTTTTTTGGTAAACCAGTTCGTGTCTATTTCTTTTTCAAACATAGATTTGTCCAATTTGAATCCATTAATACGAGCCCTGCCCTGATATCTTGATATGATGACCTTGCCTGCAGAATACCTGTTAGATCACCTCCACATTCTTCGCCATTTCCTTCATGCTTTTTCACTCTTTCCAATGGCTTTCCTCTCTTCCTACATAATTCAATGCTCACCACACTAATTCCTCATAATGTTTATCAAAACTTTGTTTCACAAACTGACCCTTGCATCTGTACATTATCATTTATTTATTACATTGTGAACACCTTAACCACGAAACCAGCTCCCTTCCATAAACAATTTCTTTGAACTCAGGTCTTCTAAATAATTGATAGAATTAAAGTTGCCAATTATTTCGGGGTTGTTTATTTGGGAAATAGAATTCACATACGAGACACAATTAGTTACCTCGTTTATAATAAACATTTTTAATCTGAGCCCATGCTTGATCAAATCTGTTAAAAACCTTAGGAAATCAAACTCGTTAGGATATGTAGCATTGATATGAAGAGTATCTGCCTTTCTTACAATCTTCACTCCTAAACATCGTCATATCTACGTCCCTTAATCGGCGAAAAGGAACCCTGGACGACGCTGTGCATATCCTTGAGAGGCATATGATTATAACACTCAACAAACAACTGAAATTCTTGAGACAACCAGAAACATGATCACCCCCCCTATTGTATGGTAAATCCGCTGGCAGTCATTTCATCAAAGATTGATATCAATCGAGCGGCAGCAGTAGGATTCTCTCGAGAAAGTCTGACAATTCCTTCAGCGTTGTTTTTTGTAACCCTTTCCCACGCCGCCTTTGTATCCTCCTCCAGAAGGAAATACTGCACGTGGCCCTCCCCGAGAGCCGCTGGAAGCAGGAAAAATCCCACAAAGAATCCAAACACTTTGAAGTCGTGATATTCTTTTTCAAATTCGTCGAACGAGAAGGGCATGTCCTGAGATGCAGCCTGGAGGACTTTCTGGAACGTACTGTAGTATGTGCTCAGGAACTCGCCAAGGTTCTCCTGCCGCATGTCTCCATCCAGACTTGAGTAAAAGAAAAAGTTGAGGTCTGCTGCTGGAGAACATATCCTGGCGAGTTGCAAGTCCAGGAGGAGAGCTTCCACCGGTGATCCATCGTCTCCGTATCTACGGACGCAGAAAAAAGTATAAATTAATATCCGCTCTAAGAAAATAAAACAATCTGCACATTCATATATTCAATTACTATAATTATTACGATGTGTATGTTCTATGTATAACAAAGAACGACCAACAGATGAAAAACAAGTAGGAAAACATAGTGGAAGAATACAAATGTGGGCTATCCTAGGGTGACAATTCTTCATGTGGGCCATCCTGGGTTTCCGATTCTTCGGGCATACAAGTTGATGACAATAAGCATAACACTCATTCAACCTAACCTAATCGTTATTCCACTGTTGATATTCGGTGTACTGGGGTGACAATTCTTCATGTGACCCCAAAATTCACTACCGAGTGTCCGAAGTGAAAATATACCATGACTTTAACTATTCTACTGTGCCAGTGTGTGCCTTAAGGTCAGTCAAAAGCAGAAGGCCCTGACCAAGTCAGTTATTCGGTACGTTAATAATCTAAATATTAAATCAATGCAGTCTCGTTTACAAAATTTCCTTTTATTTGAAGTAATATCTGAAAAACACACCATGCAACAGTCAAAGTTATATTTGCGTACTATAACCATAGAATATGGACTTCGTTGATCATATATTTGAACTAGGGCAGTGGTTCTCAGACATTCACTCCAATTTCCCCCTTTATGAATTGTCAACATTCGTTTGGCTCCTCTTCATTTTTCTTTCAAATCCGACCCCGTCAAAAAGGTAGAAAAATATAATGATTAAAATAGATTAATGATAAAATGTTAATGAACAAAAACCAATTGCTTTATTACACAGATGACAATCATAGTTATCTTATAATTGATAGATTTTTGAGATACGCTTAACTTGCATTCAGATTCCTCACATTATAAATTGCAACATCAGGCCATGGGATTACTAGCCGACGTAAATTACCATGATATGTCAATGGAGGAATGGATGAAGAGGAGAAAGAGCCCAGTAACTTTTATTCCAAGGCAATAAATCAGGAGCGTGCTGGTCTCACATTTGCTTAATTGTGGGTTCGAATCCCACCATCTTCTCCGATTCCCAGCTGTGACTGTTACCTGCCCTAACATTACCTAAAGTGCATAATAAGGCAAAGGTGACGGCTTCGGCCGCAGCTACTCAGCGCTTCCTGGCGTCGGCAAATCACCACCAACTAGGTAGCAACGGCAGAAGTCTCCTGGTATTCTAGTGCCACCGAGGATTTCTTCGTTTCAATGCCACTTCATGTTCCTGAATAGACTCTGGACTACCTAGAACAGACCATCCGCTCGCGCCGGATCGGTGTTTACGGGAGGGGAAGAAAAGTCCGTAAGAAAATTAAATGATAGTAGTATATAAAAGAAGACTACTGCCGCTGAGCAGTTTTAGAGGATCTTTATTTGGGCTTGTATCGTAGCTCAGGAGTTCCAGAATGAAGGGTACACATATAGTTAACAAAAACAACAATAACGCACCGAGGATACACACACAAATAAAAAAAGTAAAGCACTTGCTGTTATGATAGAGGAAGGAATAGTCTAAGCTATTACTGGGCAAAGGTAAGCGGAAGACTGAATGAGTGAAGTAAAAAATGGAGTTTCTGCTATTGGGCACTTACTAGGTCCCCAATATAGTCACACAGGCAAAACAGAAATAAGTAAACAAGCAGCTTAACCAAAATAAAAGAAAATATAAAGACACTACAGTATTTTGTTTACGTGTTTATCCAAGTGAGTCTTATAACTTCGAGCAATACTATATTCAGTCACCTGAGGACACATTCTGATCTAGAAATTGATCAATTATGAGGCGTCTAATTTTATCTCGAGGACGCTTAGTTGCGGCTAGGTAAACCTAAGCGCAAAATGAGACGCAGGCGACAGTCCACGCAGCACAGGGCAAAGGCAGATTTCATGTTGCTGAACTGAAGTACAGTTTGAACTTCTCTCTAACTTGAAATGCTGAGGAGGTAGTACATCTAGATTCTAGAAGCATGTCAAGTGAAAGAGAAGTTCAAAGAGCACTTCAATTCAGCAACAGGAAGTCTGCCTTTAGCTCTATGCTGCGTTGCCTGTGTCTCAGTATGCACTTAGGCTAAAGTAGTTGTCACTCGTAGCAGTTGGGGAACAAGGAGGGTGGGTGTCCAGCGAGATCTGGTAGTTATGATGCAAGGTTGAACTTCAGCTTGTCGCATATTTGCGCCCAAAAATAGTACTTAAACGTCAGATTCTTACCTGAAAAGTATGTTATTTGTCCAACAGTCCCCTGCGTTGTAAACCACGAAAGGTGGTTTTAGTTCCATCTTCTGGATGACAATGTCCATATACTGTGGCTGAAGTTTCGTTTCAATGTACCTGACAACACCGTCGTAACCTCCGACGTTCCTCGCTACCTGTGCAGCACCAGCGACCATTCCTTCCAGCGACCCGGTGAATGGTTTGTACGTTTTGGTAATCACTCCAAAAATACCATCGACCATGAAAGGGTACAGAGTCAGTAGGTCGCCCTCTGATTTTTTCTTCAGGAGGAACGATGCCGCATGGAGCCTCGCGAGCTCCTTGACGACCAGAAGGCAATGGGGCTTGTCAAGTCCTTTCTTGCGGTCGCTCATTAGGAAGTCTCTTTGACGCAGATCCTCCATGAAGAGAACTTCCTTGCCTACTTCGAGGTGGACGAAATGAGTTTTCGGAACCTGAACATCTGGAAGTCCGATGTCGTGCATTGTTTTGTTCAGACCAGGAGAGATTTCCAGGTAAAATCGTCCTTCCTTTTCGAGCTGGTCCTCGATGATGTCGTTGAATCCCTTCGAAGCTCTTCGTGGATTTATTTTCAAAACGTAACTGACTTCATCGTCTCGACCGCTCTTTGTGTCTCGAAATTTGACGAAAATGCTCGTCACAGTACACGCATAGTTGTCCCCTGGTCTGACGAAGTTCCTCACGTCCCACGATATGATTTCAACAGTTTCCCCTTTGTGCGACACAAGGCATTTACTTATAAGTTCTTTAGTGATCAATGAGTATGAATCAGACAAGCTTTCAGTCATTTCTGTCGTCGTAGCCACAGGAACTTGAGACATCTCTGAAAGTAAGATGTTTTATATTAAATGAGACATACTATTTCAAGGGTTTAGTATGAGATTAAGTAACTTTAATTTGTAATTTGCACTACTGTATGTTAATACGAGGTCTTTGTTAGTTTAACGTTTTATTTATCTATTTATTGGCTTCTCCCACAATCATGTTTCCTCCTTATTTTAGCTCCTTGTAGATGAAGAGCCATTCCTGATTTTGCCCAATACCCTGATTAAAAGCAATGCATTTGACTATTCTTCCCACATTGCCCATTTCATTACCCTCCCCAAGTACGCGCTGATACATCACAGAAAATGTAAGAGTGTAGGGGTGTCCACAGAATATATATGCAGCTCAATAAATAACCATGCTCGTCCTTCATTATTTTTATTAGTTTATTATTAATATTACTATCTAAACATTTGGATATCCTCCATTAAGATAAAGATCAGGCTGAAAATTATAAAAAAAAAATCACTGGATAGGTGTGAACCTACACATCTATGATTTCGTTCAAGTTTCAAGAGGGAATAACTGTAAATCGCATTTTTTATAGAGAAGACGGAAAAGGTAATTTTGGGGGAGAATAGAGTTAGAAAGGAATTATAGTGGGATGATAAAGAAGGTGAGGACACCTATTGTATATTCATATGGAGTAAGTTGAGCTGGCTCGCTTGTATTGCTAATGCTACTGGAGTTATCACCCTGAGATTCCACGGGCTTTACCAGCGCCGAATGATGAGAGTTCGTTTGAATAAAAACGACTTCGGTTACAATATCTTATTTTTTTTTCAAATCTCCAAAATTCTAATTATCTTTCCGTCATATATAGCAAAGCTAAATTATTAAGAGAATGTAAACCGGTATGAATATTAGACATATCGTTGAATTTTTCTTAAAGAAATCTAGATTTCTGTAAGCGAAGGATGTGGGAGGAAAATTAGACAAGTATGATAACCACTACAACTATTATCACTTCAGTGAATTAGACCACAAACATTCGGATGTAGCCAATGAATAATAAACAATTTCATAATGGAACAGAGAAGAATGCACCCAGGTTTGCAAACTTTCAAGTATTCTGTTGTTGTCTAGACTTAACGGTGTTCATTATTTTCACCATGTGCAAAGATTGTTACAGAGTTCAACAAAATACATGTTTCTATAATTCCTTTTAAGTCAGACTAGTTTACATCAGGCTGGTTGCAATGGCTGCTCTGAACCTTGTCATGATTGGACTATATCATATTTTTTCTAGGACTAAATTTCATATCAGAATGTGTATGGGCCCTACACACATTTTTTCTGTAACATTTCTGAAGATATCACATGGATTTAACATCGATACAGCCACATAAATTATATCAATTTTCAGAAAAGGTTCTAAAGGTCATCCTAACTTATCATGTGACCCTCATTTGATTCTGGGGTAAATTTCGAAAACTGGTCAAATTAAAAAAAAATATATATATATATATATATATATATATATATATATATATATATATATATATAAGAACCTGAAGCTAATTTTGAATTAATAATCGAAAGGAGGACCTGGGGAGGGGATTTTTTCATAATAGAGATTCAAACTAATCTTGGATTGATAACTGGAAGATACACAAGAAAAAATATGTTTACATTTGGTTTTCCTGTACAGGAAGAACGCGTCTTCTTTTACAGTCTCCAAACAAAATGGAGGCAAAACTTGCAAGACGTTCCCAGCAGTTATCAACTAATTAAAACCAACAAATCAAGATGCATACAGTTCCACAACAATTCACGTAAAAAACACGATAATATACGTTGCATACAATGATCTATAAATATGTTGAATCGCCTTTCAACCTTAGTGTTATGGAATAACAGTCCAAAGGTCCAATCAAACCTGTGTTGCCACCCTTTCACTCGGCTACGTCAACAACTGCATTGTAGTCAATGAGATAATGCACTTCAGGTGTCTGCACCTCAGTACTGCCCTCTTGCGGCAATGCACCGATACATTTGATGTTCAAGGACGTTCTCTTGCAAAGAATTACACACACACACACACACATATACATACATACATACATATATATATATATATATATATATACATATATATATATACATATATATATATATATATATATATATATATATATATTCTGGAAAGATGGCCATGGGCCCATGAGTGTTAGGTTAAGGTACTCACTGGAATTTCGCGAGAAGTTAGTGTCAAGGTCTCACAATCCGGAATATCTTAACCTCGACTTGTACCACTCTTGCTCATGATGCTTGGTATAACGGATCAGTAGACTTAGACTGAGGTGAAGAGCCTACGCCAGGAGGCGCTGAGTACCTGCGGTCGAAGCCGTCACTTTTGTCCTATGCGCTTCTTGGACTGTTGGGGAAGGTTTCTGCAGGGAATCGGGGAGAAGTGTGGGATGGAGGAAGCAGATACGAGATGATAAATCCATTTTCGAAGTCCAGAGAAATCCATAAAATCTTCTTTTCGCGGAATATCCCCCATGTATTGGAGGCGTTCAGAAACAGAGGGGCATCCCTGCCACATTTGCTGGTTTCAAGCACAGATTATATAGAGTTTACGCCCTTTCACGATCCGTACTTAACTCGAAATAAGTAACAATGGCGGCCACATTTAATACCCCGTCCCACCTTTCACCCCTGGTAATGTGGAATCCCCACTATAAACAGAAAATCATCTGTTTTGAAAGCTACCATGAAGAGACTCCGCTACGTAGTGGTTAATATATTATTCATTGTCATCATTTGTCATTACTATTATTATTTCTTTTTCTTTAAGATGTCCCGCTCTGCAGGACGATACACAAGTAGAACAAATCATAGAACGAATTTTTCATTATCAATCAAGTCTTTCTTGTCATAACATATTGAAAACAGTAGTCTTCTACTTGCTTTTGAAACTCTTTCATCTGTTTGATATCAAGAGGAAGACTATCAAAAAAACTCTGACTTAGATAAGTGAAAACCAGCATTTGATGAAAAGCTTTGTGTATACAATGTATGCAACAATAGTTCGAAGTGCATTAACACTTTCTGATGGTTGATGTTGTCATTCCATAGGCCGAGCAGTTCCGTTTCCCTGAGGAACGCCACGGCTGGAACAGGATTTTCCCAAAAATCCTTTATGGAGTGTGCACTGTGTTGTTAGTTGAATCACGTACAACAGCTCTCTCAATTATGGAAAAATACAGATTTGTAATACCTGATGGGTTAGCACACAAATTTTGAACATTATCCTAGCCCAGTGGTCGGTAACCTGCGACTCTTTCGGGGCATTTGTATGACTCCAGAAGCTTCTTACAAAACAATTATTCAATCAAAACGAAGACATCATATAGTGTAATTTGTAAATATATTAAGAAGTCTACAGCGACAATGGCGTTGTTGAGCTAGTACTAAAGCTTTATTTTATCTCTTGCGACGAGTCTCTATGCTGGTTCCAAGTTCCTGACTAGGGGTCCAAAAGACATTTTGAAAAAAAAAGATATATCTATATCTCCAAGACGTCTTTCGACCTGACTCGGTCATACTCAGGGAGGGAGTTACGTTTATTTATTTTTATTTTTATTTTTTATTTACATCTGTATAATTGGTGAGCGTGTAGCCAACACGCAAAGTGTACCCTTGAAAGACCAACACTGGTCTGTAGCCAACACGCAGTGCCCCCTTAAAAGACCTACACTGGTCTGTAGCCAACACGCAAAGTGCCCCCTTAAAAGGCCAACATTGGTCTATAGCCAACACGCAAAGTGCCCCCTTAAAAGGCCTACATTGGTCTATAGCCAACACGCAAAGTGCCCCCTTAAATGGCCTACACTGGTCTGCAGCCAACACGCAAAGTGTCCCCTTAAAAGAACTACATTGGTGACCAGAGGGTACAAGCGGGCCACTGGCTTCATTACGCCCTTTTGGGAAAGAGTCGCGTCTTCCAATCAAAAGATACAACAAATATTGGTGGGTACAGTGGGTTGATATACTGGCCGTACACTGGGAGGGATCAAACTATGGTTGCTGTGATCTGTAACGCTGCGTTCCTGGAAGTAGCAACTTTCCTGTGGATCATATATGTATGTATGTATGTATATATATATATATATATATGCATATATATATATATATATATATATATATATATATATATATATATATATTCAACTTCGAAAATATCTGTAGCCATCAATTATCGTGATTTGTCTTTCCTAAACTAAACTTGTATTGCGGCTCCGACAGCACATTTTTATAGAACTTTAACAGAAATGGCTCTTCAAGCTGTAGGGTTTTCTGACCACTGTCCCGACTTGAGGGCTATTCGCCAGCTTTCGCAGTTGTGTCCTACGAAGCTTGAATACTACTTCCGTCTTTCCCTTTGTTGATATTAATAGACATCGAAGGGTATTTAGATATGAAGTGATTCTTCGAAACAATGTGTCTTCATATCAGCCACAAACCGTAGGTGTACAAGTTTCCCCATACTTTTACTCATTTTGCCACATATCATTAAGGTAAATTTTGTAAGTAGATGGATAGCAGATGGTACGAAAAGTTCAATTTGATATTAAAAAATGCGCCCTAAGACTATTCAACATTTGACGGAAAACAAAACCTGAGAGAACTTGGAATTACTTCACAGTAGTTGAAGACAGTAAGCTAAACGAAAAGCACATTTGTTAGTGGTGTTCCACAAAGATTTGCCATGGTACCGAACCTGTTCTTGATGATAGTCTTTTACACTGACAAACACTCAACAACTTTTGCGGCTGACATACGAATGTGTAATCGGATAAAGACAACTGACAATGTCAGCCTGATACAAGATTTGAACTTTACTCGTTCATAAATTGAATGGGATTGCGGGCACAATAGTACTCGAAATGCTACCGCCGTCAATGAGGTCACTGTACGTAAACAATGATGTGTAAGTGAAGTGGAGAGCGTGCCATTTATCATTTTCGAAATTAGTTACGTGCTGCGACGATTCGAATTGTTACTCCACCTTGCTGATAATACACACGGCAAAATAAATTACTATCACCACCATTAATGCTCCCAAATACTTAAAAAAGTAAACTTAATAATAATTCACCATTCACCAGTCGACACGATCAAGGATGGGGAGAATAGACTTACCAGGGGTCCGTCTCAGCTGCAGTGCTGCACTCGTAAACGGATTGCGTCAGAGCATCTAAAACAAGCGAACGAGGATTGCATTGGCGGCAACAAACACAGAAGTCTAGAAGACAAAAATATTCCGTATATGAAGAAGATGTGTGATCATTAGGAATAACATAGACCATGTTTAAAATAAAAGACATATATAGCATGACTGATATTCAGTTAACTGAAATATATAAATAAGTCTACAAATATGATCTCAGAATTGTTAATAAATGTTCTACTGAAAATGTGCTAGTGTTACCGAACTTGAATGTAAATATGTTTTTAAAGTAAAACCAGGAGATACAAAATTAAAAGTAAAATAGTACAATACCATTTGGAGGAAAATTTCTAAATAATTGTGAGAGATCGGAAATAAAAAACAAATAGTAGATTGAATATCCTAGTAGCGGTACAAAATTAGCGGTTTAGGATTGTCTTATTACAAATGGTTCACGGAGGTAAACAAATTTGAGGAAGATCACAGAAAACGATGCAATGACTACAATTATAAGGTATGTTCCCAATGTTTAATTACTTTAAGCAAATTTAACATCAGAGAGGAAAGTTCTGAAAATACTCCTCTGATATGGTGGATAGTTTATTGGGTAACAGGTCTACATGAAGCTATATGGTTTTTGTATACATGGCATGATGGTGTGAGAGATGTCAATTTGACGTTGGCCAGTTTGAACGTCCACAGGTTAAAACTATCAAAGGTCAAAATATCTACAAGCTTAATGAATGAGTCAATCGATCCGTTGCCCTGGTTCTTCCCTGGGTATTTGTGAAGTTTCGTTTCACCCGCTCGAATAGCAATTTGTATATTTTTGCATCAATATGACTCCAACTCCAACAAATTTTACTATTCTATAATTTTAGTAATGTTTCTTGCAGAAATTAATATTAAGGGATGATGAAAAAATAATTCCCGCAACCTTCCTGTTACCCGCCATTTAGTCTCACCCGCTTGCAGAGCATCTGTAGTATGACAACTTTTCTTAGTTATAAATTTTTCCACAAATTATTAGGGGATGGTGAAAAAATAGTTTCCACTACCTGCCACCGAAATGGTGTCATGGTTGTCCAGTGTGCAAGATGTGTCTGTCCCTGCACATATTTTTAGGTTACTTTAGGTTGGGTTAGGTTAGAATAGGCCATTGCTCACTTAGTTTACTAAGTGAAGTTCCGAGGTTGATCCTCACAGCCATAGTGGACTACCGCTGCTGCCAGTCCTGTTGTCCCTCCTCATGAGGGCCAATTGGTCTGGTATTGAGTTTGGAGAAAACCTACTGATGGCGGTGTAGCCAGGCAATGGAGGGAGAAAAACTTGTGTTTCAGGAAAAAATAGTGGTTGATACTTTCGACTCAACAAAAATGGCGCTTCAATGGCAGGTAGCAGGAAGGTTGTGGGAATTATTTTTTCACCATCCCTTAATATTAATATCTGCAAGAAAGTTACTTGGAAAAGTTGTTGTAGCTGTTGTAGTATAGTCTATAGATGCAAATAATATAAAAATTACTGGCTGTGCAAGTGGGTGAGATGAAACTTCACAAATTCCCTCCCTTGGAGGAAATAGGGCTCTATTCCGTTATCATGCAAATACATTTTTGACTTCTCTTTATTGCATTTGAAAAATTATTTTTTCTATAGAATTGTAAGTTAAGTTGGTGAGGAGCAATTAGATTGCATAGGTGTCATGTTGAATATCTGTGTTTGCATGATTTTGAATTTTTACTAAATATATTGGGTATAATTCTTTTCATCATAGAATTGGGTAAGTACATGTCATGGTATTTTAAGGATAGCACAAGTTTTTGAAATAATATTTTGATTTATTTACTCCCTCTTTACATGTATTGACTTTTGTTTCTTTTTCATGTTTTCAGTGGAAAAGTATTATGGACCCTTGTATCAGGAGTTAGTATCCTACCCAGTGATGAAGTGGTGGGGGAGGAACTGGAGGCAGCTGCCCCTCACCTCAGAGCAGCCTTGGGGAGCTACAAGCCAGCAGAAAAATCTGTTGAGGCCTTCAATAAAGAAAGCAAGTTAGCCTCAAATCAGAAGGATCTTGTCGCCAAATTGTCAAAGTTGTTGGTTAGTATGTGTTATAGTATTGAGGTATGATATACTGGACCTTGCTTGCAACATAGGAGACCAGGAGGGAATGAAAACTCCTTGCGGAGTGTGTAGTTACATGGAAATTAAATGCCACTCTCACACCACCACAGATATAAAGTAAATGCATATGACCCCACTCCAGCTCTCACTTTATTTTTACCCCTCAGTCCTTTTGTCTTCAGATCCCAGTTGAAGGTCTAGGTTGGACATTAGTTATTAGAATATTGTGAATGATGACCTGTCATCCAGGAGGTGCCAAGATAAGAGGGAAGGAAGAGGATAGAGGGGAGTGGAGTATGTAGAGGATGGAATGGGTGGGAGTGGTTTCTATGCCTTTGTTTTTTGGCTACTTCCGTGTAAGGGGGAAAAAGCCTTTGATATATGTATGTATCTATGTACTGTGAATTAATTTTTCTTCCTCTATCTTTTCTGGTAATGCACATATTCAGGAAGCTTAAAGATAGAAAATGTTATTTTATAATGCTGGAATATTACATATTTTCTTTTTGTCTTTACAGGATTTGGATGCCAAACAGTGTTGGGAGTTATTCAAACTTTATCTCTTATATGAGTTCAAAGGATCTCAAGCTGCTTTGGAATCCATACTATCCAGTGAGAGGGAGTTGAGCATACTATTGGCTAACCTCTTATCATATTACCTCAGTGAGCGTCTTTTTACACTTCGTTGTCTCCGCCATGTTCTCTCCAATATTGGTAGTGCAAGACATCCATACCAGGTATGAGTATTATTTATCTATTATTATTGTTTGTTTTACAAGTGACAGTTTATGATTGGATAAGATTTTATTCACAAAGAGTAAGAGATATTGAAATGTTCACTATTATGTCTGGTGATATTCTCTTTTTAACCTCTTCATACGGGCACAGCATCAGATGCCCGAGGTATGATGATTGATGCATCACAATACTTGCATTATAAAATATAAATTCATTGTTGTATTACTCATTCTCTTTCACTGAGTAATAATAAACACAGGAAATGTGATCAAGCCAGTTCACAGAATTCAGGGGTCATTCAGCTACAACTACAACAAAAATATAATGAAAACACTGACACTTGCATGCTCATGTACCCACTCATGCCTCATGACACCTATGTAGGCATTATCGTATGGAAGAGGTTAATATTTTGAAGATGGTGAATTTATTAACTAATGTTGCTACTTAACTATATGGTTTAAAATTGTAGAATGTTATTTTTTTATTTTTTTTATTTATTTTTTTTTTTTATTTACTTATTTATTTTCTTATTTTGTTTGGCAGCTTGTGGAATAATCATGGGAGATTTCTCTTTTGAGTTATTTTATATAGCTCCAGGCGGTTGTACAATTTTTCTCAGTGGCTACATGTCTTGTAAGAAAGAATCAGGGCAACCTATTGATTGATCTTCTTGTGCTATCCTAATATATATATATATATATATATATATATATATATATATATATATATATATATATATATATATAATATATATATATATATATATATATATATATATATATATATGTGAAGGCTGTATGGGGCAGAGACCTGGAAATTAAGAAAGGCAGAGAGGAAAAGATTAAATGTGCTTGAGATGAAATATCTGAGAAGTGTGGTAGGGGTTACAAGGTTGTATAGAGTGAAAAATGAGGAGGTGGTGAGGAGAGCTGGGGTAGAAAAGGAGATGGCAGATAGGGCTGATGAAAGCGTATTAAGATGGTTTGGGTTTAGAAAGAATGAGTGAAGGAAGATTAGTAAAAGAGGTGGAAGGAGTAAACTTGAGGGGACAACCAAGGCTGAGATGGATGGATAGGGTAAAAGGGGCATTGAGCAAGAGGGGAGTGTTTATCAATGAACAATATTTTGACGTACCCCTAAGGGATTTCTCCTCATCTTTTCTTTTTTCTGGATGAGGGGATGGAGAGTGGGAGTTCTCCAATTAAGTGAAGCAGATTTGCTGTGGATGTGCTGTGTCTTGCTGAGTTGCTTCTGAGTTAAGATGAGAGGGAGGGAAGGATGGTGGAATGGATGGAAGTGGTGCTTGCATTTTGACTTGGCTACCTCCCTTGTAAGGGGAAAAAGCCCTTTCTATGTAGATAGATAGACATTACAGAGCAAATTGATGAAGATTATTTAAAATATATTTCTTTGCAGCTTGTAAAGAAGTTGTATTTGAATTGAACTTTACTACTTCGAAAGTTGAGATTCACAAATTAATGTAAAAGCGATGTTCATAAGTACAATTGCTTTTTTTTTTTTTTCAACAGAAACTGTTCCAAGACTTTGTAAGAGATGTATTAGACAAAGATGGTTCTCTGGGTGAAACATTAATCAAACAACTGAAAGAAATCAGCATCCAGAGCCCCCCCACCGTGCAGAAGAATGGACCAAACCTCCCACCACAGGCTGTCACACATTGGGTGAAGCAGAATTTGTGTGAACAAAGAGAATTACTTGTTATTTTACTCATCTATTACTCAGGGACTGGCAAGAAGTGTTCACCAGAAAATTTTGTCAAGCTTTTGAGATACTGTCATGTAAGATACATTTTATGTAATACTTTTTCATAGTATGAGAATGTTTAATGATGTTAGCTGATTGTTTATCGCACACTGTTTGAAGCTTGCATTCTTTCTTTATTGTTGAAATTCTTTAAATCTATTGTTCTATTTCACTTCATGCATTTTTATATGCAATATCCTTTATCAGTATAATGGAGGTTACATGATGAGAAGGCCATTATATATGTAAAGAAAATTTCCATTTTCTCTGTGGAACTCCTGCATATTCTTTACCATCCTTCCTTTAACTGTATGGTTACATCATTTCCTCCCAATGGCAGGTTACATAGACCTGTATTAATACAACATAGACATCAGTCCAAAGTATTTTCTCTAAGGATCATTACTGTGAGGCTGCTTCTTTCCATTGGTAAACTTAAAGCAATAATATCTTTCCCATTGAACTTTCACTTGTAACCACATTTCACACATCACATTTTTCCTGGTTTTACTTAAGACAGCCCATATGCCATATTTCATATACTTCATGACATACTTATTTACCCTTTGCTTTTTCTCTATCCTCTTCACTTTTCCATACCATCTTAACATGGGCTAGTCAGTGTTTATTTCAATGCTGGACCAATAACAGTTACCTGGAAGTGGTGGTCCTATAAGACAAGCATCAGAAAGAATCACGTCCCAGTTGTCCATCTTCAAAACATGACAACATCTTTGCCTCCATCAGAAGTGCCATTTGGGGCTGGTGCTGTTTCTAGACTGGGTTCAAGATCTCTCTGTTAACCTTGACTATATTTCATCCCCATGAAGCACCCAACATTCAGATTAAAAGGTCTGACTCTCCTACTTAACAAAAACACTAAGATACTGGGCATCGTTTTTGGTACACAGTGACCTTCAGCCCACAGATCAAAAACCTGATTCCCTCCTCCTCCTCCTCCTCCTCCTCCTCCTCCTCCTCCTCCTCCTCCTCCTCCTCCTCCTCCTCCTCCTCCTCCTCCTCCTCCTCCTCCTCCTCATTCTCCTCCTCCTCCTCCTCCTCCTCCTCATTCTCCTCCTCCTCATTTTCCTCCTGCAAGACATATACATACAGTAGAGACAGACTCACAATCCAATACAGAGTTCCAAAGTTTCTTTTCTGAAAAGTATGTGGATAACTCCAAGACCATCATTGGTTACTGTGGAAGTTTCCAGTCAATAAAACTTGGGGCAGCATTTATTATCTTCTCCATCATTCTCCTGTATCCACTCAACCTTCAGTAGCCACACTTCACTCTCCTACAATGGTGCTTCAAGCTGTACCTGCACTCCTCAATATTTTCTTTCTCTTCATACTTTTTTCTTTTCCTTTTAGAATTTCCATAGGTTTCTGCACTTCTGTCGCAGTCATCTTACGTTCATTACTTCAGGTTACATTTATTCCTTCAAATTTTTCTGGCTGTAAATCTGTGGCCTCATGGTAGCCAGTAATGTTCTCAAAGACCTCCCATAGATCTTTCTGGGGAGCAACATCACATTCACATTATTCACAGACTTTATTCAAGCAAAAATTTATTTTATTTATCTGAGGGGGTTTAACTTTAGTGAAGGTGTTAATGGTATTTCTCTTTCTATGAGGGTATGGTGATGATATGATGATGCAGTAAAGAATTTGCATGAAGTTCTGTGGTTGTGAGGATATTTTTTAATTCTTTATATCACTCTTTCTCTTGCTGACCCAGGACACCGGTTTTGGGAAACGCTTGGGTTATAATGAACACATCACTGAGAGTCATCGATGCCTTGTGGAACTCCTTGCTCAGACACAGTGTCTTCTACTTGTCCGTCTGATTGATGTGGATGCTGATCCAAGGTAAGCAGTTGTTTGCTAGTGTTTTATGCAAATATTGTATTTCATGTCTTGCAGTTATCTGGGCCAGTCACATTACTGTAAATAGCCCCACTCCACTTGTGGTGGACCTAGGGTTATTGATGTGTTTTCTTTTTGGCTACCTCCCTTGTAAGGGGGAAAAAGCCTTTGGTATATGTATGTATGTATGTACATAGCCATGACCCACTTTCAATGAACCCAGACTTTGGCCTGTCTAGGTAGATCCATATTAGGCTGCAGTGTAAGGGTCAGGTGATAGGAAGGTGTTGGACTGAACATAAGAATAAAGGAGACTGCAAGAGACCATAAGGCCTACACTAGGCAGCCTTTCTGGGTGTGAATGAGGTATTAGGGAATCCTAATGGGGTGTGGATGTATGGAGTGTATAAAGGAAGCCCTGCACCCAGTTTGTGTCTGGCACAGTGATGTGAGCTCTGGTCACTCATGAAGCATGAGTGCTACCACTCAACCAAATAAGCTCATTTGATATTAACCTGAACTAAATCTATTGAATGTCACATAGGGCATTATACTTAAATATGAGCGTGATGATGTATTGACAAAATGTAGATGTACTTTTTTTTTTTTTTTTTTTTTTTTTTTTTTTCATGACACACTTCACAAGAAAATAATTGCCTTTTGTACAGCACTCATGACCTGTGTAAATCAGAATGGGTATCAAAGATAGATCCAACCATGAAACTTCTTGGATCTCAGCCATGCCACATGCCACCCTTGATAGCTTGGTTTGTGGTGCAGCAGCAGAGAGCAAGGGCAGATGGAGCTCAGAAGCCAGAGGGGATGCAACAGTACCTTAAAATGGGGCGTAGGGCCCTGGAGGGAAATGTGTTCCAGTATTTACAAAGTATCTTGGATAATCCAGTGATGCAGGTACTGTGGAACATTTGATTTATTCATTTATTTCTGTGTGGAGGGATCTTGTAATCTTATGATGGATTTTGGTGATGTTTGAAATTTCAGAAACATTTGTATTAGCTAAGGAAAATATATAGCTACTAGTCTTGTGCTAAGAACTGGATACCACTCTTTGCAAATATGTAAATAACTTGTAAAGCAGATTATTTATTTTATTTTTCTTTAGAGGTGTTTGATTGCATTTTTTCTTTATTTGAAGGGTGACTGCCTTGTATTTAGGGTAAGCAGTAGTATCATCTATTCACTGGTATGTGCATGTGGGGCTGCTGTGGATATGGAGAAGGCTGGAGTGGTATTAGCCATCACAAGTGTTCTAGAGCAGTGCCTGGAACATGAACCTCCAGCTCATCTGTTTTGGTTAGAGGAAGGTATGTAGTCTAGGGATTGTAATAATTTGATTCTACATGTGAAAAAAGTCTTCTGTATTTATATATCTACTGCTCTTCTTCCCCTATTACTTTCAGCTGGTGACAGAGAAATAGCCCAAGCAGTGTGAAGTTTCTTTGTATGTGTGTGTTTATGTGTGCATGCATGCAAATGAGGGTGAGGACTCAAATGAACCCTGGTAATTGTGTCTTTAAATATGCATGGATGTGGTATGGATGAAAGTGAAAAGGAAGATATTGATAGTTTGTGCAAAGAAGGATGTGTTAGTACTGAAATAAAACTGAAAGGAAAGGGTGCATTAGAATTCAGGGGCATGCTGGGTATGCTATTGGGAGTGGCAAGTGGGTAAGAGTCAGAAGAACTGGCACTGTTGTTAAGTGATAAGATAAGTAGGTTGCTGTTGGAGTGTAAGACAGTATCTTAGAGTGTAATGTTGGCAAAAGTGAAATTGGCGTGGGAGTTATGAGCTTTAGTGAGTGCATGGCTGTAGGTGTAAGACAAATTATGAGGAGAGGGAAATATTTTGAATTGATTTAAATGAGTGTATATAGAATTTTGAGAGGAATGGAAATGTGATGATGTCAGAGGATCTCATTACTAGAGTAGATGAGCCAATAGGTAGAGTAATTAGGAAGTACGGAAATTGACCCGTCAGAGAAATAGAAGAGTAGCTCCCAGGACAGCCAATAACTGCACTGGCAGACCCAAGTTCAGGTCATAACCTTACACTGAAACAATATCAATACAAAATTGGCCTGGCAATAGAAACTAAATGTTGTCAATGCACCTTCCACATAGAAGACACAAATCACATACTACACTACCCTATGCTCCAGCCAGCTCCACAAAATCTCTTATCTGAGTGACTTGTAGGTTGGACTGGTGGTGATGGACAGCTTCCTGGGGACCATTTGTCATCTGCAAGAGAGAACCAGAGCAACAGATTGAATGCTTTCTCACATTTTATAAGTATATAGCAGGTGACACTTTTTTCATGCACAGGTGGAGCTGCAGACCTTGTAGTACCAAGTGCCATAGCAAGTTTCCCTCTGAACTACCAACCTCTTCTTGGCTTAGCTACAGCTTTGGCCAAGGCTTCCCCAGACAGCTGCAGTAAAGTTAGTACAAGTCTCCTTAGTTGAATACTGTCATTCTGTCTCTGATAATATAGATATGGTGTATAATGTAATTTTCATGTGTTAAATAGTTATCCACAAGGAACTAAAATGAGAAGGAAACAAGGGTGAGAAATACTTATGTCCAAGTAATACATTCTGTATGTATGTATTTGCAGGTGATGGAACTACTAGGAGAATTGCCCTCAATAACTTGTCAGCTGAGTGAAGAACAGCTGTTGTACCTGCGGGTCGTAGAGTCTGAGTGTCTGACCACATTATCCTTGACCCCCTTCCCTGGCATTACAATTCCTGCAAGCACTCACGGCACTGTTATGGCAACAAGTCCTGCCTATGTTGTTACATGGCAGCATAGTGTCAATGGCTGGCAGCTCTTGTTGTTGGCCATGGAAAACCTTGACAACATGGTAAATTACGTAACAAATCCCTTCAGTAATATGACTTCTTAATATATTTTTTTTTGGCACAAGACAGATGATTTAATACATCTGAGAGCTGGACTGTGGCCTGAATGAGGTTTTGACTTGTTGAGATCAATAAGACTTGTATTTACCTGTTTGTACTGTACAGCATTGGAGCTGTGATTCTAGGGTCTTGTTTCTAACTCTTCACAGAAATTTTGGCAGAAATATATGTTTTTGACATGTTTACTTCCTATTCCACATTTATTTCATACACGCTAACATTACTGTCTACTCTTCTCGGACCTTTCACCTCTATGAATTTATTTTATTTAGTGAAAACTTACTTGAAGCCTTTGTTCTTGATTTCAGTCCATATTGATACCTCTTCATAAACTTTTCCATCCACTCTCAACTTCAGTTTTATTGTTTGTAATATGCCATAGAAGTGAATGCAAACAAAAGAACAGTGTTTTTTCTCGAAAGATAGCATCATGAAAATAATACAAAAATAGTACTTATGGTGTCATTTTAGACTCTAATATCTATAATTTATTTTCAGTTAAGTTCAGGCTCTTCAGAAGGCTCTACATCAGCTGTTGATATGGTTACTTCTATTCTCAAACTGGTGATAGCATGTGTGAATGTGTGCCCAGACCAGAGCCCAGCCTTTGCACACATAACTGACAAAGTGTACGCCATTGTTAGCAGGTGAGCATGTGAAGTCCTGTCCATTAGGATCAGTGGTGCTTCCTCTGGGTGTATGGTATACTTCCAAGGTTTAAAAGTGTACCATAGATAAAATTAGAATGAGTTTTCATTGTAGGAAAATGTTATTTTGATTCCCCATTATATAAATGTGCTGCAGTCATTCAAGAAAACAAAACAAGACACACTACAGGGTACACCACAAAGCAAAACATGAAGACTAGTAACAGGAAACACTAAACGACCTCAGTGGAACATCTGCACTCAGAAACCAAAACCTTCCCCCAAAGAATAGAGCTACTAATTTTAAGATTACTTATGTTTGTGTGAACTTGTTTGTCATATACAATTCAGAAAAGTTAGTTTAAGAAATAAGATGATTTACATTCTTCCTTTATCTTTCAGAGTTGCAAACATGACAAAGCCCCCACCATTGTTAGTAGCTGCCCTGATTGAATACTTAGCACAAATTGCAGCATCAGATTCTCAGCGCATTTGGTCAGCTCTTGAGGGTTGTGCCCTGTTTCCTAGTCTGCCTCCTTCACCAAAAGTTGTTGGTAAGTAATTTGGGGCTACCAACAAAACTCTAATGTTTATGATAATGCATAGGTCTGTCAGTTGATACAGGCGTAAGCCAAGAAGAGAAAACAGCTTCAAGACAAACAGTAATGCCTCTGAAAATTAATGTCCATGTGAACAAGTTGCTTAAACATGACAAAGAAGAAAACATTGACTGGGAATGAAGCATTTATTCCTGATGTTTCGTCAATTTTTTAAAAAATCAGTTGACGAAACATCAGAAATAAATGCTTCACTCCCAGTCCATGTTTCCTTTGCCGTGTTTAAGCAGTAATGCCTCTATTCATGGCACCACACAGTATTGAAATGCTGTCATTACATAATCACCCTCAGCAGTCTTTGGTCTACTCAATCTTAAAGTTTTTTCACCCCCATTCTCAGCCATACTAATATTTAGAGTAGAAAATGGGGTGGGACCACTGATTTACTGCTGTCTCCTTTATAAGAGGCAAGAAGGCAGTTGCTATATAGATAGACCACTGATTCATATACCAGTGTCTTTGACCCATATAATAGACAAAATATGTGAAAAAATTGTAAAAGATGAGTGAAATACTTGGAGGGGAAAGGAAACATGGTTGACAGTCAATTTGGATATAGAAAAGAAATTGACCTGCTAATTTTTTATTATTGATTGATTGATTGATTTGAATACCATTTCCTTTCAGGTAGAAATATAATGCTGAATGTATAATAATAAATAAGCCTCAGCATACCTGTCATTGGTATAATTACCCACTGGATATATCTAGTTTATAGTTACTGAAAGCTGTTTTTAGTCAAGATAATGTTATGGCTTTGGGCCAGCTCACTTTGTGCAAAGAAACATTTGTCACAGTTTATTTATATTGTGCTTTTGACATCTGTAGGAGGCAAACGAGGCAAGTCAGACCCTTTGCTTGGGTACAGAGCCGGACAGTTGCGAGCACTGGTGTGTGGGGGCAAAAAAGCCTCTGGGACCTTTCCGATCCTGAAGTCATATATGCAGCTCATTGTCAAGGGTACTATGGTAAGTCAGTTGTTTGCATATTTTCAGTTTATATATTTATCCTTCCTGTTTCCTGTGGATGTGCTGTGTCTTGTTGCATTGCTTCTTACCCTGCTCATTGTCAAGGGAACTGTGTAAGTCAGTTGTTTGGTTATTTTCAGTCTATTTATATATTTATCCTCCCTGTTTGCTGTATTAACACCATATTTTTATGCAGTTATTAATTAAGATTTTTACTTTAGTGACAGAGTTTGGGAGGGTGTGCAAAAAAAGGAAGTTGAAAATAAATGTGGATAAGAGTAAGGTGATGCAGCCCGAAGGAATTTCTCCCCGACTTTTCCTTTTCTGCACGAGGAGAAGGAGAGAGGGGGGGTTGCCGATTTAATGAAGCTGCCTTGCTGTGTCTTGCAACACTGCTTCTGACCCAGGGCAGTAGTCAATATGCAGGGATGACCCGTCATCCAGGAGGTGCCAAGATAAGAGGGAGGGAAGAGAGTGGAGGGGAGTGGAATATGTTGGGGACGGAATGGGTGGAAGTGGTTTTTATGCCTTTGTTTTTTGGCTACCTCCCTTGTAAGGGGGAAAAAGCCTTTGGTATATGTATGTATGTATGTAAAAGTAAGATGATGAGATGTACAAGGGGGGAAAGTAGCAGGAGACTGGAAGTGAATATTAAAGGAGAGAGACTGGAGGAAGTGGATAGTTTTAGATGGGTGGGAATGTGGCAGGAAAGGGAGGAGTGGAGGTAGAATGTAGATTGAGAAAAGCAAGTAAATGTCTTTGGGGATTAAAAAGTGTAATGAGAAATAGACATCTGGGAATGGATGCTAAGAGGAGATTGTATGAAGGAGTGATTGTGCTGTGGGTTTTTCACTTAGTGGGGACTGGAGATGGTTAAAGTAAAAGGAAAAAAGTGGAAGATGAACCAGTTGTTGTTTGCTGACAACACTGTGCTTGTAGCAGGATCAGAGGAGGGATTGAGGAAGTTGAGTTTGGGAGGGTGTGCAAAAGAAGGAAGTTGAAGATAAATGTGGGTAAAAGTAAGGAAGGACGGGAGAGGACAGAAGACATGGGTGAATGGAGAATGGTTGTATATGGATGATGTTGTGATTGCATGAGGTGGAATGGGCGGGTGGATGGGGGGTGAGGTAGTATGTGTGAGCAAAATTTGACGCAGCCCAAAGGGATTTCTCCCTGTCCTCTCATTTTATGCAATGGGGGATCGCCGATTTAATGAAGCGGCCTTGCTGTGGATGTGCTGTGTCTTGCGACACTGCTTCTGACCCAGGGCAGTGGAATAGGTGCAGGGATGACCCGTCATTCAGGAGGTGCTAAGATAAGAGGGAGGGTGGAGGGGTGTGGAGTGTATTCAGGGATGGAATGGGGGGGAATGATTTTATGCCTTTTTCTTTTTGGCTACCCCCCTTGTAAGGGGGAAAAAGCCTTGGTATATGTATGTATGTATGTATGTATGTAAAAGTAAGGAGATGGGATGTACCAGGGGAGAAAGTGGCAGCAGACTGGAAGTGAGTATTAAGGGAGAGAGAGACTAGAGGAAGTGGATAGTTTTAGATACTTGGGTGTGAATGTGGCAAGAAAGGGAGGAGTGAGAGTAGAGGTAGAATGTAGATTGAGAGAAGTAGATGACTTGGGGTATTAAAAAGTGTAATGAGAGATAGACATTTGGGAATGGATGCTAAGAGGAGGTTGTATGGAGTGATTGTGCCAACAGTACTGTGTGGGGCAGGAACATGGAACATAAGAGAGGATTTTGAATGTTTTTGAGATGGGGTGTGTGAGAAGTATGATAGGGGTTACTAGGCTGGATAGAGTAAGAAATGAGGAGTTGAGGAGGAGAATGGGGGGGGAAAGGGAGTTGGGAGATAGGGTTGATGAAAGAGTATTGGGATGATTTTGACACATGGAAAGAATGAGTAAAGAAAGATAGTAAAAGAGGTGTGGAAGGCAGAGGTAGAAGGGGTGAACATGAGGGGGTGACAAAGGATGAAATGGATGGATGAGATAAAAGGAGCATTGGGAAGAGGGAAATGTTTGTTGAGAGGATGGGTAAAGACAGAATATAGGGGTGAATGGAGAATGTTTTTGTATGAATGATGGTGTAATACATGAAAGGGAGTGAGTAGGGGATGGGGGGTAAGGGAAAAAAAATAATTTGATGCAGTCTGAAGGAATTTCTCCCCATCTTCTCTTTTTCTGTGTGAGGGAACGGAGAGGAGGGGGTCGCTGATTTAATGAAGCAGCCTTGCTGTGGGTGTGCTGTGTTTTGCAACACTGCCTCTGACCCAGGGCAGTAGGCAAGATGCAGGGATGCCCATCATCTAGAAGGTGCCAAGATAAGAGGGAGGAGGGTGAATGGGAGTGGAGTATGTGGGATGGAATGGGTGGGAGTGTATTTTATGCCCTTGTTTTATGGCTATCTCCTTTGTTAGGGAGAAAGAGCCTTTGGTATATGTATATATATATATAGATATCCATAATTTACATCATTCCTGTTACATTCAAAGCATGATACAGTGTTTTCTTACTGCCTTTTTAATTTATCTTATTAATTTATTGTAAATTGATCTGTTATGGATTGAATTATTTCTTTTGTACTTTTCCTTCCAGTGTGGAGTCAATAAGAGTGTCGTGCGTGGTGGGGTCGTTTTTGTTGTACAAGAAGTGTTGCCTATGCTGCTGCAGTGGTACTGTTACTCTCCCAATGAGCGCATAGCAGTCTTGCAAGCGTGCCTGTCCCTCATCCATAACACACTTGTGGCCCCAGAACTAGGTAAGGAGCTTTGTTATTACAGTTGCATGAAAATGATGATAACTGTTGCCATGGGTTTCATCATTTGGATGTCCAAAGCCATCAGTGAGCCAGTGATGATTTTCATGGCTCTAAAATATCCATATACTAAGAGGTAGCCAAGTCAAAGGCATGTACCTACTTTTATCCCACCATTGGAAAAGAAGACACTAACGTCGATAGTTCTGTATATTTCGATCACTAAATGTGATCCTTTTCAGCAGATTGAGTACATAGTAGAAGACATATACATATATACAAAAAATGTGAGGTGAGAAGTAGGAACAAGGGGAGATAATCCATTAGCATTATACTTGGTGATACATGATTCATCTTTTGGCAGAACAAGAATTGAAGGATTTGGTAGCCAACTTCCTGTTGTTAGCTGCTCCTGGCATCACACTGTTGACTGTACTTGCCAGTGGCTACAGCAGTTTAGAATCCATCATGCAGGAGGAACAGGCATGGGATAGTGGTCAGTCTCAGCAACTTACCCGAACTGTGAAGTTGGCTCTTTCCATATTATACAGGTATGAAAATGGACACATTTGAATGCTACATGTATTCATAAGACACTAGTGATTACAATAGTCGAATATGTGTTTTGTTACTTGCTTTGGATTTCCATGCATTTTTGACATATGTACATACCAAAAGGCCTTCTCCCCTTTGTAATTGGGATTGGCCACTCAGAGTATACACCCACTATACCTATCCAATACCAATTTGTTACCACTGGCCCTTGCAAGACCACATAGGTCAAAAGTAACACAGCCAGACAGCACCACACAATTCAAATCAAAGGCAGGGCAGTGAGACACAGTGCCACACCACTTGGATCAATGTCAATGCAGCAAGACACACTAATTTTGCAGTGTACACCTAGGTCTTTTAATCCAACACTCACCAACTTCCACTTGTGCAGACATTTGGGTCCAGGACATAAACCCACTTTGGGAATTGGCCCAGGACATAAAACAACACCAATTCCTGGAGTGTGTTTATACACTGGGCCCAAATGTCCACACTCGTGGCAGTTGGCAAGTGTTGGACTAAGAGACCTAGGTATAGTATTATTATATTCCATATGCCTTTGCTGGGCATCTTCCTTATAAGGGAGAAGAGGCCCTGAGAGTATAGATTTATTATTATCTTGGTACTTTGCTTCTGACCCAAGTAGTCGGTAGAAGACATGATGACCTTTCACCCACAAGGAGCTAAGAAAGAAAAAACTACAAAAAAGGTGTTGGAGGGGTCTGGGATGGGTGAAGGGTGGGTATATACCTTGATAAGTTCATACCCTTATTAGGAGAAAGGAACTTTTGTTATATGTATGCATTATTATTTGTAATAATAATACATATACCAAAAGCTTTTTCACCCTTACAAGGGAGGTAGCCAAAGTCAGAGGCATAAATCCACTCCCACCCATTTCATCTCCACATACTCCACTCCCATTCACCACCCCTCCCCTCCTCTTTTCACGGCTCCTCCTGGATGACAGGTCATCCCTGCATCTCGCCTACTGCCCTTGGTCGGAAGCAATGTAGCAAGACACAGCACATCTGCAGCAAGGCTGCTTCATTTAATCGGCAAACCCCCGCTCCATCCCCTCATGCAGAAAAAGAGAAGATGGAGAGAAATCCCTTTGGGAAGCGTCAAAATATCATTCACACATACTCCACAGCATCATTCATACCTAACCATTCCCCACTCACCCCTATCTTCTGTCTTCTCCCTTCCTTTCTCAGCAGACATTCCCCTCTTTCCCCATGCCCCATTTATCCCATCCATCCATCTCATCCTTGGTCACCCCCTCATGTTCATTCCTTCTGCCTCTGCCTTTCAGATCTCATTTACTAATCTTTCTTGACTCATTCTTTACATGTGTCCATACTATCCCAATACCCTTTCATTGACCGTATCTCCCAACTCCTTTTCCACCCCCACTCTTTTCCTCACCTCCTTGTTACTCACTTTTTCCAGCCTAGTAGTAACCCCTACCATATTTCTCAGGAATTTCATCTCAAACACATTTAAAATCTTCCTCTCTTCCTCTCTTATGTTCCATGTTTCTGCCTCATACAGTGCAGTCAACTCAATCACTCCTTCATATAATCTCCTCTTAGCATCCATTCCCAAATGTCTATTTCTCATTACACATTTTAATCCCCCAAGACATTTACTTGCTTCTCTCAATCTACATTCTACCTCCACCTCCACTCCTCCCTTTCCCGCCACATTTGTACCCAAGTATCTAAAGCTATCCACTTCCTCCAATCTCTCTCCCTTAATACTCACTTCCAATTTGCTTTCACATTCTCCCCTTGTACATCTCATCACCTTGCTTTTACCCACTTTGCCTTCAACTTCTTTCTCCTGTCTTCTCTTTTTCTGCATGAGGGGAAGGAGGAGGAGGGGGGGTTGCCAATTAAATGAAGCAGCCTTGCTATGGATGTGCTGTGTCTTGCGACACTGCGTCTGACTCAGTGCTGTGGATGAGATGCAGGGATAACCTGTCATCCAGAAGGAGCCAAGATAAGAGGGAGGGAGGGGGGGTGAATGGGAGTGGAGTATGTAGGGATGGAATGGGTGGGAGTGGATTTTATGCCTTTGTTACCTCCCTTGTAAGGGGGAAAAAGCCTTTGGTATGTGTATGTATGTACATATAATAATCCTCTCAGTCAAAAATAATAATAATAATACATGATATATCAAAAAGGCCTTTCCCCAGAAAGGATGTGAGGTCTCAAAAAAAAAAATGACCAAAGATAAAAGGGAAAACAAATGGGTTAGGGATGGGTGAATGCTGGCTGCATGCCTTGGCTGGCTACCTCCCTTATAATGGGGGAGAGGTCTTATGATACATTGGATGTGTGAAGACGTCAATGGAGCAGAATAGAGAGAGTGCAGTATCTGTCAAAGAATCCATTTGCCCAGGTCTCTCTTGCAGGAGACCAGTGGCTCCCAAGTAACCAACACTAGTTGCTGGTCTACACTGCAAATTACAAGTTACGCAAAGAAGAGATATTGTGTTGCTGTCTGGGTAAACTCAGAGTTGGGCAATGAAGGAGGTGTTCAGTGTCTTTTGTGTGATGATTGTATTAGGGACAATTTTCTTCAGTAGCTAGGGCTATTCTGTGTTGTGTTGTTTTCAAAGCTAATTATTCAAACATTTTAAATGTAGTCAATTGCATTCAAGCAACATAAATTTAGGAATAGTGCAAAATATGCTGATGAACTTGCTAACCATGTGAAAGTAATTATTACCCTGAATTTCTTCTCAGGTTAACCTCTTTTCCCATTGAGGGTAAGAGTGGTGTGGCCTTGCTTCTTAGTCAGATCGAGTCCTTGAAATCTTTAGGAACTAATGCTGGCAAACCTCATTTAGCTCTTCTAGTTGCTCGATATATCTACCACAGCGTGGACCCCAGACTGCCAAATCTTGCCCTCAAAATTCTGGCTAAATTTGCACAGGTAAGCAGGCCAAGATATTTTTGGAAAAGGATTTGGTGAGCTATTTGTTGGTCATACAGTCTTCCACCTTCCTAATTCATCGCTATTAAGTCAAGTAAAAATCTATGTGTTTCCTTCATGTCTATTTCTATGTGAGATGCATGGTAGACTATTTCTTTTATGGTTTTTCCTTCATGCCTCCATCTGTTTTTGTATAAGATACACAGTAGACCATTTTTTTTCATGGTTTAGAAAATTGTCATGTTGAATGCAATGAAAGGGATCTATGTAACAGGTATGGAAAGAGTAAGAATTTTGTGTGTGTGTGGGTGAGTGGGTGAAGAAAGTGAAAACAATTTTAGCTGACTGAGCAATGATATGATTACATTTTAGTGCAGGACTAATAAGCACATTATATGCTGCAGGAATTGGATGTACCACTTGTTGCTTGTTTGGGCGCTGAAGCAGAAGGGATACGTGATGCATTGCTGACTCGTCTTGATGCAGCTGCTGAGGACGTGCAAGTTAAAGTGGCTATTGTGCAACTACTCACTGCTGCCACCACACATCAGCCAGGTTTGATGCGCAGTTTCATCACTCCACCAGATCCTTGTTTGGAGACTCTGGTAATCCTGCTAGAAAAGCATGCTCAGGTAAATTAACCATTTGCCATCTGTAGGTATACAACTTGTGTTTCTTTTGGCTTCTTCCAGACACTTTTACTGGATAGTGAGGCAGTCTGTAATGTTAAACTCCTTCTAGTGATGTATTTTGCTATGATCAGTACATCTAAAGCCCGAACAAATACAGTACCTATGAAATGATAATTCAGTAGATTGTCCTAATATTTATCATTAATTCATTGTTAATCAGTGGTATTTACTGTTGCTTCCTCAGTGTACAAGTAGCAGTAGTCGTGACCTTGTGGGAGCAATTACAGAGTTGATGCATTCCCTGTGGAGTAAAAACTACAACGTTGCCAAGACACATCTACGTGAAAACAAAGACTTCTGGACAGTTCTTACTCATCCTCTCACCAAGACCAAACTAGGTGAGACTTGATTCCATTTTTTATAACAAAATCGACCTGAACCAGAAAATTCGAGCTTAGCTACATATAGTGATCTTTTGTCTTTGTGATAACTTACCCAGTACAAAAATAAGTGAAAAATTTGATGTTTTCTCAAGCCTTTTCCATACATAGGGAATTGCCCTCAATTAAAATAAATTGTATGATGACAGTCATAACAAGTGAAAGAATACCTCATCATATGGTTCTGTTCTAAGGTGATCGATATCTCATGCGGAAAATAGGGTTATTTTTGTAGACATTAAAAATACTCTTATTTATAGTAATATTTGATTTAGAAGTTAAAACTGATTAAAATATTTGAACTAAAAAAGTGGAGAAAGAGAAGACCTTAGAGATTTGAAATGGAATTGATGATATAAAATTTGAAAATATCTATATATTAAATACTAACCAAATGAGAAATCTGTGTGAGGATGTTTATTACAGTAACATCATTATATGTTTGTGGTTTTTGTGTTTATGCATACATATTTTTAATTCTAGTTTCCCTCCCAAAAGACATCTTGTTAACGGGAAGATCAAATTAATTCTTTTCCAGGTGAGGTGTCTGATGCAGTTGTGGCAAACACTATGCGGGTAGTTGCTCTAGAGTACTTCATGGTAACTGAAAAAGTTCCCGGTAACCTAGATAAGGTCATGAAAGAAATGACTGATGAAAAAGCAAATCTAATTTGCAAATGGTCAAAGGTAAGTAATTGTTGGGAAGTTCCTATTGTTATGAATAAATTTAGCTTGTATTACATAATCTTTTATGATGTTGTTTATGTGTAGAGCAGCATGGTATATGTGTAGGTAATCCAGCAGTATCAGCTTGCATGTACTTTTGATTGATAACTTTCTTTTTGACAGCATGTGATGAGACAGACTCAAATGGAAGCAAAAGGCTACATGCAACTCCTCTCTTCGTGGCGAGACCTGCTGGTGGTCATTGTTGTAAGGGCAAAAGAGGTCTTAACCAAATCTCAAAAGGTAAAATTAGGTGTATTGCCATTTATATATGTATGAAAAGGAAACAAATGGGTGATAGATGGGAGTGGTCGAATACCTTGGCTGGCTACCTTCCTTATAAGGTGTAAGAAGCATTTGGTATATAGATAGATATAAATGTTTTATGATGCATATTTTGCACTGATCAATATCCATAATGTCAAATGATAATTGTTGCTTCAAGTTTCACTGACTGGAAACTCAGAGCCCCACAGTAGTCAGCAGTAGTTCTAGGGTTCTCTCATAAATCTTTGATGAGAAACATTGAACTCTTATCTGTATTGTATTAGTGTAGGTCTGTTTCTGTGTCACTGGCTGGTAGAAGGAGGGAAGTAATTACTAGTTATCAGTTCTCTTTGTGTGGAAGAAAGGAGGAAAGACAGTCAAAGTAGATTGAGATAGATCTGGAAACTGAGCACCACACTCTTGAAGCTGCACCTCTAGGTAGAGGTTATGATGTTGATTGGATTGTATTTCATCACTAACCAGTGTTTCTGCCATTGGGGACAATAATGTACAAAAGAAATAGAATCATAGAGGTGGGAGAGGAGAGATTTAGGTGCCAGGATGTGCGAAGATGAGAGGGAGGGAAGGGGGTGGAGGGGAATGGAGTATGTTATGGATGGAATGGGTGGGAGTGGTTTTTATACCTTTGTTTTTTGGCTACTTCCCTTGTAAGGGGGAAAAAGTATGTAGTAGAAAGGAAGGATATTAGAAGTTGGAGTGACCATTATTTTTCTTTTGAGTGTAGATTAATCTCATATCATAAAAAAGTTTTGGATGTACATATCTTATGCAATCACTACCCTATATGGGAGGTGTTCATGGAACAGGAACACAAGGGAGAAGGTCACCATGTAATGGAGCAGTGGGGGTAAACCAGCCTCAGCTGTTGGGCCCTGCTGAGGAGGGGCTTTGTCATGCTGCATTGCTTTTGACCTAAGCAGTGGGTAGTGGATGGGTAGGACCATTCGTTCACAGAGGGGTAAGATAAAAGGGATGATAAGTGGGTTTTGGATGTGTGTGTTGTGTTTTTATGCTTTTGTGTTTTGGCTACTTCTCTTATAAGGGGGAAAAATTCTTTGGTATATGTATGTGTTGTGGAATGTGGGATGGAATATATGTTGTTGCAGTCCATGTGCTACAATGGGAGACAGCAACTAGTTCAAAAGTGGCACTGCACTTTGGGTATTCACTCTTACCAGTGAAGTAGAAACCAAGTTTTGTTTCTTTTGTGAAAAGACCAGAAGAGGTGCCAGTGAAGGTGCTTAGGAATGGGAGGGTACCATTGATGTTTTGTAGCTCAAAGATAAAATTGAGGGCTAAAGTACCAGTAGTCTTTGAATATTTGGCAAGGTGTGGGGCATGGTAAGTGTCTTGTGTGCTGATGAAGATATTGTTAACATAGCTAACATAGATAGAGGGCTTCAAGTTGAGGATTTTTCTTTGGTGATTCTCTTATAAAAGTTAGCAAAATAGGGCCAAATGGGGATGTCATTGTTATGTTGTCAACTTACCATCTGGGCCATGAAATAATTTACCTAATATTTGCAGAATACAATTGCCATGGATGTGCTGGAGGTGATACAGGAGCAGCTTGAAGAAAGTGAACCCAACAGTGAACTTTTGATTGTCTTAGGAGAACTTTACCTCTCGTTGGTCAAGAACTGTGGACCGTAAGTACACTTCACGTGTTTAGTGTGCTATGGAGATATTATTGTGAAAGTTTTACCATAGAAACCAATTAAATGGTTTATTTTACACTCGGTGCTAAAACATCACATCTTTCTTCTCACAAACACATAACTAATCACCTACCATGCGAGGATGTTGATGGGTTTTGAAGATGATTATTAATAATATTTGTAGATATATTGTTTACTGATACTGGATCTCTCTAACAAGGCTCCTAGTGGATGACGAGAGCATTTTTGGGAAACTTGGTCAGCTATTGAGTCGAACTCGTGCTGGAATGCCTCACATTCCTGCCCAGTGTCACGCCCTTTTCCTTGGAGCTGTTCTTCTGGCCCTGACAAACACAAAGCTCAGCACCTCAGCCTCTGGTAAGTGTATTAGTGCTCCACCATGGTCTTATGAGATGAGGTATTTAAGAAACAGATACTGGTAGATATAATGAGAATAGAAAGAATGAGAAATATAGGGATGAAGCTGAAAATGGGGAGTGGGAAGGGTGCTGCAAAATAGAATAAATCAAATAGTGCTGGAGGCTTTTTCCCCCTTACAGTCATTCTGTCCACTTCTGTTGTCCATAGTAGCTTTTCCTCCTTTAGTCTTTCCATCCATTTGGAATGGAAAGAATAAATGAGGGAAAACTACTGAAGGTAGTGTGGATAGCAGAAGTGGACATTATGTCTTTGGGATGAAAACCAAAAATGAAATGAATGGATTAGGTGAAGGAGACTTTGGATACAGGTGGAATACTTCACAAGTAGGGAAAGGAGAGTGAAAAAGGAGTGAATCAAGGGAGAATGTGAATGGATGAAGGAATGACTCAACCTGAAGGTATATTCCTCTCATTTGATTCATAAATTATTCAGAGTTCATGAGGAGGAGGGTTCACCATATGATGATGTGGTGGGAGTAAAACAACTTTGGGTTTTGTGTTCTCCTGTGGAAGAGCTGTGCCCTACTACATTGCTTTTGACCCAGGTAGTGTGATGGGGAATGGGAAGACATTTCATAAATGAGAGAGATGGCTATATGTAGCCAAAGACAAAGGTATAAATTCACTCCCACCCATTTCATCCCCACATATTCCACTCCCATTCACCACCCCTCCCTCCCTCTTTTCTTGTCTCCTCCTGGATGATGGGTCATCCCATCTCGCCCACTGCCCTGGGTCAGAAGCAATGCAACAAGATACAGCACATCCACAACAAGGCCACTTCATTTATTCGGCAACCCCCCCTCCATCCCCTCATAGAGAAAAAGAAAAGAGAGAGAAATCCCTGTATCAAAATATCATTCACACTTACTCCTTAACCCCCTCCCATCCCCCACCCACTCCCTTCCATGAATCACAGCATCATCCATGCACAGCCACTCTCCACTCACACTCCTGTCTTCTCCCTTCCTTCCTCAACAGACATCTCCCCTCTTTCCCAATGCCCCTTTCACCCCATCCATCCATCTCATCCTTGGTCCTCCCCTCATATTCACTCCATCCAAAAGTTAAATAAAATAACATTTTTCTTTATCTTAATTAGCTGGTGCTGTGCAGCCACTTCTAGACCCAGTTTGTAGTCTCGCTTACCAGTACTGTAGCCGGGAGTCCACCCCAGTCTCTGTACTCAAGCTGACAGTCGGATTACTACATGAATGTCTTCTGCGTTGCCCAAAGGATGTATTTCTTCCTTATATTCAGACGCATGCAGTCATCTCTGCCCTCCTTCATGCAGCAAAGATACATGTTCAGGTGAGGGTACATGTTTGTGATTTGGGCTGTAAGTTTTATGTTATTTCTTTGGTCATTTTTCAGAGGAAGATTCTATAGACTTCTTTATAAGGTCTCTTCATGATTAGTGTTTAATGATTTACAGTGAGTAGAAAACTTATCAGAAGTAGAGTCCTATGGAAAGAAAGTCTGATAATTAAGGGGCAATCACAATGATATGTATGTCAACCAGTGTTTTACAGTTTCTTATATTTAATAAGGAAGTATGATGCACCAGAAAGGAATAAAAGTGGAGGGAACATGATGTCTATTGGAAGAATTTGAGTTAATAGTGTTTAAGAAAAAATATGTACACAAGTATTCATGGGCCATACTGTGTATGTGTGTATTTGTGTGTGTGTATTTACCTAGTTGTATCTTACAGTAAGGGAAGCTACACTTGTGTTGTCCTGTCTTTGTATCTCACCATGTCCAATTTGTGTGAGTGAGTGAGAAATGTATACAACTTAAACTCTTAGTTATTGTGAAGTGTGTGATGCCTTTTACACTCTTAGTTATTGTGAAATTAATCTTAATGCCTCGGTGGTTTAAAAAGTGTAATGAGGGAAAAAGCCTTGGTATATGTATGTATGTATGTAATCTTAATTTACACAATGAAAAATTACATCAGTCACTGGTTGTTCATACTTTTTATTTGAATTTTCAGAAAGAAAATCCTGATCTTGTAAGTGAGATTCTGTACTTACTGTCAACACTTAGTCAAGTTAAAGAAGCAATTGATGAGTTGAATACAGAGACTGTGGCAATCAATATATCCCTACCATTATCGTCACAGGTGGGTGCTGTGTAGTTATTTGTATTTTATATTGAAAAAAGATTGAATTGTTGATAGTAATAATTGTTGCTTCTAGTTTCACTGACTGGAAACTAGATGTCCCATAGCAGCTGGAAATGTTCCTTGGGCCTTTTCATAGTTGGGAAACAACATTGGGATTGTTATCTGTATTGTGTTATTGCAAATATTGCACTATCAAAAGAAACACCTTGTGGAGATGGAGCTTTTATTATTATGACATTTCCATTGTTAGAACTTTATTAAGAGGAATATTGTACTAATAAAAGCCTTCCTCATCTAGTAATTTTTTATATATATTTGTCGGCAACTGCAAGTTGCACACAAGAATTTTACTGGCACATCTATGTTCGGGTGACCACCCTATATTGAAACACTACTAACATAGCACTGGCCTGGCAACAGACACCAAATGCCTTAGATACAGCCACCATACAGAAGATAGCACGTTATACTGTACTGTTGTGTGTTTATGTACAGTCAGTATTATACTGGTAGTAGTGATGCATAACTTTTTTCCCTTTCAAGATATTTCTTTCCGTTTTGTAGGTGAGTAACATGTGTACAGCAGAAATCATCTGGTTATCGTGTGCAGTGTTAGCTACTCAGGGAGTGACAGGAGTTGAGGGTGCCATAGACAATGTTTGTCTTCACCTCAACCAATTAACTGCTGCCCTTCATGCTCCTCATCTTCATCCTAAGGTAATAGAAATGTTTGCCTTGAAAAGTTGAGTTGTTCAATATATTTTGTTCATTTCCTGCACATGAAAAAAATTATTTGTGTAGAGATAATTTTTTAATGGATGAGGTGGAGGTTCTTTATGATGAAGCAGTGAGGGTAAACCAGGTTTGGGTGTTAGACTCTTCTGTACCCCACTGCATTACCTTCAAAATGAGATGATACGGATGTTAGCCACTTTGGTACGATGATGCCTACGTAGGCATCACTAGGCGCAAATGGGTCACACGAGATGCCAGCATTGGCATCTTGATTATATATATTTTTTGTAGTTGTACATGAGTTACCCCCAGATTCTGTGAACTGGTTTGATCACATTTTCTGTGTTTATTATTACTCAGAGTAAAAGAGAACAAGTAATACAGCAGTGACTTTATATTTCATAATGTGAGTAGTGTGATGCAAATTACATATGGCAGCCGATGCTGCACGCAAGAATTTGAGTTGTACTGAAGTGCTTAATTTATATAATGAGTGGGTTTTTACTCAGCCATTCCCTTTTACCTTCTGCCAGGTTGCCGAGGCTGCTGCAGCAGTAACCGCAGCTCTGGCCCCACACAGTAACCAGTGGATTGTACATAATCCTACTTCATATAGTCAAATCACTCAGGCAGTTGCTCGGTGTGTTTTGGTGTCAGCTTATCTTTTACGACACCCCAAAGTAAGTGTGTGGTAATCAGTATTTCTATTATGGATGTGATTTGGAATATATTTATGTATATATATATATTTTCATCTACATTTGTATCCAGACTATGTGAGTACATTGTCATAGAACATGCAAAGTAAGAATAGATTGAATGCTGTAGCTTCATAGGATCATATCTGCATATGTTGAATATCCATATGGTGAAATGATGCACCTTTGTTTTAGCTCAACCTTTTCATCATCATCTTATGTGCTTTTCCATACTTACATTTTTTTGTATTTATTTTTTTAGATTGTGCAACTAGATTTGACTGGAGCAGACAGTAGTAATAGTAAAGATTCCACTATAGGCTCATCCACAGCAACTGTCCTAAATCAGCTGTTACAGGTATGTGAGAAGTATATTATTAAGTAGATATTTTATGGCTATGCTGAAAGAACATGTTATATATACTACAAGCCTTTTTCTCTTTATAATGGGGTGACTGAATTAAATTGCACACCCACTTTTTATACATTAAAACCCATTTAACACCCCTTCCATACGGTGCCGCACACGTAGGCGTCATGGGGAGCGAGTGTATTCGCGAGGCTGCCATATCGGCGTCTTGATTATATTTATTGTAGTCGCCCCTCCATAATGACATTCTTTCTAATTCTTTTGTAATCGCATTTTCTATGGTTATCAAAATTCACGGGCGAAGAGAGAATGATCGATATAAGCGGTGACTATATTTTATGATGCGAGTATTATTACGACACGTCGTACGGCTGGCATTGGCTGCTGCCACCGAGATCTAAGTCCATGACGCCTACGTGTGCGGCACCGTATGGAAGGGGTTAACACCCCTTCCATCTCATTGAATTTTGTTGTTGGGTGAGTGTGAGAGGATATAGGTGAGCTGGTTTGTGTATGACACAATGCTTGTGGCTGCATCTGAAGAGAGATTGAAACATTTGGTGACTAAGTGGGAGGGTGTGTGAGTAGAGGAAGTTGAGAGTAAATATGGGTATAAGTAAATTAATGAGATAGAAGGAATAATGATGGTGGCAGTTTGGATGTGAGCGTGAAGGGTGAGTGTAATAGATATGATTGAATGGGAAAAGTTTGTGAATGAATTAAAGGATGGCTTAGCCCAGAGGGATGTTCTTCTCATCTGCATGGTAAGATATTTTGAGTAGATGAGGGTGGGGTGGGGTCACAATGGAATTAGCTAGTGGGAATAAACTAGCTCCAGCTGTCAGGCCCTGTTGTGGTAGTGCTGTCTTGCTACATTGCCTGACCCATGCAGTGTGGTGGGGTACAAGGATAACTCTTTATCTACAAGACACTAAGATAAGAAGGGGAACAACAAATGGGTTTTGGATAGGTGTAAGCTGGTCATAAGCTTTGACTTAATCACTCCCTTTATAAGGAAGAAAAAGCCTTTTGGTATATGCATGCATGTATGTATTCCATGTTTATCATTAAACTGTTACCATGGTGTGATAATGTATTAATATTTTGCAGGTGTTGAGTGAATGTTTGGGAGCATTACGAGCTTTCAGCCCAGACATTACGGAGTTGCTCTTCAAGCCTGGTGTGGACGTTGGGGCATGGCAGCAACTGCTTGAACCCTCCTTCCGACCATTGACCCCTGAACAGCCCAATGCACAACTAAGCTTTGCCTCCTGTATTTTAGTATTAGACTTGTACGACAGTCAAATGCCTAAGGTAAGCCTGGATATCCTGCCAAGTCATGTTGTCATGATTGGAATACAGTGGACCTCCGAAACTACTGAAGGTTATGTTAAACCCCTTCACTAATTCTTGATGCCTTCTTCAAGATGACATTTACCAGTAATTGCATAGTCTGTGAAATATAAATATTGCACAAAAAAGTAAGCCAGAACTGGTTAGAAATTATATAAAATTTTATAGATATTTTCACTGTCTATGATGAAGTAGTGAGGGTGAAACTAACACTGCCTGAGAATTACTGTGCCTTGCTACATTTCTCTCAACCCAATGGATGTAGCAAGGGACAGGCATGACCTTTCATCCATGAGGTGCTTAGATTGAAGGAGCATGTAATGGATTTTAATATATATGAAGTGAGTCTGTGCTTTCACTTGAACACCCTTCTTGTATGGGAGAAATTCCTTGTGCCTCATGTCAGGGAGGCTGCCAAGTAAAAGCATATACTTACCTTACACCTATCCAAACACCCATTCATCACCCCTCCCATCTCAGCACCTCATTGATGAAGAGCCAAGCCCTGTTCTCCCCTACACTGCTCAAGTTTAAGACAATGTGGTGGGAGACGGTGCTTCCATAGCAAGGCTCAGCACCTGGAGCTATTGTAGCCCAACCACTTCATTATATAACAAGCCACCTCCTCATCCACACAACATGTTTAAACTAAGCTTTATACTTTTTAACACCTTAAGATTTTCCAAAAAGAACTTGTTCATTGGTGAAGACAGCAGTTTGGAGTGTCCACTGTAATCAAGAAATATGATCTTGTCAGTGTGTTATTTTCCTAGGCACAGTACTACATTGTTTAGATTTTGTTGTGACAAATACTAGACCTCAGTCTGAATGGGGTCTTGATTAATTGAGACCCTGTTTAATTGATCTACCTCTTAGCCAGTTTGGACCATAAGTCCCCAGCAAGGCATTGGATTGGTTTAGTGACTATAGGATAATAAAATTACCTTTGATTTGCTACACCAAAACATATAAGCCATACCACAGGAATCTGTGGGTTGATTATATCTACAGATATTGTACCAAGTGTGTGATAATCATGCACATGAATTCATATATATATATATATATATATATATATATATATATATATATATATATTTATTTATTTTTCATTTATTTATTATTTATTTATTTATTTATTTATTTATTTATTTTTTTGCTCAGGAATTTCGAGGTGCTTCCCCTGCCCGTGGTGGGGGAGGAGCAGGAGGAGGGGGGGCATCAGGTGGAGGATCTTCAGAAATTTGTCTCAATTATGATTTGCTGACCCAGTGTATGGAGGAAGCCTTCCTGCTCCTCATCTCACAGGCAGCCCTGTTTCTTCTCAGCCCAGACACGTCGCCAAGAGACTCTCACAGGATCAAAAGGGACCTTAAGGATGAACTAGTAAGTTGTCAGGTTAACACTTTTTCAGTCATAGGAGGGGCCAACTCAGGTGAATAGAATTGTCTGGCTGTAGCATAACAGAAAGAGAATATGTAATGAGGATGAAATGATGTTAATTGTAACCTTAAGTGTTATTGGCTGGAAACATGCGCCTCCATAGCAACTGGCAAAGTTGTTTGCACATTCCCATAGATCTCCAGGGAAAAAATTTGGACAGTTGTCCATATTACATTACTGCGGGACATTCTCTATCAGATTATAAGAGAGTGGTTACTGGTTGTCAGCTCTCCATAGTTGAAAAGTTGGAGTAAATATAATAAAAGTTGGTAGAGAGTTTGGGCTTTGTCCAGAGACTGAGTGCCAGCCTCTCAGGGCTGCATCTCCAGATGGAATGGAATTGAGGGTATTGACAGTCATTGAGTATGGGTGGCAGGGAGAAGATTTTCTGATGTCCATCATGCAGGTTCACCACTTACAGGTGCAGTAGAGGCTCGATTTAACAAGTCTCAATAGAGGCTTGATTTTACAAATCTCAATTAAAAAGAAGCTTGTTTTTTGTAGAAATCTTCATTGACAAAGAGCTAAAATAAAATGGATTAGTGAAGGGTGGTTGCATGCCTTGGCCAGTACCCTCCCTTATAAGGAGGAAGAGGCCCTTTGATATATATATATATATGTATATATATATGTATATATATATATATATATAGTGAGTGAGTGGTTTGAGGTGAAGGTGGGACTTCATCAGGGATGTGTTGTCGCTTGCTGTTCAATTTATACATGGATGGTGTGATGTAAGAGGTGAATGCAAGGGTAGTGGGTATGGGATTGGCAATGGTTAAAGAAAATTGAGAAGAGTGGGAGATAAGCCAGTTGTTGTTTGCTGATGACACTGCACTTGTAGCAGGATCAGAGGGATTAAGGAAGTTAGTAACAAAGTTTGAGAAGGTGTGTGAAAGAAGAAAGTTGAAGATGAATGTGGGTAAAAGTAAGGTGATGAGATGTACAAGGGGAGAAAGGGACAGCAGACTGGAAGTATTAAGGGAGAGAGACTGGAGGAAGTGAATAGTTTTAGATATTTGGGTGCAAAAGTGGCAGGAAAGGGAGGAGTTGGGGTGGAGGTAGAATGTAGATTGAGAGAAGCAAGTAAATGCCTTGGTGGATTAAAAAGTGTAATGAGAAATAGACATTTGGGAATGGAAGCTAAGAGGAGATTGTATGAAGGAGTGATTGAATGGACAGCACTGTATGGGGCAGAAACAAGGAACATAAGAGAGGAGTTTGAATGTGTTTGAGATTAAATGCATGAGAAGCATGATGGGGGTTACTAGGCTAGATAGAGTGAGAAATGAGGAGGTGAGAAGGAGAACAGGGGAGGAAAAGGAGTTGGGAGATAGGGTTGATGAAAGAGTATTAGGATGGTTTGGACACATAGAATGAGTGAAGAAAGATTAGTAAAAGAAGTGTGGAAGGAGTGAACATGAGGGGGCATCCTAGGATGAGATGGATGGATGGGGGTAAAAGGCGCATTGGGGATGAGGGGAATGTCTGTTGAGGAAGGACAGGAGAGGACAGAAGATAGGGGTGAATGGAGAACGGTTGTGTATGGATGATTCTGTGATGCATGAGGGGGAGTGGGTGGGGATGGGGGGTGAGGAAGTATGTACGAGAAATAAATTGACACAGCCCGAAGGGATTTCTCACCGTCTTCTCCTTTTCTGCATGAGGGGATGGAGATGGGGGTCGCCGAATTAATGAAGTGGCCTTGCTGTGGATGTGCTGTGTCTTGTGACATTGCTTCTGACCCAGGGCAGTGGACAAGATGCAGGGATGACCCGTCATCCAGGAGGTGCCAAGATAAGAGGAGGGTGGAGGGGAATGGAGTATGTAGGGTATTGAATGGGTGGGAGGGGTTTCTATGCATTGTCTTTTGGCTACCTCCTGTTTAATGGGGAAAAAAGCCTTTGGTATATGTATATGTATGTATGAGGGGATGGAGGGTTCACCGATTAAGTAAAGCGACCTTGCTGTGGATGTACTGTGTCTTGCTATATTGCTTCTGACCCATCATCCATGAGGAGCTAAGATGAGAAGGGAGAAAGGGTGGTGGATAGGAGTGGAATTGGTGGGAGTAGGTATGTGCCTTTGACTTGGCTACCTCCCTTATAAGGGGGGAAAAGGTCTTGGTATATAGATGTATGTGTGTGTGTGTATGTATGTAATGGTAGATAGAATTGATGAAAGAGTATTGGGATGGTTTGGATCCATGGTAAGAATGAGTGAAAGAGGTATGAAAGGCAGAGGTGGAGGGAGTGAACATGAGGGAGCAACCAAGGATGAGAGGGATGGATGGGGTGAAGGGGTGTTGAGCAAGAGCAGGATGTTTGTTGAACAAGGAAGGGAGACAGCAGGAAATAGGGATGAGTGGAGAATGGCTGTGTATAGATGATGCTATGATGCAAGGAAGAGGCCAGTGAGGGAGGGGGGGGTTAGGGAATGTTATGTGTGAATGATATTTTGACACAACCCAAAGGGATTTATCTCCATTGTCTATTTTTCTGCCAAGATTACAGGGAGGGAAGAGGGTGGAGGGGAGTGGAGTGTGATAGGGATGGAATGGGTGGGAGTGGTTTTTATGCCCTTGTTTTTTGGCTACCTCCCTTGCAAGGGGGAAAAAAGCCTTTGATATATGTATGTATGTCTATTTTTCTGCTTGAGGGGACAGAAAGTGGGGCCTTGTTGTGGATGTGCTGTGTCTTGCTATGTTGTTTTTGACTCAGGGCAGTGGGACACTCAGCTGTTTGGTTCATGTCTGTCAGACTTCATCTGCAATTTAAAAGTTGATTTCTCAATAGATTAACTGTAATTTCTAGTGTATTCCATATCTATATAAACTGCTTTCGTTTTTTTAGATTTCATAAGGTTTGTGTTCAATGTGTATATTTACAGTCTTTTATCTTCCACAGAACTCTTTCTTTGGAAGATGGATTGGTCGCAAAATTGTTCCACTGCCGGCTATGTCCTCCTCTAGTAATAATGCAGTTGTTCATCCAGATATTGGCTTTCTCAAACTTATGCAAAAATTGGTTGACAGTCTCTCAAACTCAAAATAACAGTACAATAGATATTTTTCATGATAAGAGTCAGAAATTATTTTGTGGTGATGCACTGTAGAAATGTTCCTTTATTATTGAAGTTAATGTATAAACATTAAATTGTTCTTAATGTTTTATACAGTTTTTTAAATAAATGTTTTTACTTAAAGTCATAGTTCCTTAACCTTCAACTACCAAGGGTTTCAATTGTTGCATTAAGGTTCACACATACATATACCAAAGGCATTTTTCCCCCTTGCAAGGGAGGTAGCCAAAAAAACAGACATAAAATCCACTCCCACCCATTCCATCCCCACAAACTCCACTCCCATCCACCCCCTTCCCTCACTCTTATCTTGGCTCCTCTTGGATGATGGGTCATCCCTGCATCTCATCCACTGCCCTAGGTCAGAAGCAGTGTTGCAAGACACATCACATCCACAGCAAGGCCACTTCATTAAATTAGCGACCCCCCTCTCCACCCCCTCATGCAGAAATGGAGAAGATGGGAAGAAATCCCTTCGGGCTGCATTAGTTTATTTTTCACACACTCCCTCACCCCCCATCCCCCACCCACTCCCCCTCGTGCATCACAGCATCATCCATTCACCCCTATCTTCTGTCCTTTCCTGTCCTTCATCAACAGACATTCCCCACTTTCCCAATGCCCCTTTTACCCCATCCATCCATCTCATCCTTGGTTGCCCCCTCATGTTCACTCCTTCCACTTCTGCCTTCTGCACCTCTTTTACTAATATTTCTTCACTCATTCTTTCTATGTGATGTGTCCAAACCGTCCCAATACTCTTTCATCCACCCTATCTCCCAACTCCCTTTCCACCCCCGTTCTCCTCCTCACCTTGTTTCTCACTTTATCCAGTGGACAGGATGCACAGATGACCTGTCATCCAATAGGTGCCAAGATAAGAGGGAGGGTGGAGGGGAGTGGAATATATAGAAAATGGAATGGGTGGGAGTGGTTCCTATGCCTTTTTCTTTTTGGCTACCCCCCGTGTAGGGGGAAAAAGCCTTTGGTATATCACTTCTCAGGCACCTTATCTCAAACACATTCATGAACTCTCTTCCTCTCTTATGTTCCTTGTTTTAAGCCCCATACAGTGCTGTCCATTCAATCACTCCATACAATCTCCTCTCAGCATCCATTCCCAAATGTCTATTTCTCATTACACTTTTTAATCCACCAATGTATTTACTTGCTTCTCTCAATCTGCACTCTACCTCCACCTCCATACCTCCCTTTCCTGCCACATTCACACCCAAGTATCTAAAACTATCCACTTTCTCCAGTCTCCCTCAATACTCACTTCAGTCTGCTGTCCCTTTCTCCCCTTGTACTCGTATATCTCATCACCTTACTTTTACCCACATTTATCTTCAACTTTCTTCTTTCACAGACCCTCCCAAACTCTGTCACTAACTTCCTCAATCCCTCCTCTGATCCTGCTACAAGCACAGTGTCGTCAGCAAACAACAACTGGCTTATCTCTCAATTTTCTCCATTTACTTTAACCATCTTCAATCCCATACCCACTACACTTGCATTTACCTCTCACACATTGAGGTTCACAAGTGTAAAACCCACAGCCTTACTGTGGCTGGTAGCTGTCTTTGAGCCCTCCCACAGATCTCTCTGGGAATAAACTTTGAATTGTTGTCTGTGTTGCATTAGTGTGGGACTGTATCTATGTCACTTTCTGAAAGTGTTTGGGGAAGGGGAGCAGTCACTGGTTTTCAGCTCTCCATGTGTGAAAATGCAAGAAATACAGTTGAGATTGATGGAGAGAGATCCTAATCTGGTGACTGAGTGTCAGCCTGTAAGGGCTGCACCCCCTGATGGAGATGAGGAGGTTGATAGGTTTTGAAAATGGGCAGCTTCACTGTTCCATCTTGTGGCACCACCACATGCAAGAACCTGTTATTGGTCTCTTACAAGGGGTTACTTGAAGTGGCTGGTAGTATCCAGAAATTACTGGTTGACAAGGGCGCAGTGGTTCTGTAGTTCAGGTTTTTTTTTTTTTTTTTTGGCTTGATGATTATTTTATATTATGATTATTAGTGAGTGCAAATACAAAATAATCATCATGTGTCCTACAATGAGCCCACTGTATAAAGAAACATGATAGGTATGGCAGGCTTTTGTCAAGCTCTCTAAAACTCTGACACCTATTAAACTAGCACTGTATCCCTGCTGGTTGATGTTGTGTTTAAGGAATAGGGTGACAGCAGCAGTAAATGGCTGAATTCTGCTTAAAATTTCTCACAAATTTAATTAAATCTAATGGTCACAGTAACCCATTGTCATGGTTATTCATTTTAGTGATTTTGAATACCAGAAACATGGATTGTGGGAGAGGAGTTTGTGTGTGTTTGGGAGAGGTGTGATGGGGTTATTGGGCTGGATGGAGTGAGAGGTAGGGAGGAGAGCAGGGGTGGAGGGGGAGTTGGGGGATGTGGTTGATGAGGGAGTGTTAGAGTGGTTTGGATGCATGGAAAGAGTGAGTGAAGAAAGCTTAGTAAAAGAAGTGTGGAAGGCAGAGGTGGATGGAGGGGACGACCAAGGGTGGACGGGGTGTTGAGAAAGAGACAGATGTTTTGTTGAGGGAGGAAGGGAGAATACAGAGGATGGGGGTGAGTGGAGAATGGTTGTGTATGGATGATGCTGTGATGCATGGAAGGAAGTGGGTGGGAGATAGGGGGTCTCTAGGGAGAGGTTGTACTGTATGTGAATGATATTTTTATGCAGCCAGAAGGGGTTTCTCCCCATCTCTTTTTCTGCATGAGGGGGGGGGTTGCCAATTAATTGAAGTGGCCTTGCTGGGGATGTAGTAGTAGTAGTAGTAGTATAGGTTTATTCAACAATATTAAATACAATTAGACATACATATATACATTTTTTTTTACAAAATTGGTAGTTGTGCTGTGTCTTGTTGCATTGCTTCTGACCTAGGGCAGTGGGCAGGGTGTGGGGGTGGCTCATCATCCAGGGGGAGCCAGGAAAAGAGGGAGGGAGGGAGGGGTGGTGAATGGGAGTGGAGTGGGTGGGAATGGAATTATGCCTTTTGACTTTGGCTACCTCCCTTGTAAGGGAGAAAAAGCCCTTGGTATATGTATGTATTTTGAATACCAGAACTGTTATCAAAGGAGTTAAGAGCAGTGGGATCAATAATGGGTACCTGCTTGTAGTAGTCCTGCAAGATGCACAGCAGAGCAGCCCATTTTAAAACCTGTAAACCCCATTATCTCCATTAGGAGGTGCAGCCCAGAAGGGTTGACACTTGGTCTCTGGACTAGACCCAAGATATCTCTTGTCAACTTCAATTGTACTACATGTACCTTTTCACATATACCAAGGGCTTTTTCCCCCTATACGATACCCCCTTACAAGGGCTACCTCCCTTGTAAAAAGGAAAAAGTCCTTGGTATATGTATGTATGAAAAAAACACCAACACAGCACAGACTCCAAAGTTTCTTCCCAGAGAGGTCTGTGGAACGTCCTGAGGACTTGCCAGCTACTGTGGGGGTGTGAGTTTTCCAGTCAATGAAACTTGAAGCAATAATTAGCGTTATCAAGAGAATTAAAAGGTAGTCAGTCATTAAAATTTATCAGGATCAGTGTGGATGTGGGGGCAGGCCAATCAGCACCATATGGTAAATCTGAATGTAGTGATGGGACCATGGATCTTACACAGTACCATGAGCATCATGTCAGTTACTGATGGTATGTGGCAACTTCATATCCTTGTAATCTTACTTCAAGGTAAGTAGATAATGCCTCACTACGTTGCTTTTGACCCAAGGAATGTGGCAAGGACAGGGCATCCTTGAGATGCTGAGATAGGAGGGTGGATGAATGAGTTTTATGATATGGATATGTGATTTGACTTGGCCACCCACCATAATTATATGGGGGAAAGGGCCTTTTAGTGTGAGTTGGACGTATGAAAAAAAAAGAATCAAGTCCAACAGAGGGTTTGGAAAGGTAGGGAAGAGAGAATGCAGAAGATAGGAATGAATGGAAGGAGATTATGAATGCATGAAGGGATGATATGGTCTGAAGGAACGCTCTTATCTATCTCATAATTTGTTCTGAGTAGATGAGGAGGCAAGTTGCCATATGGTAGCATTGCAGGGGTAAATCAACTCCAGTTGTTGGGCCATGCTGTGGAAGAGTTATATCTTACTTGATGGAAGTGGAAGCATGCTTTTTGACTTGGCTACTTCTCTTATAAGGGGGAAAAAGCTCTTGTTTTATTTATATATATGTATATATATACATATATTTATATAAATATATATATATATATATATATATACATATATATATATATATATACATATATATATATATATATATATATATATACATATATGTACATATGTGTATATATATATATATATATATATATATATATATATATATAGTGTCTAAACAGAAATGTAGTAACATATTTGTAAATAACACACAAGAAACCCACAGGAAAGTACACGAGACAGTGGACAATTGGGACTTATAAGCTACAGATACAAAAGAATGTGAGGGAACATGGACTGATGGCATTACTCAGACGCGGTGTAACATGGGGTTGGTGGGGGAGAGGGTGGGAGAAGGATGTAAGTTTCGGACGAGCTTACTTACCGCCGCTCGGGAAATAATGCCAGGAGTCCACTGTCTTTTAGAAATATTAATGTTGGGGTATTCCTCAATTAAAGCTGACCAAACTATTTCCATCCTGAAACCACAATGAAAATAATCTGGCCTTACCCTTATTTTTAGCATAAAGAAACACGGCTGAATTTTCCTGCGCATACCTAATTGATCTTTTATGTTCTGCCGAAATATAGAATCTTTTTTTATTCAAAGTTTATTTTCTCTGACTGTGGGTTTTTTGTGTGATATATATAAATAGTATTGCAATTGAACAGAGTAGTGTGGTAGAGGACAGCAACCCTTTATCTTTAAGGTGCTGAGATGGGAAGGATGGCTGAATGGGTTTTAAGTGAGGCAGAAAACAAGGCTACCTCCCTTATAAGGGAGAAGAAGCCTATTGGTATATAGATAGAAAACAATGGGTGGGAAGGCAGCTATTAGACGGGGTACTTCAGAAACTGCCGAGATGGTTTGGGCATATGGAGAGAATGAATGAGGAAAGACAAGCAAAGAAAGTGTGGGAAGTAAAAGTGGATGGAGTGAGCTATGGGGAAAGTGAGGAGCCTACGCCAGGAGGCGCGTAACTGCGGCCGAAGCCGTCACCTTTGCTCTATGTGCATGGATTGTTGGGGTAGGTAATAGTCACTGTTGGGAATCGGTAAGGCGTCCGGGATTCGAACCCTCAACTAAACGAATGCAAGACCAGTATGCTTCCGATTACGATAGAATGAGATGGAAAAATATTTTGGAAAAGACTTTGGGTGCAATGAAATGTCTGTTGACCAAGGAATATATCAGAGCTGGGCGCGTCCCTAGGTGCGTTCATCTGTGTCCTGACGGACACATACATAGTTAGGACACCGAGGAACGCTCCCAGCTCTGGAAGATAGTGCAAAAGATAGGAGTGAATGGAGGGAGATTAGGCATGGATGAAGGGATTACACAGTCCAAAAGGATATGTTTCTCATCTGCTTGATAAATGTGTGAGCTCACACCTGCCAAGTTATGTGTCAAGGACACTTATCTTCTTGGCACGCCTGCAGATCATCAGTCATCTCTTGGATCCCATCTCTAGAATATGAAAAGGATTTAGTTTAACGTTATGGAATTCCCTTCTCAGAAAGGGATAGGATGGTGCCACCTTATGAAGACCTTTTTGAAGCACAGGAATTTGATTATTGAATTTAATGTAGTATGCCCCCTCGTAGGAACGTGCATGCCACTATGCAGCCTTGAACAAACTCTACTCTCGACCTTTTAATCTCAAAAGCACTACCAAAAGTACCCCATCTCAAAAATAACAGTAAATCAGTCGATCAATCCGTTGCCGCAGGTCTCTTGTAGGAGACCGACGACTCCTAGGTAATTGGTAACAGCCGTCGAATCTTCCCACAAGTCGTTAAAGGAGGAGATATTGTATTGTTGTCTGGGTAAAACGACGTGAATGATGTGATCGGTGTCATCTGTGTTGTGATTACATCTGGAACGATCCGTATCTGTGACTAGGTCTGTTTTGTTGGCATAACAACATAAAAGATCCTGTCGGCGGTGGTACGTGATGATAGAGGCAAGAGGTGATCTCTGGAAGTTTCGAGATAATTATTTTTTTCAACTCCTTCAAGGTCCTCACCATCAATTATAATTGTTTTGTTTTGAACTTTAGTAGAACGTTACTTTGGCTTTATGCTTGTCCATCTTTAAATCTACCTTGAGACTCCTTGAGATCATTCAGCATATTTTCTAAATCTTCTGCTGATTCTTGAATTATAATAATGCCTTCTAGAACTCTCAGGTGATTAGAGTTCTTCATTATGCTAAAAAAAAAAACACTTCCCAAATCAACTCCGAAAATCCCTTCAAGACTTCGGATGAAATAAAGTCGCCCTACCGATTTTATTGCATTTTTTTCTGTCATTATGGAATCAAACTACAGAAGTATCTTTTACATAATTGTTCTGTAGAACTTTTTGAATTTGAATTCCAGTTTGCGACCAACGCGTTTTTGGAAGAATATTCATTATTCTCATGTTGTAGCTCTCAGCAAAATTGACTAGCATCTCGCCTTAGTCAATCCTTTCGTCTGCTTCAAATTTCCCAACTCATGATTCATCTACATACCACGTTCTTCCGGACCTAAGCATTGAAGTCACCGACTACGAACGTGTCCTCAGTTTGGCAACAGTTGGCGAAGACTTACCCAGTATGGCGCCGTCTTAATCCCTTCGTTTCCGAGAGGGCGCCACGGAAATAGATAGAATAGTCTAGCGACAATCAGAATAAAAGAAATGTCACCTGACACAGACGGGGTTAATCGAAATAGGTTATAATTAATTAAATTGTACCGCAGATATGACCAAAACACCTTGGAGGTAATCAAAATCAAAGGAAGAAAGACCACCCGGGCTTTCCAAGTAAAGCATGAGTGTGACTGTTGTTGTTGCTGCTGCTGCTGCTGCTGCTGCTGCATGCCTTCCCCACCCCGCCCCGGAGGGAGGTAGGGAGGATCTCACGCTGTGGCGACAGGAAGTCGAGTTGCCGTTTCGTCTTTTCCTTACCTTTAGGGACCAGCCGCTGCGCTTATGGTCATTGTTTAAGCTGCGTGGGAGTTTATACCTGTTTGCGTGTGTGCGTGCGTCTTCTTGCGTGTGAGATAGTCGTCCAGGGGTGCGTGCAGCGTGCTTGAGTCTGCGCGTGGCTGCCTGCAAAAAGGCTATTCAGTCATGTGTATGTATGCGTGTGTGAAAGAGAGAAGGGTGGGGAAGGGATATTGCAAGGATGCCCCTCGTGTACAATAGCCAACACTTATAACCGATACAATGCTAGAATACTAATGTTGCATGGAACATGGGTGTATTTGTTGACACAAATATGTTAGAGTGTTATATATGTGCAAGGCTTTTACTACTTTCTCTCCGTTAATCTTTCAAAACGTGATTGAAGTATTATGATCACTCACTATGGAGACAAAACGCACAGGTATTATACCGAGCATAACGCTTTGGCCTAACCTGTAACAGCTACAAGGGTAGGCCGCTGCGCATGCGTGTTGTATGTGTTTTAAGTCTGAGGGCAACAGGGCAAATCACGACGACGTTGTCAAAAGGGATCAAATCCCTTCGGGCTGGAAATACCGTCGACGTCATAGACTATTCGAGTTAATAGCTGAGTGTACATCGGTAAAGACGATGGTGGGGGTGGAAGGTGAAGGTGAGGGAAAAGGAGGAGGAGGGAGAGGGAAAGGTGGGGGAGGAGAAGGGGGGCAAGGTGCGTATCGGTAATGACGAGGGGGGAGGAGGTGGGTGTGGGTGGGTGGGGGTAGGCGACAAGCAGAGGCGGTGTTACAGGCGACAGTGTGAGGAAAGAGTGTGTGTGTGGCGGATGCAGAACTGTACAGTGCGCTTGTCGCTGGGGGTGATCGGTTCTCGCAGCGGGAAGTGACGTCACGTCGCTTCATTCGCGACAAACGTTATTTGCGTTGACGGTGCTTGTTCAACCGTTATTATTATTTTGTTTAAACGCGTGAAACATAGATATCGTTCAGTAGTGATGTTTACTGTGTAATTCCTCGATGATACCAGCCACCATGTAGAAACAATTTCAGGTAAAACATTGACCAAAGCTTTTCTTTTTTAATATGTTAATTCTGTTCTTAGGTACCCCCAAAAAAATGCACCTACGCCAGGCCTTGTAACGAAAATCTAAGGTCCAGGAAAAAAGAAAACATGATGGTATTATTGCAGTGTATTGAGAAACATGCCATGAGGTACGTAACTACAGCTGAAGTCGTCACCTTGGCCCTAGGTGCTCGGCATGCCGAAGCAAGTAGCAGTTACAGGTAATCTTCAAAGGGGGACTATGTTATCGCAATCAAACTATCCAGTATACCTGTATTTGGTACCATACACGAATAATCGCCACAGACCTGCATACCTGCATCACTGTCAGCCCGGTTCCGCTGGCGACAACAGACAAGGTTGGCTGACGGCTGTGTCAGCCGTTCGCCGGGCTTGGCTGCGTCCAGTCGCCGGATTTTGCGGTGACGACTGGCGGTCGTTCTGTACGGGAAGTGCTGGAGTTCTTCTGGGGCTCTCCGGGATAGCTAGAGCTGCAATAGCATCGTTATACCGAATATATTAATATTATTTCTTTGTCCCTAGAGACAGAAGCAGTATTGGATAAAGCTTGAGAGAGAGCGGAAGGGTTTGGTTAACTATATCTTTAGTCCTTACACGACTAAGGGGATGTCACTGAAATGAATAAAATTTCCTGGCTACAAACAGAAGACTGTCAGCGTTTCACCAGAAGTAACCATCGCTTCTAGCCTTGTAGACAATGTCCCACCGACGAGTACGAGTTGTAGAGGTGGTAAAAGAGAGGTTTAAGAAGAGCAATAGAGAGAAGAGGGATAGAAGTTGAAATTGACCAGCATTGTTTTTTTTAAGGGGGACGAGTTCCCCATAAAGAAACTTCGTGACTCTGGTCCGTACGGGTATCAGAACTGTAGGAAAGGAAGAGGAGGGTTCAGCAACCGAGGGAGGGGGGAGGTCACCGCTGAAATAAATAAAATCACCTGGCGACAACAGGAATAGAAGGTAAAGTGCCACCCGGTACGAAAGGTGACACTGTTCGTTTTGTTTCTGTTCATTTATAATGTAAGAGAAGTGGTGTCGCATTTTTGTAGTTATGGGGTGGAACAAGGAAGAGAACCGTTTAATGGAGGTTGGCTTTTAGGTTGGGTAAACAGGAACAGGGGATTTGGGGGGAAGGGGGAATTGTGCACCTTCCCAACCTCCCTCATATCTCCCCCAATCCCCAACCTACTCCATCCGACCCCAACAACTCCGCCTTTCCACCCCCACCCCACTCTCTAAGAATCGTTTCTGCTTCGAAATTCACGTGTCATTATCCTGCTGAGGCGCCGAAACAGCAGGTGGGTGGATAGATGGATGGGCGGATGGGGATGAGGCATTATGGGATTGCCAAAATACTATCAACCGGATGTACCAGGGCCAGATAGTAAGAGCACTAGTCAGTAATGACACTAAATAGTAATGCAACATCAGCCAGTAAGGTACCAATTATAGCGACTGGACCTGCAATAGGAAAGGTGTCAGTGAAAGGAGGACACCTATCCCGGTGATGACAAATGGTGAAGATAATCGAGTAATTACTACTTACTAAAAATGGGAATTCCTATCCGAAAGCTGACACCTTAGCGTTGATGGATAAGCTTGAGTATCTTCATAACTACAAGAGCGATGTCGATCAATAGTGACGAGAATTTCTCCAGTCACCTATAACGAATAGGTCTTGTACGAAAAAAGAGACAAAGTTCAGCTCGCACGCACCAACAGTCGTAGAACCCACTGCTGACTGTCACACCCCTGGTGGTGAACAGGAAGATTCTTTATAGGTATATAGTAAATCGTCATATTGATGACGCGAACCTCTGGACTAAATACACAGGACTCAACCGACTATATTAAATGAGGTGACATAAAAAATGTAGCTCACTAACAGCATTGTGGCAGGGAAGTGAGATTATATTACCTAAAACTCCCAGTTAACCGTGAAGAGTGCATCCAATGCTGCCATGGATGTTCCGCTTGGATCATGGTTACTTAGAGGTCTAACCGCATTGTCTTGTTTGTTTACGAGCATTGTCCCACAGATAAATCATCACTAAGCACTGTTTCAGCATATTCAAGTTTTGGATATTACAACATGAATAAGATGGATATCTACACGTGCAACGTGAGAACCCTCGAAGAAGACTATAAACTGGAGAGCTTGACGGAAGAATTGGAGAACATCAGCTGGGATATTTTGTGAATGAGCAAGTTCTGAAAGGAGGAAGAAAAGTTTGTGCATCTACAAAATAAAGAAGGAAAAATCTAGTATAGTAAAATACCAATCTAACGAGAGATTGTAGGTGACCTGGTGAAATTCAGACTGCATCAGATAGGGTAGCTTGGGTTGTCACCAAGAAGTGTAAAAGATACGCTCTAAAAATAATTTGGGTTTATGCTCCAATTTCACAGAGCTCAGACGATGGAATTGACTCTTGTAACAATGGGAGTTAGGTAATGGATCAGGAAAGAGTAAATGTATGTTGGGTGACTTCGATGCTAAAACGCAGTAGAACATGAGTAGAGTTCAGAAATTGAGATATTATCAAAAGCAGATATACATACAAACACACACACACAGGCACACACACGTACACACACACACACACACACACACACACACACACACACACACACACACACTCACAAATTAGATATTGCGAGATACAGAGACGGGACACCACGAGCGTATCTCCCTTTCCCGTAAGATACAACTAGGCAAACACACACACACACACACACACACACACACACACACACACACACACACACACACACACACACACACACACACACACACACACACACACACACACACACACACACACACACACACACACACACTAACACACACTACGGCGGTCCGGGTTCGAATCCTGTCCAAGGCTGAAATAATTTCAGTATCGCTGCGCTTCGAGTCGTTATTTCAACTCTCGTGGGCGGGGAGTTGGGTGTGTGTGTGCTTGTAAGGTCACAGCATTACCCATAGATCGGTCATATACGAGCTCTGAGCTCTCTTCCGGGAGGGAAATAGCTGTCGGCCACGAGTCCAGCACGTGATCCAAAGACCAAGGTGAACACACACACACACACACACACACACACACACACACACACACACACACACACACACACACACACACGCACGCACACACTGTATATACTGGAAACAAAACTGACGATAACAACCATCTGTCCCTCAGATGGAGAACATCTAGATGGAACCTGACGAGTTGGTGCCAGTACTCTGCTTCAGTGGCAATTCTGAGAAAAATTAGACTCATTTATGGTCGAAAACAGTTCCAGCCAGCCAGTCAGCCGGATGTGTTCGTTGTCATAATTCCAATTTTCTTAATTTTGAAGTTGAAACAGAGTAAAGCTTTAACGACGATTGAATTGGCCCATGAGCGGGATAAGACGCTGCATACATTTTGCTTTGAATATGTAGATAACTACAGAATGTTTTATTCGTCATAATTAGATCCCCCACCCCTACCAATGTGGATGAAGTGAGCAGAGGATAAATGGAAACAGAGATAACTAAAGATAACTACTTACTAACCTGTTAAAATCTCCAACGCAACTTGCGTTCTGCCCCTCTGCCGTTACCAGAAATTATATTATCTTCTACATCAGTACTATCCGTCGTTGATACACTTTTACTTCATTGACATTAAGTCATTGTTTCACAAGGCCTAGACGACGCGTTCTCCCACTCACCCTTCCTGGTTGGAAGTTACCCTGGCGAGACTGTTCCACGCTGAGGAATCGAAGTCGACGCTTTCCGATACCTCTGAGTCGACTCGCTGGTGAACACACGCGATAACGCAACATTTCTAGTTGCCTTTCACATCCTAACTACCTTTCCAAGTCCCACTGTACGCTGTAGATCCACACTTATGAAACAAAACAACAATTAAGGGGGTCAAGAATATTTAAAACTTTATTCCTATCTGTCTTGACGTACCCCATCAAGAATGTATTGTCATTGAGGACAAAATATACCACAACATCACGCAGACACACACAGACGACGTGTTGGTTTATCGGAGTCTTATGGTGGGGGATTTTCCATAAGGGACAATCTCCTGGTCAGACTCCGGACCCATGGAAGCCCTTCTTCAAAGAAACAAACTCCTACACTCTTACTCTCCCAAATTCCGACACTCGCAATACACGAATATTGTCGCTTGAAATAGTATATCTTTCTGCCTTGCATACTCGTTCTCCTTGTTACAAAAGTTTATTGCGCTAACTTCTTTCGTTAGCGTCTTTGCTGCCGAGGGTGGTGTGCCACAAAGATGAATGAAATAGTCTGGTGGTATCCAAATAAACAGAAAGAATAAAAAAAATGAAATAAAAGGAAAGTCTCATAATGGAAAAAGTAAAAATCCTCCTGCTCCTTTTCCTTCTCCTCTTCCTCCCCTTTCTCCTCCTCTTCCTCCTCTTTCTCCCCCTCCTCCTCCAAATCCTCCTCCTGCTCCTCCTCCACCTCATCGTTCTCCTTCTGATTGGTATACACAACCAAGAAGGAAGAAACTGTTTCCTGTAGACAGCAGCTAGGAGGAGGCGCGCTTCAGGATTTGAAGGAAAAAATCTTTACTGGTATATTGTAACCCCTCCACTCCCTTTTTCTCTCTCTCCCTCTCTCCCTCCCTCCCTCCCTCTAACTCTGTTTCTATATATCTATCTATCTCTATTTCTATGTCTCTATCTCTATCTCTTCCTCCTATCTATCTCGATCTCAATATCTCTACCTCTACTATCTATATCTATGTCTATCTGTCTGTGTCTTTTATCCGGTCAATAATTAATTGTTTACTTTCCCATTATGTACTCATACATACATACATACATACATACATACATACATACATACATACATACATACATACATACATACATACATACATACATATATACATACATACGTACATACGTACATACATACATACATATACATACATACATATACTATTTTATTCATTTTCCTGGTACCTTGTATTCGTTTTGGACCACATATCAGGACGACTGACAGGTTTATTGAAAGTCCGATGTAGAGATACGAGCAAACGCTTTGACCCACGCTACATTTTCCACAAAGTCAATATGATTTCATTTTTGTTGAGTGTGTGATATCTTTACCACGTAGTATTGAATCTATAGTTAGGTAGTTTTCTAGATTAGATTTAAAAAATGGCACACAAAGACAAATGAATTTTGTATAATGAAAAACTGGGTGGGTAAAATTTGTTACTTGTGGGGTTTTGGCGTGGCGGATGTACATACCTAAATCCCCCTGAGGGCCTTGGTTGGTTACATTATGTAGCTTTGTTGGCATAGCAACACCCAACGCCCCTCATCTCTAGTACTCAGGGATTGCACTAACTTATGTTGGTTTAACAGATCCTTAGATCACATAAAAAGCAGTGATGATATCCCGACATTAAAACATATTCTCTCTGACTGTGAGAAGGGTTAGGTAAAGCAGGCATAAATCTGGTGAGCAAATAAAACAAGGTTAAACTGTATAAATGGGTAGCGAAGAGGTTTAGGTCCATTTCGATTAGCTCCCTTCCACACCTAGTGTACATATATATATATATATATATATATATATATACATATATAAATTATATATATATATATCCTATACATATATATATATATATATATATATATATATATATAAATTATATATGTAAAAATATGTATAAAAATTATATAATATATATATATATATATATATATATATATATATATATATATATATTTTAAAGCAAGTCATTTATTTATTTCCGGTAGCAAAGTGACCAAAGGCAGTCCATTCCCACCTGGAACTATCGACTGTTCGATCTCTGGTTGTACCGCCCGCACCCTTGGATAGGTTACATCCCATCGAGCGTTGCTTTTTGCAGCTTGCGCTCTTGCTGGCAACAAGGGCGTCGCCTTTTCCACAAGGCCAAGAGGTCAGATCATCATGTATATGCAACTCGCTTCGTCTCGCCTGACGTCACGTCGCCTCACGTCGCGTCAGGAAAACGACGCACTGGGTGACAAGCGGGCTGACGTTTCCGTCGTCAGGGCCAAGTATTCTTATCTGCTGGCTGACAGCAGCTTTAGATATGATGTCATACCTACTGTCGCTGACGGAACCCATGCAGGGTATGACGTCATTTGTTGAGACTGACGCCATAAACTGACGTCATCCCTGTCAGGGCTGACTTTGTAGTTTGTTCTCGTTAGGGATAACATTGTCACATTTTTTATTTTTGATGGCTGACATTCCCTTTGATGGCTGACGTCTTACTTTTGATAAACGACATCCTTGTCCATTGACTGATGCCGTCGTAGTCTTCATCATCATCATCATCATCATCGTCGTCGTCGTCATCATCATCATTATCATCACCATTGTCGTCGTCATCATCATCTTCTGTTTGCTGACAGCCTTAGACTTTATTCTGGTTATTTCTTGTTGATGCTAAGTGCATCCATCTCATTACTAAGGCACATGTATGTTGGCTGACTTTTGCTGACTAATGATTGGCTGCAGAATTCTTTCTGCAGATTAATAGCTTCGTCAGTTCAAGAACGCCTTCCGAGCGATTGACGACTTTTTTATTCATATCGACTGCCTGCCCTGAGGTTCACTCCTGGTAGGTCAACAACTGAACGGAACTTGACACTTCGTGTTCTTGTGTATCGCCGGCGTGAGTTTCAGCAAGGGCTGCTTGCAGCCTATGTTGATTTCAAGAGGACGTTTGATTCACTGTATCGTGAGGTGCTCTAGGATCTCGTACGGATCTGTGTGATTCCTTCAAGGATTATTGACTCGATGTCTGATGCTGTGAAGTATGGAGGAGGCGTCTCCGGCTTCTCCCCTGTTAATCCACGAGTGAGGCAGGGGTGCGTACTCACCTCGACACTTCTCAACACTCACATGACCAGAGTTGTCGATCACTGCCAGTATGGAGCATCCACTGGCAACACTAAGGTCGCCGACCTTGTCTTCGATGATACTGTAGTTCCTGCGAAGTCATTAGAGGAATTGATTGCGGCCCTCGAGTCATTGCACAGGACGGTGGGGGGGGGGGTATTCCAGGCCTCATGAACCAAGACCAATGTCCAGGTGTCTGGAAGGTTATTAACCCATTCAACTCCGATGACAAGATGTCTTGTCATTTGGTCAAATAAAACAAAAAATCATAATAAAACAACAAAATGTTTGATGATCAAACAGCACCAGAAAAATATGACGTCATCAGTCCTCCTCGAGAGGAGGACTGATGACGTCATATTTTTCTGGTGCTGTTTGATCATCAAACATTTTGTTGTTTTATTATGATTTTTTGTTTTATTTGACCAAATGACAAGACATCTTGTCATCGGAGTTGAATGGGTTAAATGATACGGACCAACCTATCAAGAGGTTTTTCAAAAGATTAGCGTGGCCCATGGTATTGTTGATTATACGTTGGGCAAAGATCTGTGTCTTCAATTCACTTGTGGTTCGTGTCTTTCTGTACGGTTGTTAGACGTGGATACTGAAAACAGATTCAGAGAGGCGTTTTGACGTTTCTGGCACCGAGTACTTTTGGGAAACCATCGGATATGGATGCAATAACTCTGTATTCAACCAATGACTGCCTGTCGTCAGCGTCATTCGTGAAGGTCAACACCTAGTCCGTAGCACATTCTCCTGATGTCGGTCCTACTCACAAAAGTTCTCTCCACAAGAGATAACCCTCGATGGAAGAGACGAAGAGGGCGCCCATAGAACCCATGGCTAGAACAAATCGACCAATCGTGTCAAGAACTGAATGGAATGAGAAGGGTAACTCTATTGGAGCTTCCTCGGAGGAACCTCGGGGGATTGATGTCGGCGTGTGAGTGAAGCGACGCCCCCCCCCCCTCGGCATATTCCCTCTTGATGATTGATGATGTGGCAATCCACACCCATCCCTTTGGGTAGGGGAAGGAAGGGTGCCAACCCTCACGTTTCGGATTCACAGATTTGGTCACTTAGTCACTTACTTAGTTGTTAATTTAGTTAGCTAGTTAGTTGATTTATTGATGCATGTATTCACTTATTTATTCATTCAGTTATATATCTATTATTTATTTAGTTGTCTATTTATTCATTTATCTATTTATTTACATGTTTTTCTAATTACACATCCATTTATTTATCTATTCATATATTTATTTATTTATCTATTCATTTATTCATTAACTTATCCATTTATATAATTATTTACTTATTTATATATTTGTATGTTTATCAATTTATTCAACCAATTATTTATATATATATATATATATATATATATACACACACACATATATATATATATATATATATATATATATATATATATATTCATCTATCGATATAATTTTCTTTGTTTACACAAGAAGAACCGGCGAATGGTTCTCTATCCGGTGACATATGAACAAACCCACACCAATGCAACACAGGAAATGTCTGAGGGCCGTTGATGGTTGATATAAGGCTACGCGTCTCCAGTTTGTGAAAATCGAGGCAATTATTATTATAATTATTATCATTATTATTATTATTATTATTATTATTATTATTATTATTATTATTATTATTATTGTTATTATTATTATTATTATTATTATTATTGTTATTATTATTGTTATTATTATTATTATTATTATTATTATTATTATTATTATTATTATTATTATTATTATTATTATTATTATTATTATTATTGTTATTATTATTATTATTATTATTATTATTATTGTTATTATTATTATTATTATCATTATTGTTATTATTATTATTGTTATTATTATTA
>NC_134803.1:38165033-38322533 GCF_046742065.1 Oratosquilla oratoria
TGGTAAAGTTGTTTATATGGTGATAAGGGAGCATGAAACCAACGCCCCATCACCTCGACCATCCTGATTATGTGGCAATGCTGGAATGTGGCACCTCCCAGATCCTCTATTGTAGAGATTGATTGGGAAGGTGCAAAAGTGACCAACACCTACACCGTACCCGGACCTCCTGAGTGTGAGGTAATGACGCTATCCTCTACTCCACTCATGTTATTCCTCAGGCACCATTTACAAAATTCAACTCTTCTATCAGGATATTCTAATATTCTAATACAACTTTTACAAATTATTTGTTCCAAAACGTGATGGACGTTCCATTTCGAAACGCACGACATAGGCGTGAGGTTGTCCACAAGGATAGAAACGCTGGTAAGCTACAGCCCATAACAACAACAAGAACTCTATTTTGAAACTTTCATCTCACGAACTACCTCCTTGCCGAAGTTTTTTTCTGAGTTCGACGGAGTATTTTCTCTGAGGTGCAGTCCTCCGCAACGCTGGTAGTCTTCAGGAGTTCCCTTGTATACTTGCGTATACACAGAGAAGATAATAAAACCCTTTTATTTATAAACACTTTATTTACAGATTAACAATGATCCGTGAAAACTCCGTCTTGGAGCCGCGCAGGGTACAGACTGTCCGATGTATGCTCATGGGAGCTACAGTCCAGACAACAGAATCCTGGAAGGAAACAGTAATTCCCAAGCGTTTTCGTGTTATTCACATCTTCAGGGGAATGTGAATAACACGAAAGCGCTTGGGAATTACTGTTTCCTTCCGATTTCCTTAGTGTTTACCAGCAAAATTTGTGGATCACGTGTTACTTTAGTGATCTTTCTGCAATGTATATAGTATAAGTGTACATTATATATATATATATATATATATATATATATATATATATATATATATATATATATATGCCGAAAAAACACAAGGAAAGTAACAGAAATGAAACCGAGCACTTTCGTCTATTCTGACTTTTTTTTTTCTCATTTCTTTCTCTAATGTGACTTGTCACAGAAGTCAATGGTACCTTAGTTTTGGGTGCGGAAGCAAATCAGTAATGAATCACTCTTTCCTTTATCATATCTCTCTCGAGAAAAGATACTGTGTATAGCGTGTGTATCCACATGTAAGGTGGTTCTCGACTACCTAAGCTCGGCCGTGTTACACCAAGGGTCTCTCCGCGGTTGGTCGAACCGTTGAAGAAAGGCTGCTCCCAGACTTCTTGCTCCGTTTCTCTTTCCTGTGTGAAGACATCTGAGAAATTATCGCTCAGTACTTTGCATACGATTTCCTTTTCATATGTCGTCTTTCCTTCGGTAATGCGCCATATATTGTGTCCTTTGTTTTCATCTTATATGTTCGTATAGGATGATTCTATTTTAGTGTTCTGTGCAATTCTTTGTCGTTGTTTCTTTCTTTGTTTCCTCTTCCATGCGAAGATTTATTTGTTGGTTCATTTAACATCTGGCATTCTTTTTTTTTTATCGTGCCCTAGTTGTGTATAACGTGCGAATGTTGTGCACGAAACATTACGAGTCAGCCTCCCCTCCAGGCACATCAGCTGCTGCTGTTGTTGTTGATGATGTTGCTCTGATGACCGTAACGGAAACCGTGGGAGATCCTGCTAGCAACCAGCTGCACAATACTTGATGGAGATGTTTGCAAACCTTATCCTTTTTCAAGCGCTCTCTCACATTTTCTATTGAACCAGTCTTTTCTATCTGCCGAATCTTTTCAACCAGTCTCTTTTATGTTTATTTTTCTCTTTTGCCTATGTATTTCTGATTTTGAAGATTTACATACTTACATTTCACATTTTGTGCATTGTTTATTATCATCATTATTGCTAAAGTTTCAGTATGTGCCAGCTTATATTCCCCCTATATGTCCTAAGTAGATTTCTGTACTGCTCACTAACGTTTATTGTTTGTGCTATGTAATCCTAGTCTCTCCCCCTCGGAAGTTTCTTGGCTCTGGAATTTCCTCTCTTGAAGTCTAATCTCTCTTTTAAGGTCTCCTTTTTTTGCATGTGTGTGTGTGTGTGTGTGTGTGTGTGTGTGTGTGTGTGTGTGTGTGTGTGTGTGTGTGTGTGTGTGTTACCTAATCATAGTATACAGAAAAAGAGCGACGTTCATAGCGACATCTTTTATCCTCCTTTCATCACACTGTGTTTCAAATTCGTTGATTGTTCCAGTTTCGGCCCTATCATCCAGGCAATTCCAGGAGTACGGAAAACTGTATTTCTTCACGTCCTTCAGACACATGTAGTCTTTTTCAATTTGTTCTCATGACCTCGTGACGCCCTCCCGTCGCAAGACCAAGAGCTCTTGTCTGTCACTTTTTCTGTTTCTCTTCAGTGACCTGAACATTGCCATCAAACCCCCCTCTCTCTCTCTCTCTCTCTCTCTCTCTCTCTCTCTCTTCGTTCCTTTAATGATGTTGCAGGTCCAGTGTTTCTAGTCTCTCCTTATGTGCTTTGTGTGTGTATGTGTGTGATTCACCACGGTCTTGGATCACGTGTTGGACTCGTGATCGACAGCTATTTCCCTCCCGGGAGAGAGCTCAGAGCTCATATATGACCGATCTATGGGTAATGTTGTGACCTTACACGCACACACACACACACACACACACACACACACACACACACACACACACACACACACCCAAGTCCCCGCCCACGAGAGTTGGAGTGACGACTCGCAGCGCATCGATTTGCGTGTGTGTGTGTGTGTGTGTGTATGTATGTGTGTACTTGTACGAGTACTTATATAACTTAACTAATTATATAACATATAAGAAAGTTGCTATACTCGTGGGGTTTTGCTTCTTCTTTCACCACCTGCCATGCTTAGTTTCAAATGTGCTTACAAATTCGGATATAGTTTTAATGTGCGTCATATCACCGTGCTATTCCAGTATGTGAATGGACCTTTTTTTCTTCCATTTTACATCCTTCACGCATGTGATCGCTTTTAAATTTGTTCCCATGACTTTGACATTCTCTCGTCCCAAATAAAGAGATGCTCTTTATTGTCAGCTTTATATACTCCCTTTGTCATTTCTTTCTCCTTTTTCTTTTAGTGATGGTAATTCCAGTCCTTTTCATTTCGCTTCGTACGTTTGATATACAAGGCTGTGAACCAATTTGGTCGTTGTTCTCTGTATTCTCTTGACTTTGTTGACAATTTCCTCTATTCTATGTGTGTGTATTTATTTAATTATAATATTTAGGAAAGGAATTACGATCATAGGGTCTTGTCTTTTAAGCTTCAATTGTCATAATGTACCTTGTTTTCAATTTATGTATGGTTCCAGTTTGCGTTGTATTTTCTAAGCTAATTCACGAGCTTACGCGTCTGTATGATGTGTTTTAGACAAATGTTTATTTATCTATCTATTTATTAATTTGTTTATATTAAATTTTGTTATTTTATTTCTTTATATTAGTTTGTGACCATAAGAACTTGATGACCTCCTATCCCAGATCAAGAGGTTCTCTTTCACCTTTGCCCGCAATTAAGTCCTTTTTTTCTCTTCGATCCTTTATTAGTGTCAGGGCAAGTATTTCCAGTCTCTTCGTGTACGGTTTGCCCATAAGACTAGGAAACACTTTGGTTACTGTTCTTTGTGTTTTCTCGATCATGTTCATATTTTTCACTTTGTGTAAGGATCATAATACTACTGCATACTCCAGTGCTGCACGGAATAGTCTATGATTTTCTTTATCTCTGCATCCATATAGTGTAAAGTTACTTTTACATTTCTCAGCAGACCGTTCGTCTCCACAATAATCTTGTTATGATTGTTAGGTGGCAGATTATACCGGATCCACATTCCCAGATAATTCTTCTCATTCGCATTTGTGAGTGTAGTTAGTCTTTTATCCGACTTAAACGCTAATCTGTTTACTTCCTATCGTGTCGGGTGTAAACTGAATTGTCGAAAGGACACCAAAAATTATCGTATACCACAGAAAAGTACGTACCGACTAAATTAAAATTTTTATTTTAGAATACATATTTTCAGTGTGATGGTCTGTCATCCACTAGAGCTCTGAACAATGAAAAGCACACAATGCATGGGTGCACAATGGTTGTCATATTTCAGTCCTCCAAGGCCCAACGAATCTGTCCCATTTTCAAATCTGCCCCGTTTTCTTTCATAACACCGAAACGAAGAAATGTCCTGGAGTAACGACCTGTTCAGGAGGTCAAGGATGAGTTGATGTCGAAGTTAAGTGTGTTCAAGATGAGAAACGCTACAATTGAATAGAACAATGGAAGGAAAAGGTAGGAGGGGCTCCTGAGCTCCCTTTGGTTCCACGCCAGCGACCACACATTTAGTTTCTGACGTTACAAAATGTGGAAACCTACAGAAAGGAACCTGTCGCGCGGAAAACAACCACTTGGGAATTCGTGCCGAGTTCGACAGGGACATAGGGTCGTCCCTGAAAGCGTCCACGTCCCCTGGAATGCGCTGACGACGGTTACCGATGATAGTGTGTGGGAGCAGCTTCTGGCAACACCGGATGCGTGACGTCACGGCTACGCTGCGTCGCTCGTCACGGAAGCAGCCAATCATGTGACGTGTTGCGCCAGTATATATAACGTGGGACGGCCTCAGTACCTGTCCATGTACCTGTGCGCTACTCTATGATTTATCCTTCCAAAGTTCTATACATGATAATCATGTCATCTCTCTTTTCTCTTACTATTATTTTTTTACAATCTGTTATTGTGTATTTACCTAGTTGTATTTACCTAGTTGTATTTTACGGGAAGGGGAGCTATGCTCGTGAGGTCCCGTCTTCATATCTCATTTTATCTAAACTATTTTTAAATTCATGTATTGTTTTTGCACACACCACTTTCTCATCTAACTTGTTCCAACTGTCTATTGCTCTGTGAGGAAAGCTGTTCTTTTTCAAATCTCTTCTATAGTTGTCTTTTTTTATTTTCTTTCCGTGTCCTCTTGTATTTCTTGTGTGTGTGTGTGTGTGTGTGTGTGTGTGTGTGTGTGTGTATGTGTGTGTGTGTATGTGTGTGTGTGTGTTGGACTCATGATCGACATATGTTACTCTCCCGCTGAGAGGTCATATATGACCGAACTATAGGTAATGCTGTGACCTTACACCCCACCCACGAAAGTTGGAGTAACAGCTCATAGCGTAGCGATACCGAAGTTGTTTAAACCCTGGGGGGGGGATTCAAACTATTGCCGCTGGAGTAGCTATTGCGAACGCTACCTCTGCGCCGTCGGGCCATGTGTGTGTACCTTGTTGTATTATACGGGAAGGGGAGCTATGCTCGTAGTGACCCGTCTTTGTATCTCGCAACCTCTAGTTTGTTTTTAAATTCTTGTATAATGTTTGCATACACTCTTGTTTCGTCCAATTTGTTCCAGACATCCACCACTCTGTATGGATTTTTTTTTTTCAGATCTCTTCTATAACTATCCTTTTTTGAGTTTCTTTTAATGTCCCCTTGTTTTTCTTCTATCCCACTTTAATATGTCTTCTCTGTCAAGGACTTCCATGCCTTTCATGATTCTGTAAATGACCAATAGATCGCCTCTTTCTCTTCTTTGTTCCAGGGTTGGTAGTTCCAGTTTAGACAGTCTTTGTTCGTATGTCAATTTTGAAAGTGTTCGGCCATCTTTGTCGTTGCTCTTTGGATTCTTTCGATTTTCTTTATATTCTTTTTTGTACTGGGTGTCCATAGTGTCGCAGCGTACTCCAATCTTGGTCTTATCAGTGCGATAAGTATTTTCTTTACCAATACTTTATCCAAGTAATTAAAAGCCGCCTTTATTGATCTTAGTAAATTATAGGTTTCTCCTACTATTTTGTTTATCTGCTTGTGTGGGGACTTTTTTTTTTTTGTGATGATTACTCCTAGGTCCTTTGTGTTACTCACCATGGTCTTGGATCACGTGTTGGACTCATGATCGACAGCTATTAACCTCGCGGATGAGAGCTCAAAGCTCGTATGACCGATCTACGGGTAATAATGTGACCTTACACGCACACTTACCTTCAACTCCCCGCCCACAAGAGTTGTAGTAACAACCCGCAGCGCAGCGATACCGAAATTATTTCAACCCTGGGTAGGATTCGAACCCGGACGCCATAGTGGCAGGCGAGAACTCTAACCACTGCGCCACGAGGTGTGTGTGTGTGTGTGTGTGTCTGTGAACTTCACTCTGCGCTGTGCTGTTTCGTCTTTTTCTCCATTGAAATAAGTCATCTTTAAGATTATTCTATGAGTTAACGCATATTTCTTAATATTCATAAAATGTGTATCTATATTGTTTTCTTTATTTTATTTATTTGTTTGTTTATTTATGTATTTGATTATTCCATGATTTATTTATCTATTCATTTATTTATTTGTTTGTTTATTTATTTATGTACTGCTATTACCAAACCAGGATATCGCAGTCAGTTTTTATCAAGTTTCATTGTCTTGCCCGCAATTAAATTACCTCTTATTGTTGATTCAACGTTTATTCTTTCAATTATGACAGAGTACGTCCAATCTCTCCTATCGTATAGCTGTTAAGCTGTGGATCTATTTTGTTGCTGCTATTTGAATAATACTGATCATTTATGTCCTTCATTTTGTGCGGAGGTCATACGTATTGTAATATGTATGACTATAAGCATATGCTACATATTCTAATCTGAGTCGGATTATTTTCTGTTTTTTGTTTAGTTTTGTTTTGTTTTCGTTCTGTTTTCATCCACGTATCGGAAAACATCGATCAACATCACAAAATTCCTCGCCTCTTTTGTCTTTATAATTGTTTCTGTTCTCTTTGAATAAATCATAAATTGGTTTCTTTTATTCTTGTCTGTTTCCAATAACTTCTTTTCTTTCGGTATTTAAGATTCCACATTAGGCTTCTGCTTTATATTCTGTGTGCGGTAAATGTTTTGTAACAATTTCCAGTCTTCGCTTTTAACTCTCTTCATGGTCTTTGTGTCGTCTGCAAACGTCTTGGCGTAGCTTGTTCCTCCTATGATTTTATCTAAATAATATATATATATATATATATATATATATATATATATATATATATATATATATATATATATATATATATATATATATATATATATGACGTAAGCGGAGTAGGAAACACAGGAGTCTTAGTCTTGAGTTTATCCCTCAAGACTAAGACTCCTGTGTTTCCTAACTCCGCTTACGTCAACCTGTCAGAATGTCTCAACATATATATATATATATATATATATATATATATATATATATATATATATACACATATTACTGGATTATAAAAAAAATATTAGCTACCAAAATAAAACGAGAGGATAAAAAAAGACAGGTGATAATAAAATGTGTACAATTGTTAGAGCTGCAATATAAATATGGAACAAAACAAATATGGTATGGCGAAATAAGATAAATTGAATAAGGATTGAGATTCTGTAAAGAGAATTGTGGTACAAAATAGAGAAGAATTATTCAGACAAAATTTTCTATTGGCCGTCAGTATCACATATGTAATGGATGGGCAATAGTAACATGTAACTGACTTGTTATATTGTAATGATAATAATTTTTGTCTCGAATTTCAGCCGCTGAAAACCTGCTGCCCCACAGCAGCTGGCAACGATCTTCAGTCTACCATGGTTTAATTACATATACATTATGTTAAATCTATTTTTGTATCTCTTAGTTCTTGTTGTAATCTATTTACAGGCGACATTGCGCGTGCTTGTTCGCTGTCTTGGTCGCCATCTTGAATACAAAACGCTTACCATCAGCCGAAATGCCACCTGTCGGCAAGTGGTGGAACTACTACTCGCCAAGTGCCGAGTTCGGCACCGGGATCCAAACCTCTTTTACCTTACCATGGAAGTGATGGTCAAAAGGTAAGCCCAAGCCAAGGACAAGAGAGACGAATCGCATTCACTGCCTCCTAGGTTGCCAAATGTTCCTATTCACCTCATCTATTGGATAATTTTGCATCTGCAAATATTCTATCTATATAGCAATGGCCTCTTCCCATATACAAGGGAGGTAGGTAGCCAGTCAAGGCACGCACCCACTCCCACACACCACTTAGCACTGTTTCCCTGTCATCTTAGCATCTTATGGATGAAAGATCATCCCCGTCTCCTAACCACTGTTCGAGTCAGAAGCAATAAAGAGAGACAGTATATACATAGCAGGACATCTTCACTTACGCAGCGACCCTCCCTCCACGTCCCCTCATGCAGAAAATTGAAAAGGCGGAGATAAATCCCGTCGAGTTGCGTCAAAATATCATCCACACACAACCATACTCCAAACACACCTAACCCCTCCCTACCCACTTCCCTGCTCAACAGACATTCCCCTCTTGCTCAAAACCCCTTTCACCCCCACCGACCTCATCCACGGTCGTCCTCTCAGGTTCACTCTATCCACATCTGCTTTCCACACTTTTTTTTTTCTCATCTTTCTTGACTCGTTCTTTGTGTCCAAATCTTTCCAATAAATTTTCACCCGCTTTACCTGCCAGCTCCCTTTCTACCCTCATTCTTCTCCGATAATATCTGTACAAAAGAGGGAGAGAATATATATATATATCCTGCGTTTCATTTGATCACTTAAAGGCTCTCTTAACTATGTTTTTAATAAAACACATAAGAGTAATTACAATTTTTATACTTTTGAGTGTCTGAGAATATACCTGTCAGGAGCATAGGGGACGTGGGCCTGGCTGAAGGCAAACTTTTGAAAATTTTGTTAGTTTATTTATAGTTGGGCGCCTATAAATCAGATAAATAAGCTCGCTTCTGGCCGTGGGAGGAACGGGGGGAAGAAGGAGACGGTGGCTGTCCCCAAGGTAAAACGAATACTATAAGGTACGTTAGCAGGGGGGTGAGGGAGAGCCAGAAAACCTCTCCACTGCGCAGGTAGATGATGATGTCAACGGAAATATCGAGACCAGGGTTCCGCGGGTCGAGAGCTGTCAGTCACTCACACACCAGTGTATGGAGCGAAGCTCCATCTTCTGATAAAAGGGGCAGAGAGTAACATATAAAAATGCCAACAGTTTGTATAGTGCAGAAGTGCAATACCGTTAGACTGAAAGGTGATAAAAATATACATTTCTTTTCACTACCCAAAGATAAAGAACTTAGAAAGAAATGGATTGAATTATGTGGTACACACAATACTCGGTTATCTGGATATGTATGCAGCCGTCATTTTGAAAGTGACTATTTATTAGCAACATTTCCTGAAATTTTCATTAAATTGCAAATAAACAGACTAAAGAATCCGGTTAAAACATAACTGAGGTTAGTGGAGATAAAGGTCTACATATAAAATTCACGCCCACGCAAATCCAAAACGTAATACAATAAAAACCATATGATGCTTTTATGTGTTATTATTACTGGGTTTATATTCAGCTAGTTGGTGTGTATCAACAGTATAATATCTTCCTCATCTACAAGATCAACATATAAATTGACATGTCATCCCATCTAACTCGTCATATTAGTATAATCCACCTAATGTGAAAGCATGGAAAACATTTTTATAACTTTTCTGGCGGTCATATCTCAGATACTGATAATTAATTTGAGGATAAGAAAGTGATATTGAGTAATTTCAGTATTATGTGAACATAGTGTAATTTTAAAGTTTACCATACATACAGATGGTTTTCTTTAAAGTTTACATTTTCTTTCACCTCTCACTCTCTCCCCCCTCTGGATTTCCTATGACGTCACGGTGGAGGTGCGCGGAGGGGGGGGGGTGTGCTCAACGTACCTTATAGTATTCGTTTTACTTTGGTTGTCCCTAGTGATGAAGTCTCGGTGCGGGAGGTGGCTGTAGATAGCTTCCTCATTTCCTAAGGCCGTCTGTCACGGCGGGGAATGTGACGGGAGATTCCTCCCCCGGTTCCCGAAGTCGTCTGTCTTTGGTGAACTCCCGGCGACCCCTTATATTCACAGAGATCAAGTCATGACCCTCGCATTAACTGTCCTTTGGGAGGCGCTCAGCACAGCTGGGGGCTGCAGGTGTACCATGAGACTCGTTTCGTCCGCCCCGAAGCGGCGGGTCGGACTTCAAGGGCCCGTTTATCCGACTCGATTCGGCCGGGGCATGACTGCCAAGTGTTCAGTCCCTGGGGACCTTTCGGAGGCGTCGACGTCGATGCTGATGGGTATGCGTCGCCGGCGAATGCAACTGCCTCACAATACCTTTATTCTATTCCATATGTTGATTATTAAACGAATGAAAGCAACTCTTGTGTCGCAGGTGGTCTGGTGTGGTAGCCCGATCTGTATTGGTTCTCGACGATTCTTCACGTCCAATCGAATTGCAGTCTTGCCATCCAATTGGTGCGTCTACCTTTGCCCTTCAAACACATCCTGGAGGTCTTGTTCGAGTCTGTGACTCTATCCTCTCACCTGGGGTAAGCTGCTAAGTATCATTCTACTACAGTGGTTTTACTTCTAATACATTTTACTGTTTTGCTAGAGGAGGCCAATTTTCTTTGTGAAAATGAATTTGAAATGTTACACTAGTGGGCTTACAAATATGGTAGTTTTAATTCTATAATCAATACTTAGCCAACATTTCTGCTGCAGTAATTCTTGACTGAATATCTGTGGTTCTATAATTCATAACCATACACTGATAAAGTACACTTTAATTATATAAATTAATGAAAAAATACTTATTTACTATGTATATTTACAGTCCCAGTACAAATCTGTATTGGTGTCATGTCGAACAACAGCAGCAGAACTGGTGTCCCTATTACTCAGCTATCATTCAAGCAAAGAACCTCGTATCCACTATGCCCTACATGAGGTGAGATTTTGTTCTAGGTTATGTATTTATTTATAATTTATTGGATAGGAAATATGCTTGTGGATTACAATCCCTGTGTCTTCAGCTATTGAACTTTGGTTTTAATGAATATATGTTGTCTGTCTTTTGACTGCTTTTATACAGTCTATTTCGCAAATTAGTTAGTTCAACTGTGTGGAAAATTATCTCTTAACTTCCATCAAACATTAATTTATTATGTACTCTAGATATTCTTTTTGTCCATATTAATAGATTTTTGTAAATCATATCTATTCCTTTCATATTTTTGAAGACAGCACTCTTGTCTTAACTTCCACAAAACATTAATTTATTATGTATTCTAGATATTTTTTTTGTCCATATTAATAGATTTTTGTAAATAATATCTATTCCTTTCATATTTTTGAAGACAGCACTCTTGTCTTAACTTCCATAAAACATTAATTTATTATGTATTCTAGATATTCTTTTTGTCCATATTAATAGATCTTTGTAAATAATATTTATTCCTTTCATAGTTTTGAAGACAGCACTCTTGTCACTTCTTTCCCTCCTTAAAAAGAATGTCATATTCACAGGTCTCCCACATGCCATACCAGGACAGACCACTTGATCCATCAGAACTTCCCTTAGCAGTTCAGAATGGATGGCCAAAGGATTCAAAAGCAAAGTTTTCCTTTATCCTGAGAAGGAACATGACACAGGCATTGTCCTTACGACGGGTGTGTATACTCTTTGTTTAACCTCCTTTGCTTAAATGACATGTTTTACATAATTATGTTGTTCTGGATAATGTTAATTGAATTCATTCAGATGTATAAATCTGTGATATACAGATTTAGTTCTGAATTATAACAGACATATTTATTCAGCTGTGATCTGGGCCTTATGCCAAATGTGTTCAAATGATAACCAAAATTCTTTCACAAAACAATAGTTTTCCTTAATGGTCTTACTTGTTTGTTCCTTCAATTAAAGTCACATATACCCATGTATCAACTTATAACAATTAAAAATATCTTATCTTTTAGCTGTCTCTTCGGAACAATATCAACACCACTAAGAATGAAGACATCTCTACAAGCCCAAAGGAACAACATTGTCCTGAAGCTAAAGGTTCTTCAGAGAAAGAGAAGATAATATCACAAAGCAGCTACTTACCTCCAGTCTCTTTACTGGCCTCCAAACCTCACCCTTCTACAGTTTCAAACTCTTTACCTTCCAAGAGTACTTCAGATTCAGCATCTGTTACGCAGGTCTCTAACTTGGTGACACAAGCCTCAAACTTTCCCAAACAGACATCCAGCTTTTCAACACAAACCACAACGTTCTCTACACAGACTTCAAGCTTTCCCACACAAACCACAAACTTTTCTACACAAACCTCAAAATTCTCCATGCAGACCTCAAACTTTCCCACAAAATCCTCAGACTTCTCTACACAGACTTCAGACTTTGCTACACAGACCTCAAACCTCCCTATACAGACTTCAAATATTCCAACAAAGACTTGTGTAGAGAAATCAGTTCTCCCATCTAGCTGCAACCCAGGACACATCTTAAGGCATGCACGGCCTTGTATGACAACTGGTGTATTCAACATTATCACTTCAGATACGGCAGTAGTGCAACCCACAAGTTATTACATTAATGAAAGCAAGACTTCTCTTAATGTTGATGATAAAGTTAGGTCCGGCTCTTATACAGCTGTCTCTAAGATTGACACCACTCCTAAGGAGACTTTTGTTGATGCTGTGGTAGATGCTGTTATTGACTGTACACATGCAACTCCTAGAATATCACCTTTCACAAGTACCACGTCACAGCACCAGAACACAGCATCGAACTGTTTACCAAGTGTCACGAATAAGTCTGGTCAGACTACGAAAATGCACACAGGAGATTCTCCATCTGTGCCAGGTCTTGCACAACCAAAAGTGTTGGTTCCTCCAACCTCACATCAACCTCCGCATAGCTGTAACATTAAGGACCCACCAGGACGGTGCTGCGAGATGGAGATCAAGGTCAAGCACAAATGTGCTCATCGTTGCCACAAGTGCTTCTACATCTGATCTTGTGACTTCCGCCAACATGTGGTCTGGAACACAAGACTCTGCCTCCACAAAGAAACCTGAAGCACTTTGTGTACCTACAGGTGATGACCACAAGAGTATGTAAACATATGATGATCATACTCCTGGGTGTACACGCTGATGCCAGAATAATAGATAAACTTGAATCAATGATGAGTAACTGCAAATGGTGGTACGCTATTTCTCCATTGCTTGTCTTTAATTCCCATAATGTGTCAGCTTCAAGAGGCTAGCAGCAATCATTGTCTGGACAAGGCACAAAATTTCTCTCCAATCAACTCCAACTATCTCTCCTCAACCTTTCACATAAGATAATGAGGGTTATCACCCTGTAGGTGCTCTCCTATCAACTGTTGACATGGAAACATGATTCGGTTTAACGTCGCGAAACTTTTCCTATCAGGAGGCTTGGACAGTGCCCCTGACAGAGGACGTTGTTGCGTGGAGTTTAATGAACCATGCCCTTGGTCCAACTCGCTTGCGGTAAATTCGAAATGCCGCCGCCTCGACCTCCGCCGCAAGTCGCGACGCTCTAACCCGTTCGGCCATCGACCATCCATCCACACTCATACATAACAGAAAACAGTCGTTTCTTCCTAGGGAAATGTATGGAGAGTATTGGACCAAAAACTGAAGAAATTATATTGGAAAAGAGAAGAAAACAAGTCAGTACAATGTACTGTATATATATGTATGTATATATATATATATATATATATATATATATATATATATATATATATATATATATATATAAATATATATATATATATATATATATATAAATATATATATATATATGTATATATATATATATATATATATATATATATATATATATATGAGAAAATGAAAAATGTAAAGTCATACCTAGGGTTGGTAAAGTAAATATGAAAGTACAGCAGAGGTAAGTTAAAAGTGACTCGACATTCGTGTTTGAATGGAGACTGGTTTCCACAAGCGAATGTAAGGTTGTCATAAAGCCCCGAGGGTTACTGAGTAAATAAAATTGGACAGATGATACACCCAAACTGGGATACGGAAATACTTTCGTCAAAAACATAAATCAATTAAAGGCAGAATTAAAGACACCGAAACGAGAAGTCAAAATAGTAACTCTATACCTGCATTTCAACATAAAGCAAAGGTACAAAGACATACAAGAATTGGTCTGTAGCCTCCATTTTCTATTGGGGGAGATTCATGGTCTCAGTCTACACACAAGCACAGGTATGATGGTTGGAGAAATATTGGCGGGGCCCTACGAGCGTACGCTCCTTTCCTGTATACTGCAATTAGGTACATTCACACACCTCAGTCCATGGCTTGCTGCTGTGGATAGCATCTTGACCTCTCATGCAGGTCTGAATTCGAACCCTGCTCTAAGCTTGAAATCTTCACTATCACCACAAGCCATTACTGCCTCCCTTGAGCAAGGGGATGGGGCGTGTATGTATATGTGTAAAGTTGTAGCATTACCCGTAGATAGGTCTGAGCTCTCTTCTGACAGGGTAACAGCTATCGATCACAAGGCCAGCACACAAAGACGACATACGCACATACACAGCCTATCAAAATATTGTCAGTGACCAGAATGTAATGTAAATATACAGTGTCTTGCCTGAAGCTTTAAACTAAATGAACTACAGATAATGTTATAGTCACATATTCTACAGTTTTAGAATAAGTACTAATTAGTGTTGGTGAGTATCAGTGAGAAGATGGAAGGATTGTGTGTGATAGCCCTTTTTTGTACCGTTCAATAAAAATAAAACATGCAATTGATTCAAGGTTTGATTCATACCTCGTGAATACTGTATTTCACATTAAAATACACATATATATGCAACTGATGAAAATGTGTTTCTAAGAGTGATTTCTGGAAAAAATATTTGCCGTTGACATTCACCAGTATTTATGTTTTTCTGGACAAGATCGTGCAGTTGCCGAGAAACATTTAGGTGTGTTAAATTAGCTTATATTTCGAAATCAACACCACCGACTTATTCAATTCTATAAATTAATAATACAGCAGTTACATAATACAACTTTGTTTTAAAATTCAACATAAACAACGATACTTTATAAATAATCATGCTGATGATTTGCTTATGCGAAAGTATTGGCAAGTGCGCTTAGGCAATATTTCGTTCATACGTGATGAGTGAAGACAAATCTTTTGTCGACATAACGGCAGTCGTGAGTAGTGAAAGTCCGCTTTAGCCTTTCGCTCACCGAAGTGACAAAATTCGACTAAAGTTAAGCCCCATTACCTACATTTCTAAACAGTCTCAAAAGCCACTGGATATAGATTTTTACAGGGAAAGTAGGGTAGAAAATTAGAATCAACTACTTATAAATAAGTAGTTAAATACCGGGGTCTGTAATACTAAAGAAACTATTTAGTCTGCATTATCATTGTACTAATGCCACATCTTGTATTGTAAAGGGCTGAAGTGACGCTGGGTCACGTGTCACATCAGTGTCACGATACAGTGTGACGTTACATCTTCGTCATAGTTATATTAATTGCTTATTGTTTTGTGGCTGCGTAATCGATTTGTATCATAATTGGTTTGTCAGTAACATGATCTGTAGTACATATATAGATAAGTCAGTCAATGATTGCTTATCTACCACATTTCACGGAATAACGCGTATTGTCTTGACTGCTGAGGTTGTATATTCAGTTGTTCTGTGTTGGTATAGTAGTGTGAGGACACTTCCAAAGTTTTCCTTTATATTGATCATGATCAAATATAATGTTCCTACTTTCATTGTAGACTGCAGATAATTTTGTGACAAACAACACTTAAAAACTTAATTTGAGCGCGTTGGTCAACTTGGAGAATGTCGATATTTAGAATCAGAAATTCTTACCGGGGACCATACGACCGGATTCTTACGACCTTGACTATAGTGATAATCATATTACACCAGAACTTGAAAAAAAAGAATGATAAATGTAAATAGATTAAGGCAGAGAGGTGGCACCTATATATAATTATCTTTGTTTATTTTTAACGAGTATCTATTCGATCGTGCTTCTAAATAAATTACACTTGTCGTTTATTATGCTCAAGCACCTGTCAGGCCCGTGCAGAGGGGGGGTTGCTAGGGGTGCCCGAGCACCTGCCCCAAAAGTGCCCTTCACAAAAAATATATAAAAATGAATGAAAAATTATTTCTCAAATGCGTTTTCCATTTTCTTACCATTCAGAAATTATAATGTGGAAAATATGTGGCACCCTACCGGAGTTGCCAAATACGAATAATACAAAAGAGTGAAGTGCCCAATTTCCAGCCCAAAGCACCTGCCCCTTGCAATGTCTGTGCACGTTACTGGCACCTGTCATCACGATTTTTTCAGTACTAAAACGAGGACCTATTAGTTTTATCTTTTAAGTATACTGTATAAACTAGAACTTTGTTATAACGAATTCGTTTGGGGGACATTTGTCCGTTATATTGTGAAGATAGTCCATTGCCATTAGCACACAAACGAAAAACACTGGGAAAGTGCTCGCTCGTGATCTTAAGAATCTTGCCAGCTCCACCTCAGCGCTGCTGTTGAGGTGGTCTGTTAGGATTGGGACAGTAAGCCTTCCCTGGCTCATGTGGTGCCCTCCCCCACCCCCATTTGCCTTATTAACGCATCAATTTTGGCCTTAAATCCTTTCACTGTGTTTGCTGCAACTGCCTCTCTTGGCAGATTGTTCCGCTTGTTAACAATTCTGTTTGAGAAGTACTGCCGTATGTCAACTCGTGGTCGTTGTTTAAAGATTTTCAGTGGATGTCCTCTTTTTGGTCCCTGGTCCATGATAAAGTCCTCATCTCTCAAACCCTCCAGTCCCTTAATTATTTTGAACATTTCAATAAGGTGGCCTCTAACTCTCCGTATTTCTAGTGTCACACAGTGGCGGATCCAGATTTTTTTTTTTTTTTTTTTTTTTTTTTTTTTTTTTTAGTGGGAAGCGAGCGAAGCGACCCGAATCAGCTGGGGGATTTGAAATGTGACAAAATTTAGAAACATTTTGAAGCTATTTGCAAAGGTATATTGAGGAAATGGTCAATAAATTTGATTGCAATGGTAAGAAACTATACACACGCACATACGTGGCTCTTCCTGAAAAGTAGAATACAAGTATGGCAAAAAATAAAACTGCCACTTCAAGTTTTTCCATCCCTCTTTCCCAGCGTTGCGCTACAGCATCGTACGAGATCCCCTCGACCAATCAGCATTCATTGCCATCGTGACGCCATCGTACGATGCTCTATCTAACTGAAACCGACGAAAGCCAATTACGCTCCAACACCACCATGACGCTGTGATATGAATACTTACAGGTCCGGTTCGGCCTTCGCACAGTGTTAATTAAATCCGAAATACGTTAGATATATATTAAAAGGAGGATCGGTTTAAAAAAAATCGAGTCAATAGTTGTCTGACAATGGGATGTTACAGGTAAAAATTTGGGGTAGGGGCTGAAGCCCCCACCCCCCTCTTAGATCCGCCAGTGGTGTCACACGCCCGGTTTTCCTAGGGATCATCCTTAATACTGTATGTATATTTTTAAAAGTGCACACCTACAAGATATATTAATAGAAAATTAAATAATTTTGTAAATTATAGTACATCAACGTAATATACGATATTCTTGGCGGGAAGCAATTATAGAAATAGTTTACTAAAGCTATAAACAAACAAACGAAGTTGCGTAGATTCCTTTAGAGGCCATCTTTGTTTTGATAAATTCGGAAGTCGGAGACATGTCGACGGCCTGATGACTTCTAGAATTCCAGGTAGATTAGGTTGGGTTAAAATATACGAATTTAGCATCCTTTAATTTCTTCGATCTCCACCTCTACCAAAACAAACATGAGGTCTCAAGTAGACTATAACTTGAGGCGCCATGTTTGTTTTGTTAATAGCTTTTAGCAACCGTTTCTATTATTGATTTCCGCCAAGAATAATGTATGTACGTTGGTGCATTATAATTTACAAAATTATCATTCAATTTTGTGTTACTATATCGCGTAGGTGTGCACTTCTAAAAAAAATCACCATTCCTGTCATCCATCTTTGCACCTTTTTAATGTTGTCAATGTCTCTGTGCATATAAAGTCTCCATGCTTGATGGCAGTATTCTAAATGGGGTCTTACCAGGGATTTATACAAATTTACTATGTTGTGTTTGCTCTTATACTCTATTGTTCTTCTAATGTTTCCCATTACCTGGTTGGCCTTTGAAACCACTTTAGAAATGACCCAACATGGGCACTTGGACTGAGCAATGTACTTATTTTCACCCCCAAATCTTTCTCCTGATCTTCATTCATAATTTCTTGCTCCCCTAGTTTGTATATTTGATTGATGTTTCCATGGCCAATATGGAGACACTTGCACTTTTCCACATTAAATAATATTTGCCAGGCCTCTGACCAATTATACGTTTTAAGTCATCCTATAAGTAGTTGGTATCTTCCTGTGTTACTACTTTATTAAATATCTTTGTATCATCAGCAAACTTGAGGATGTTAGAAACAATATTATCATTGTCATTTATATAGTGAACAGTAGAGGCCCCAACACTGAACCCTGGGGTACACCACTCTTAACCTCCATTCTGATTTGTGTCCCCTTATGACAACCCTTTGTTTCCTATCCCTTAGCCAATCACTAATACATCCTTGTATGCTCTCTCTGATCGCATGTGTCTTAATCTTCCTTAATAGCTCTGGTGTGGAACCTTATTGAAAGCCTTAGAGAAGATCAGGTAGATGATGTCCACAGGGTAGCCTGAATTTATGTAAGATGTTACTCTCTCAAGGAATGTCAGTAGGTTTGTTAGACAAGATCTTCCTAATAAAAAAAAACATGCTGAGTTCCATTGATCAGTTTATGTTGTTGTTGTTGTTGTTGTTGTCGTTCCCTAGACTGTCTGTCCGAGCAGTCCCGTCTCCCCAAGGAAGGCCACAGCCGAGACTGGGTTTTCCCACAAATCCTTTATAGAGTGTATGTTGTGTTGTTTGCGTGCATGATTGTGTATAATGCAGTCTTCCATTATGTGTTGTATGGTATGGGGTGAAGTGTTACATCCTGGGCAGCTGTTCACAACACGGTCGTCCAGCCTCCTCTGGTAGCTTAGAAGTGCTGGGTGGTGACCGCATCGCAGTCTGGCCAAGTGGACTCTGTCCTTACGTGGGAGAGAGGATTCAGAAGGGTGGATATCAGGGGGTCTGGCATGCAGCAGTGTGTTGTCTTTCAGTGTGTTAATGGAGCGGTGAGCTGCAACGTCTACGTCGTGGGACCACCCCCCAACCCCAAGAGTTGGGGGCCAATCAGCAGCAACCACCCCTGGCCATCAGCTCTACGCAGATGGCACCGATCCCCAAGGAGGAGCTACGCCTACCTGGGGGAGTACCACAATCCTTTTTTTCCAACACACAATGTTACGTTTTTTCTGCACTGAGGGGTCATTTTCCGGCGATCACCCCTCTTCTTCTACTTTTAGCCGGAGATGTAGAGAGCAATCCTGGGCCCACCACAAAATACACATGCCCAACATGCTCTAAACCCATTACTTCGAGCAAACAGACAAAGGGCTCAGTTCAGTGCAATATGTGCAAAAACTGGGCCCACCTCACTTGTACAACACTTGCTGACACAAACCAATACACAAACACTTGGACATGTTCTACCTGCCCTCCAGTAATCCCACTCCCACCTCCCCAACCACAGCCAGCACCCTTACCCACTCCCAATTTCCCCTTGCCCTTACCCCCGATCAGTACTCCCCTTCCTTTGTCCCCGATCTCTCCTTTCCCCCCCTCTGACCCAGATCCTACACCTTCCCCACTACCACCCCAACCTCAACCCCAAACGGCAACATACAACACATACAAAACACACAACATCAACATATTACAACACAACATTGACGGTATTAACACTAAAAAACATGAACTTGAACACTTTCTTAAACAACACAACATACACATTGCAATTCTACAAGAAACAAAATTAAGACACTCACACAAAACACCATCATTTCATAATTACACCACCATCAGACAAGACCGGACTGACGGCAATGGCGGTGGACTCGTCACCCTGATCCACCATTCCATCAGTTTATGTTCCTCAAGATGCTTTATTATTGCATATCTAATCTAAGTTTCCATAATGTTGCTCACCTGAGATGTCAAGCTTATTGGTCTGTAGTTGCAAGCAAGTCTCCTTGATCCTTTTTTAAAGATAGGTGTCACAGTTGCTATCCTCCAACCATCTGGTATTTTTCCAATCTCCAAACTTCTCTTGAAAATATAATTTAATGGTTGTGCTGCTACTCCCCCCAAGTTCTTCAACACTGGTGGATGTACGTTATCATCACCCGGTGATTTCTCTGGATTTAAATTATGTAGGATCTCAATTACTCCCTGTGTAGATAGATCCACCTCTTGTAGCATTTGCTTACTTGTACCATTATAGACCATTCTTAGTTCAGGAATATTTGCAGTTGATTCTTCTGTGTACACTGTGGAGAAATGTTTATTTAAAATCTCAATCATCCTCTCATCCTCAGATAACATGTCTCCATTCTTATCCTCCAGTGGTCCAACACTCTTTTTTCTTTATTTTACTTTGGCATATGTATAATATACCTTCAGATCTTTTTTTACTCTCTTGGCTATCTTGCATTTTTATTTCTTTTTGGCTTGCCTAATGACCTTTCTTGCTCTATCTATGGCCCTTTTGTACCTCAAGTAGTCCTCATATAGTTTTCACCAGCATAATTTATTTTTCCTTGCCTTCAATATATCTCTATTCCACTACAGTGGTTTCCTTTTCTATTTCTCATCTCTTTGTAGGTACATAGAGCTTTACTACTCTTATCATATTCTTCGACAAATAAATTCCACATTTCTGAAACTTCCGTCTTTGAACTTCTCTTTCCATTGTATTTTTGGAAACTCTTTTCTCATATCCTTGTACTTGGCATTCCTATAATCAAAATATTCTTTCCAAGTTACTTTTCCCCCATCAGTGGAAATATCGAAACTCACTACATTATGATTGCTTGACCCCAGGGGCGCCATTACTTGTACACAATTTACCAGTGTTGGGTCTGAGCTCATTACCAAATCTAGAAGATTTCCCCCTCTTGTTAATTGCTTCACATGCTGAGTAATAAATTTAGGAAGGCTTTGCCTTCTCTTTCTGCTTGTAACAAGTCCCATTTGATGGAACTATGATTGAAGTCCCCACATATAATTACGGTACTTGGTCAATTCTCTCACAAGCCTCTTCTATCGTACTATGTAGATTTCTCTCATCTTCTCTTTTGGCTGATGTACTATGATAGCATACACCCAATATGATATCCCTATTTTCCGCTTTAATTTTACACCACACTGATTCCGTATCATCACTCATTGCTTCAATTTTACACCACACTGATTCCATATCATCACTCATTAAATTCTCCAAAGCACTTATTCTCATTTCATTTTTGAAGTATGCCACACAGCCACCTCCTTTCCTGTTCATTCTGTCCTTCCTCATCATATTATATATCATATCGCTGTTGACTGATTTCTGCACAGGGTATACCACTATTTGCCCATGACTTTGTTATCAATATTAAATTGGGATCCTCTTCATATATCATTTCTTCTAACTCCAACATTTTGTTCACAATACTTCTAAATACTTCTAGTATTCAGAAGCTTACAAGTTAGCAACCCATTGTTTTTTTTATAAGTCTTCATAGTATATTACATGGCCTGGAACTATTTACACATTTTACATTCTGTGTCTGTTCTAAACCAGTTAAGCCTGGGTATGGGAATTCCCCACAGCTATGCTTAACTGGTGTCCCGATGTTCCTAGTCTCTGAACTTGCTCTGCCAGCATTGTTTCTCTGTCTACAATATTTCCTCGCTTTATTATCAAGTTTTTTCCCCTTGGTCTCTTCTGTGCTTAAGCTTCTTCCACAGCTCATAGTCCTGTGTACTTTCTTAGTCATATCTCTCTTAATAAACACTTTGCTCTATGCTCCCTTATTCCAAAGTCTCTTGGCATTTTTCAACTCTCATTTTCTGATATGGCATCCCTGCCTTCACAATCAACATTCGTGGTCTGGGACTGTTATTTTCACTGCCTTGGCTTGATGGAATTCTTGTTATTTCCACTACATCCACCTCTTTCACATCTCAAATATTCTTGAGAAGGTGATTCACTACCTGTTCATCATTTGCTATGTGACCAATATCCACATTAACCTTTTCAATTTCATCTATCCCATTATTGATAACATTATATTCCTTAGTTTCCTTTTCCCTAGCCTCATGCACCCCAGCTCTCACCATTTTTATAGTTTCATTTCTAAAAGTTACATTTCTCATATTTTCAATGTTATCTAATCTGTTCTCCATCTGATCCACTCTTGCCTGTAATTTGTCATTACTATTCTTCAAATTATTCACAAGTTTCAGCGCAACAACAACTTTGTTATTACAGTGTGCAAAACCAATGAATCCTTACTTTGCTCAGCTCTTTTAGGAGGTCATATTTCCCTTCATCAATGTTTTCACATTCAGTGTGAAACCACTTTGTACAATACTCACAGTACATGGCCAGGTGTTCATCTTCCACTTCACTTTTGCATTCCCCACAGAAGTCAATCTGCCTAGGGATCACTGCCATTTGTTGTGATGTTTTCCTGGTCTGTCTTTGGTTACTGCCACTTTCTTGGCTGTTTTGCTATTTTCATCCTCTTCCTGTCAGTTAATGCTTCCAGATCCTACTATTTAGGCACTGTTCAAGGCTTATGGCTTGGGGGCAGCTTAAAAGTCGTATAAATAGATACTCTGCAGAGCTCAGCACTGCACACCTGTCCACAACGACCACAGCTGGAGATACAAATAACAGATAGAGAGCCAGACAAGATCAGTTTTAAAGTGAAAGATGTCCATATATATGTTAAGTGACCTGATTTTGAGATTTTGCTCTATGACAAGGCATGTCTATCACTTGGTGTATTTGCAGAGTGCCTTAAAATTTCAAATGTATGAGCTTGTGAAATAGAAGATAGTGGATAATTATGAGTAGTTACTGCATAGGTTCAAATTAACAGACTTTGAGTTTACTATGATATTACAAAATCCTAGTTGCTGTTGGTGAATTCAAAACAGAGTGCCACAACAACAGGATTGCAAATATAAAAATAGACACTGTAGGCACTTAGAAAATTACATATATACATATCCCAAGGGACTTTTCCCCCTTACAAGGGAGGTAGCCAAAGTCAAAGTCCCACCCATTTCATCCCCACATACTCCACACCCATTCACCACCCCTCCCTCCATCTTTTCTTGGCTCCTCCTGGACAATGGATCATCCCTACATCTTGCCCATTGCCCTGGGTCAGAAGAGTACAGAAAACTAGATAATGAAAAACAAAATAACTTTCAAGTCTTTATTTTTTTTTACAATAATATACTTAAAAATGTTTTAAAGGGTTGAACATTATTCTCTACAATGAATACATATACCAAGGGCTTTTTCCCCATTACAAGGGAGGTAGCCAAAATCAAAGGCATAAGTCCACTCCCATCCATTGCATCCCCACATAGTTCACCCCCCCCCCAAAAAAAAAAAAAAAAAAAATCCAGTGCTGCCCACTGACACAGTACTCATATAGTGTGCTGACTGCATGATTTTTCTGGGTATTACTAAAGTGTACACCTATGCAATTATCGATACAAAATTAAGGTATTTGTGAGGTTTCATCTCACCTGCTCATACAGCAATTTGTACAATTTTCACATCTATATTATGACAAATCCAACAACTTTTCTTAGTGATGTTTTCCCTCAATATTAAGGGGTGGGGAAAAAATAATTTCCGCAACCTTCTCACTACACCCATGCTGAAGCAGTGTCATAGCTGTCCAAACTGCAAGATGGATGGATGTCCCTACTCGCTTTATTAGATTAGGTTAACTGAGGTTAGAATAGGGAGAAGAACACGTGTTTCACGAAAATATAGTAGGTGATACTTGCAACATAAATGGCACTTCATTGGCCTGTAGTGGGAAGGTTTAAGGAATTATTTTTACCCCGTCCCTTCATAATCATTTCAGGGAAAAACGTTACTAAGAAAAGTTGTTGTAATATAGATGAAAAAAAAATGTACAAATTGCTATGCAAGCAGGTAAGATGAAACTTCACAAATTCCAAAATTAAATAATAATGTGGTAAATTAAAGTACATCAACATAATATCCATTTTCCTTGGCAGGGCAGAAAAAGAAAGAAAGAAAAAGAAAGAAAAAAAAAAAAAAAAAAAAAAAGTGATACACTACGGGAGCAGTGACATGAACTTCGAGATGCCATATTTGTGTCATCTGTCCAGTCCTGTACTATCATATCATTCCCTCCCTACAACGACCTTAATGACCTCTAGGGACGCTAAATGCATACCACAGAGGAGGTTAGGTTGGGTAAGACTAGACTATTTTTTTGGACTTCCATCAGTTCATCTTGTGGGGAGGGGGACATGTCTTGAAACTTGCAAACATCTGAGTTGTCATTATTGTATTGTTTTTTGCATTTTTTTTTTTAATTTATATTTAATGATTTCTGCCAATAAAAGGCTACCTCTTTTGTAAGGGGGGAAAAAGCCTTTGGTATATGGTTATGTATGTATACAAATAAAAATGTAGATTACAATGATGTATTATGATTTATGAAATCAATATCTAATTTTCTATTCCTATATCATTTAGGTATGCACTTCTTTAGATTTATTGTTTTCTGTGATCAATACTTCAATGACACCCCTACAGACCAGAGTCACAGAGCATTCTTTTATGATTGAAAACTACCCTACACTCTGAGAAGATTGCCATTTTTAACTTCTACTGTTCCTACTTTCTGTTACTTCATTAAAAATTTCCTGTACCGTCTCTATGACTCAACAGTATGAGTTACACTCTGCTGACACTGCAGATTAACCAACAACACTATATGAACATGTCCCGTTTGTTGCTTTGGGCCTTCTTGAATGATTGAATTCAGAGATTCAAAGTTGCCTATAGTGGGGAGTGGGTCAGTCAAAATGCACACTCACAAACAACAACTGGCTTATCTCCCATTTTTCTCCATGTTTTTTTACTATCTCCAATCCCTGGCTAATTACCTCCTTGTTCCACACACCATCTTTGCACACCTTGTAACTCCCTCTTCGAAACATCCCCATTCCTCCTCCACTCCTAGTTCTACTTTATCCTTCACTCCCTGCCACTCTTCTCTCAGCTTATCTCTCTCAGGTTGTTGCAACAGAGAATTATTTCTCAACTGTCCACTTTTAAAGCCTATACCACCATTATCTTTACATGCAGGTGCATTTGTAGAATTTGACACATCCTCCAGGTTTCAATAAAGATTCAAAGAATCTTCCCTATATCTTTAGCATCAATAGAAATCCCATAAAAATATATTTTCCAGACTGAACTCCATCCTAAGTGAACACAAAGTAACATTTTTCGTTTCATATGAACCTGTCAATGTCACTTGTACTGTTCTCACTAAGTCAGAGCAACACTATTTATTATAGTCGTGTTCCTATATCTTTTTTTATTATGACTTTCTGTTGCAACCTGAACTCATCAATGAAAGGCAGCACTTTGATGTCGTTGATCTTCTGCCCATCTTTATCATAGCAGAAAAGCTTGAGGCAGCGGTCACAGAGATGGGCAACAGGCATAGGGAGCCGAGTTTCACCCCACACCAGCCAACTGAAAAAAATAGTCATGCACTATTATATCAATAATGACAATGCACTCAAATATACAAGGCCAGTAGTTCCTACATACATACATATACCAAAGGCTTTTTTCACCCTTATAAGGGAGATTGCCAAAAAACAAAGGCATAAAAACCCCTCCCACCCATTCCATCCCCATCACACTCCACTCCCCTACACCCTCTTCCCTCCCTCTTATCTGACAGGTCATCCCTGCATCTTGTACATCTCATCACCTTACTTTTACCCACATTTATCTTCAACTTCCTTCTTTCACACACTTTCCCAAACTCTGTCACTAACTTCCTCAATCCCTCCTCTGATCCTGCTACAAGTGCAATGTTGTCTGCAAACAACAGCTGGCTTATCTCCCACTTTTCTCCATTTTCTTTAACCCCTTCCATACGGTGCCGCACACATAGGCGTCATGAGGAGCAAGTGGATTCGCGACGCTGCCATATCGGCGTCTTGATTATATTTATTGTAGTTGCCCCTGTGTTTTTACATTCTCCCAAATGTGCCCTGAATCCCATTCTCTGTGGTTTTCAAAATTCGCGGGTGAAAGAGAGAACGATCGATATAAGCGGTGACTATATTTTATGAAGCGAGTATTATTACGACACGTCGTACGGCTGGCATTGGCTGCTGCCCGCGAGATTTAAGTCTGGAGTGAAGTGGTTAACCATCTCCAATCCCTGACCCACTACCCTTGCATTTATCTCCCGCACCACCCCATCCATGTATAAATTGAACAGCCAGGGTGACATAACACATCGCTGATGAAGTCCCACCTTTACCTCGAACCACTCACTCTCTCCATTTCTAATCCTGACACACGCTCTACTACTCTCGTGAAAACTCTTGACAGCTCCTAAAAGCTTTCCTCCTGTCCCATATATCTGCAATACCTCCCACAGTGCCTTCCTGTCTACCCTGTCATAAGCCTTTTCCAAATCCATAAAAGCCTAAAAAACATCCTTACCTTTTCCTATAGCTTTCTCACATATCTGTCTTACCACAAAAATCTGATCTACGCAACACACACTGTTCTTCACCAATTACTCCCTTTGTTCCTCTCCTAATCCTCTCAACCAAGACCCTCCCATAAGCCTTCCCAACTACACTTAACAAACTAATCCCTGAAACTACTACACTCACACTTGTCCCCTTTTCCCTTGTAAAGTGGAACTATACAGGCACTCCTCCAGTCCTCCAGCACTCTACCCTCTCTTAAACAAACATTAAATAACCTAAACTGGGTAAAAATTAGAATAGGTTGGGAGGTATGGGCATTTCTGAGTACATATGGCCCTGGTACAAAGAAAAATGATAAAAGAGAAGAATTTTGGAGTAATTCAAATAAAAAGGTTGAGAATTTTGGAAGGAATGTAAATGTGTTGGGGATCAAGATGCTCGAGCATGAGATGAAACAGTGGCTTAAGTAACTGGGAAATATGGTGTTCCAGGAATTAAAGATTAGGAAGAGAACATAAGGAGTGACTGGGGAAGAGCAGTGTAGGTTTAGAAAAAAAGGGGGGCACATGAAGAATTGTCACCCCAGAATGCCCACATGAAGAATCGTCACCCCATGAGATCCCACCTGAAGAACTGTCACCCCATATGCTGAATATCAACAGTGGAATAAAGATTAGGTTAGGTTAGGTTAGGTTAGGTTAGGTTGAATGAAGGTTATGATTATTGTCATCAACTTGTACAAACGAAGAATCGTAAACCCAGGATGGCCCACATGAAGAATTGTCACCCTAGGATAGCCCACATGAAGAATTGTCACCCTGTCGAAGTCTGGGGTGACAATTCTTCATGTGATCCGAAAAAAGTGTTTAGACCAAGTTTTTGCCATATGACAGGTGTGTGAGAAGCATTTAAGTAATTTGTAAGGATATTTTAGGAAATTCATGGACTTAAAGAAAGAATATAATGTTTACAAGACAGCATTGGAGAACAGGGATGCACATATATTGATATAGTATACTTACCTAGCCATCAGTAATCCACATATGTAGCATGAAACTGACAATTTGGTTGCTGTCCCTCGAAGTAATGGGTATCGGGAGATCTCCTGCACATCATCGCGGTGATGTAATCTGTAAAAGACATGAAATTGAAAATCAAAGAAACAAAATTTCAAACCTTATGATGCAGAAGGGGCTCTCCCTCAGCTCAATTAAATTCACCAAGTGGCAACTATAATACAGGTCTATCTATCTATACAACACAATACCACAATACAATACAGATATGAGTTGTAAAACAGTCACTCAAAAAAGGTTTAAGACTTTCATCAGACACACACACACACACACTGTCACTGTTGGTCCATTCCCTGAATTTAAGCACAACTTTAACATGAAGGCTACAATATTTATGCCTTCACTAGCTTGGCAATTTAAAAAAGCTAGTCAAACTACTCTTGACACATTGCTTCTGACCTGGGCAGACAGCAGAAGACAGGGTTGGCCCTTCATCCATGAGGTGCTAAGATGAGAGGGTAACAAGTGGGTGGTTGATGGTAGTGGGGGCAGAAGCCCTTGGTATAAAGATAGACTATGTTGGAAGGATGTTAAGCATTAAATAAATGTGTAATGCTGGCTACCCCCCTGGTAAGGGGGAAAAAAGCCTTGGTATGTATGTAATGCTGGCAAAAGCTTTATACATTGGTCATGTTTGAAAAGGAGGACAGGGACAATAATTTTAGAGATTTTGTAACTAGTAGATGCAAGTTTGTTATTTTGAAGCTATGAGAGAGATTGGTGGGTCAACAAACCTGTGCTAACAAACTACTGGAGTGGGTTGATGTTGATAATGCTGAAATAGTGACATTATCATTTCATGGTGATAAAATAATTACATCAGTGACAGACGAAGGGAAAGGTAAAGGATGCTGACGGAGAGGAGGAGAAAGAACCAAAGCCAAAAAAGTCATGAGGAATTATTCATTCTCTTTCATTGAGTCTTCCATACTTCTTTTACTAATCCTTTCTTCAGCTGTTTGAAAAATCAGTCTGTTTACAATTCACATTTCAGACTGCTTGCTACGCTTAAAGGTCCACTTTTAATTGCGCCTCGCATACCACTTTTCCTAAGTCTAGCTATTCAGAATAACAATGTTGTTTGTTTGGCAACTGTGACGTCACGAACGCGGAATTCCCCGAACCTTTCACGAAGCGCACGGGCGGAATGTTTCGAATAGCAGACGACGCAATGAAATGAATTGATGTACATTAAACTGTAAATACAAAAAGCTATGGAAGTCTTGATATCTATCAAGACTTCCATAACTTTTTGTATTTTCGGAAAAGTGGTATGCGAGGCGCAATTAAAAGTGAATTTTCTGAATAAATTCTTCTGTAATAGGTAAAAACTTTATTTGTATGCTTTTAAAAAGTACATTTTCGATGATTTTTAGTGAATGGTATATCTGTTGATATCTGACCTTTAAACTGACTGTTGATGTGCTCTGGAGATACACAGGCAGGCTTACTGCTTAGAGTTTATCCAGTGCGGAGAATAAACGATAATTCTTGCAGAGAGTGAAAATTGACGAAATTAATTGGGGCAGTAATAAGTATCAAAAATTAATTTGTTTGTGAAAAAAATAATTAATTTGTGTATCAAAAAAGCTTAATTACCTGCAGAAAGACAATGGTTTGGCCTATGAAACAGGAAGGATGCCTAAGACGATGCCGTCTGTACAGCTGCCGGTGTTGTTGTTGTGATAACGCCGCAGTGATGCCAGCTCTACCTAGCTGATGCAGCCAGTGTTACCACACGGCTTTATGCGCACCAACTTCAAATATATAATAGGTATTTTGAAAAAAATAATCGGCCGCGACTATTTTTTTTTTTTTTTTTTTAGGTCAAATCGCATATCTTCGAATATATCCCCGCACATATCGAAAAGTGGTGCAAATTCTTGAATCGCATATACGCGAATTCGCATATATCGAAGTCGCATATATCGAGAACTACCTGTACTTGTTTCCATTTTTTGGATATAGATAAGCAAAATTAAATTTTTGAGTTTTTGGTTACACCTAAAGTATTTATAAAGTATATCTTTCAATATTCAGAATTTTCCCATATCTGGTACACCCTTAGTCACAATGATGCCCAAAATCAAAACTCTTTTGATCATGAACCTCTACTATGCAACAAACCTGACATCTGTGAAGACCATGAGGTGCTCACAGTTCCCCTGGTGCAGATACAAGTATGGGTAACCAAGGCGCAGTTCCAACTCGTTGAAAGTCACAGCTTCCATATTTGCTACCTTCATTTCACCTGGTCAATTACAAGAAATCCTTAGGGATCACAAATTAAACCACATAAAGAAATGATGGGTATAAAACCAGATCCAGTTATAGGGCCCTGCTGTGGAGCTGCTATACTTTGCTGCATTGCCAAACTGTAGTGAGGGACAAAGAGGAGCTCTCTATCTACATGGTGAGTAGAGGGGCAACAAATGGATATAAGAGGGTTGTAGGATGGGTGCAAGCTTTGACCTGCCCCCCTCCCCCCATATTGGAGAAGAGGCCTTTTGATATGTATGTGTACATGCAATGCAAGCCTGAAAAAGGGCAATTCACTGAGGCTCTGCACTTCAACAGCAGTTCATGGTAGCTGGAACTGATTTATCCCCATTCCTTGATTATATCCTTTACCCTCACCCTAACCCTTATCCAATCAAAATAATTTATGGAGCAGATGAGAACATCCATTCAGGCTGCATCAACATTTTATCCACCTTGAAAAATAAACAAAAGTAAAACCCATACCACACTGTTCATGACGCTGTGCCCAGGAGCGGATGACACTGCTGTAATCTTTTGCTGTTGGGTCTCGCATATCATTGTAGAAGATACCATTGATGTAAAAAAACCCAGATGGGTACAAATCCTGCAAAAGTGTATAGTATGGTATTAGTAATGAAAATGTGAAGATGTTCTCTTTTACTCTCATGAGAGTTCTTTGGGGTGTCCGAAGTGGAATAAGGATAAGGGAGATGAAATGAGTATGTTGTTGAATGGAAAAAATCTCGTCAAAGATACATACATATACCAAAGGCTTTTTTTCCCCTTACAAGGGAGGTAGTGGAGAGAGAGAGAGAGAGAGAGAAAAAAAAAAAAAAAAAAAAAAAAAAATCCACTACCACTCATTCCATCTCCACATGCTCCACTCCCATCCACCCACTCCCTCCTTCTTATCTTGGCTCCTCCTGGATAACAGATCACCCTTGCATCTTCCCCACTGCTCTGGGTCAGAAGCAGTGTCGCAAGACACAGCACATCAACAGCAAGTCCACTTCATTAAATCAGCAACCCCCCTTCTCTGTCCCTTCATGCAGAAAAGGAGAAGAGGGGGAGAAATCACTTCAGGCTGCATCAATTTATTTTTCACACATAATCCCTCACCCCCCACCTCCCACCCACTCACCCTCATACATCACAGCATCATCCATACACAACCCTTCTCCATTCACACTTATCTTCTGTCTTCTCCCATCCTTCCTCAACAGATTTTCCCCTCTTTCCTAATACTCCTTTTACCCCATCCATCTCATTGTTGGTTGCCCCCTCATATTCACTTTTTCTACCTGTCTTCCACACTTCTTTTACTCATCTTTCTTCACTCATTCTTTCCATGTGTCCAAACCATCCCAATACTCTTTCATCAACCCTCTCTTCTAACTCCCTTTCCACCCCAACTATCCTCCTCACCTCCTTGTTTCCCACTCAATCCAGCCTAGTAACCCCTACCATACTTCTCAGGCATTTCATCTCAAACACATTTAAACCCTCTCTCATGTTCCATGTTTCTACCCAATACAGTGCTATTGGCACAATCATCCATTCATACTATCTCCTCTTAGCATCCACTCCCAAATGTCTATTTCTTATTACATTTTTAATTTCTCAATCTACATTCTATCTCCACTCCTTCCTTTTCCGCCACATTGACCCAAGTATCTAAAGCTATCCACTTTCCCCAGTCTCTCTCCCTTACTACTCACTTCTAATTTGTTGCCATCCTCTCCCCTTGTACATCTCATCACCTTACTTTTACCCACATTCATCTTCAACTTCATTCTTTCACACACCTTCCCAAACTCTGTCACTAACTTCCTTAATCCCTCCTCTGATCCTGCTACAAGTGCAGAGTTGTCAAGAAATAACAACTGGCTCATCTCCCATTTTTTCCATTTTCTTTAACCTGTGCATTTACCTCTCGCACCATCCCATCCATGTACACACTGAACAGCCATGGTGACATGACACATCCCTGAAAGTGAGTTGATTGAAAAAGGAAGAGGATGAATAACAGGTACATACATATATATATATCAAAAGCTTTTCTCCCCCTTATAAAGGAGGCAGGCAATAACAAAGGCATAAAAACCACTCCCACCCATTCAATCCCTAACATACTCCCTCCCTCTTTCTTGGCACCTCCTGGATGATGGGTCATCCCTGCATCTCGCCTACTGCCCTGGGTCAGAAGCAGTATCGCAAGATACAGCACATCCACAGCAAGGCCGCTTCATTAAATCGGCAACCCCCCCTCTCTGTCCCCTCATGCAGAAAAGGAGAAAGATAGGGAGAAATCCTTTCGGGCTGTGTCAATTTATTTCTCACACATACTCCCTCACCCTCCATCCCATACCCACTCCACCTCATGCATCACAGCATCATCCATACACAAGCATTCTCCATTCACCCCATCTTCTGTCTTCTCCCGTCCTTCCTCAACAGACATTCCCCTCTTTCCCAACGCCCTTTTTACCCCCATCCATCTATCTCATCCTGGGTCTAAATATGAAAAATGTATCAAGTGCATTGGTGAAGTGATCTTTAAATCCATGTTGACTTGGTGAGGCAGGTATGTGTTTGGATTCTATATGAAAATATAATAAACATAATGAGTAAAATGAAAACATAAGTCATGATGCAAATCCTGTATCAATTACCGAGTTATTGGGCAGGTAGGTGAGATGACGCAGCATCGGATCCGTACTTAAGTCTTCATTGATGGCAAGATCATTAATGCAAGTAATAGCATCTCGAAGCTCAGATAACTTTTGCTGTCCTAATAGTAGCAGTTCTTGGCTATGGGATGGGAAGGAGCTGCAAAGAATAATGAAATTTTGGAAATAAAATTATAGGTAAGGTAAAGAAGCTCGCTGGCTGAGCGGGTTAGGGCGTCGTTACTTGCGGCGAAGGTCGAGGGGATGGGGGTTCGTATCCTGCCACCAGCGAAGTTGAACCAAGGGCATGGTTCATTAAATTCCACGCTACAAAGCCCTCTGTGAGGGGCACCGTCCTAGCCTTCTGATAGGGGGGAGTTTGTGACGTTAAACCATATCATCATCATCAAAGATCATCTGGTCTACAAGACCAGGTAAAAAATAAAACATGAATCATTAATCACAGCAACAATTAAGACAACAGGTAAATCAATATAAATATATTACATAAACCATAGCAGGCCTAAGGGAAAATTCATAACTGCAAACCCTTACTTGTATGATTTCTTTTGATGTGTCCTCTTGAAGAAGGGACGATGTATTCGAACATTTAGCACAACATCACGAAGGCACTCCGCATTATCATGTAACTTTTTGACTGGTTCCGGGCAATTCTCACTGTCTGTAATCTGGAGAGAAATAAGGAAGGATGAAGTGAAGGCAGTTGTTAAGATGATGAGAGCAGGTAAGGCACCTGGTCTGGATGGATGCCATGCAGAATGTCTAAAAAAAAGGGATGGAATGGGTGGGGATGGTTTTTATGCCTTTGTTTTTTGGCTACCTCCCTTGTAGGGGGGGAAAAGCCTTTGGTTTATGTGTGTATGTATCTATATACCATGGGCTTTTTCCCCTGTACATGGAAAGCCAAGTCAAAAGGCACACACCCACTTCCACCCATTCCACTCCCATCCACCACCCATGTTTCCCTCTCGTCTTAGCTCCTAAACAACTCCTTTAACAGTTTTTTCATTTATCTACTTTTATGAATACATACATACATATACCAAGGCTTTTTCCCCCATACAAGGGAGGTAGCCAAAAAGGAAAAGGCATAAAATCATTCCCAACCCTTCCATCCTTGAATACACTCCACACCCCTCCACCCTCCCTCTTATCTTAGCACCTCCTGGATGACCGGTCATCCCTGCACCTTGTCCACTGTTAAATAATAAAACAGCTAATAGGTTCACTGAAGACAGATGAACTATTTGAAGTGAAAATAATAGATGCATACATGCTGTTGTGAATAATGACAGCAATGGTGTGGTGGTGATGTGTGATAATAATAATTTTGTTGCCTAGAGTTTCACTGACTGGAAACCTGCAACTGTCAACAGTCCTCAGGCCATCCCATAGATCTTTCTGGAAAGAAGCATTTCACTGTTGTCTGTTTTGCATTACTGTGGGACTGTTTCTATATCACCAGCTGAAAGTAGTAGAGGGTAAGCAATTGCCAGTTGTCATCTCTCCTTACGTGAGAAGGTGGAAAGACAGTGCAAAGGACAGGAGTGAATGGAGAGTACCTATAAATGGATGAAGAAATTACCTGACCTACTCTATAAATCTTTTGAGTGGATGAGGGGTACATGGGGACCACCGTAAAATATAGTGGTAAAGGTAAACTCGATTCAGTTGTCTGGTCCTGCTGTGAAAGTACTGTCTTTTTGCATTGTCTTTGACCTGAGTAGTGTGGCAGTAGACAGAAATGACCCTTCATCCACAAAGTGCTAAGATAGGAGGGACATCAAATGGATTTAGGAGAATGATACTTTCAGTCAGCCACCTGCATCATAAAAAGGGGTAAAGGCTCTTTGGTATAAGCATGTACTATGCTATACCTAATATAGTTTTTCTTTTGTGCTTGAGTTATGCCTAGAACAGTATTATCCATTATCTTTCTTAATATGCACTTAATCATAATAGGAAAGGTGTATACAAGTACCACACAAACAGTGCTGGGGTGATGTGTGTTGAATATATTGTTTATGTAATAATTCAGTCAATCTTTATAATATTTATGCCATCAATGCAAAATGGTGATGTGAAGTGAATCAGTGTAATAAGCTTTATTTACATATTGATTTAGGTTTGGTTGGGCATTATATACTGTCAAAGATTCTGGATTTTTCAAGACCTGGACAGGATTACAGTCCTATTTAGTTAGGATCTTGGAAAATTTATTGTTGTGTATGTTGTGAGCAGGTAAGGCACCTGGGTTGGATGGATGCCATGCAAAATGTCTGAAAAAAGGAGGTAGAGTGTTGGTGGACTGGCTGGTGAGGTTATTTAATATTTGTTAAAGAGAGGGTAGAGAGCCAGAGGACTAGGGGAATGCCTGTATATTCCACTTTACAAGGGAAAAGGGGACAAGTGTGAGTGTAGCAGTTTCAGAGGGATCAGCTTGTTAAGTGTAGTTGGGAAGGCTTATGGGAGGGTCTTGACTGAGAGGATTAGGAGATGAACAGAGGGAGTAATTGGTGAAGAACAGCGTGGGTTTAGAACAGGTAGGGATTGTGTAGATCAGATTTTTGTGGAAAGACAGATATGAGGAGCTGTGTGCTGTAGGGGCTCAAGCGCCAGTTCCCGCGATTTCAGGTTTTTGCATGTTCTAGGTGCTCCATCTCTTCTAGATCATGGGGCAATAGACTGGGATAGGATTCTCTACCTTATTCCCACTGTATCGAGGGGTTAGAGTTGCATACTGAAGGGAGAGTGAGGTAGACGTGCATGAGGGGCCGGACGACATCCTCGATTACTAATCCCCCCCCCCTTATTTAAGTTACGTGGGCACATCTTCCCTGGAATGGTGAGTGTGACTAATATTGTGTGAATTTCATGTATTTATTGCGATTTGTCTCTGTCTGGTAAAAAAAAAAAGTAAAAACAAAACAAAACAAAAAAACGTAATTTAAAAAAATCATTAAAAATAATTACAATGGATAATGAAATTCATATTATATTACATATTTCATACATGTATTTACCTTCCATTTTGAATGTTTATTTACATGCCACACATATTGGGAATATTAGGAATCGTACATAGGTGTGCATAAATTTGCATATTTCAATAATAATATGCAACAAAAAAATAATGAAAAACACATAGCAAAAAAGATCTGTTCGAAAGCTTTCAAATGATATATTACAGTTTGATTTTTACACGCAAATAATGTCCGTAATATGTACCCATACTTTAACGCTTAATTACTCGGAATTCCTAATTTGGCGCTTGAGCCCCTACAGCACGCGGCTCCTCATATGTGAGAAAGCTATAGAAAAAGGTAAGGATGTATTTTGAGCTTTTATGGATCTGGAAAAGGCTTATGACAGGGTAGACAGGAGGGCACTGTAGGAGGTATTGCAGACATATGGGATAGGAGGAAAGCTGTTAAGAGCAGCCAAGAGTTTTTACGAGAGTAGTAGAGCTTGCATTAGGATTAGAAATGAGAGAGTGAGTAGCTTGAGGTACAGGTGGGATTTCAGCAGGGATGTGTTATATCACCCTGGCTGCTCAATTTATACATGGATGCAGTGGTGTGAGAGGTGTGGGTCAGTAATTGGAGATGGTTAAAGAAAATGGAGAAAAGTGGGAGATAAGCCAGTTGTTGTTTGCTGATGACACACACTTGTAGCAGGATCAGAGGAGGGATTGAGGAAGTTAGTGACAGAGTTTGGGAAAGTGTGCGAAAGAAGGAAGTTGAAGATAAATGTGGGTAAAAGTAAGGTGATGAGATGTACAAGGAGAGAAAGTGGCAGCAAATTGGAAGTAAGTATTAAGGGAGAGAGACTGGAGGAAGTGGATAGTTTTAGATACTTGGGTGCAAATGTGGCAGGAAAGGGAGGAGTGGGGGTGGAGGTAGAATGTAGATTGAGAGAAGCGAGTAAATACCTTGGGGGATTAAAAAGTGTAATGAAAAATAGACATTTGGGAATGGATGCTAAGAGGAGGTTGTATGAAGGAGTGATTGTGCTGACAGCACTGTACAGAGCAGAAACATTTAACATAAGAGAGGAAGGGAGAAGGAGTTTGAATGTGTTTGAGATGAAATGCTTGAGAAGTATGATAGGGGTTACTAGGCTGGATAGAATGAGAAATAAGGAGGTGAGGAGGAGACCAGGGGTGGAAAGGGAGTTGGGAGATAGGTGGGATGAAAGAGTATTGGGATGGTTTGGACACATGGAAGGAAGGAATGAAGAAAAACTAGTAAAAGAGGTGTGGAAGGCAGAGGTGGAAGGAGTGAACATGAGGGGGTGACCTAGGATGAGATGGATGGATGGGGTAAAAGGGGCATTGGGAAAGAGGGAAATGTCTGTTGAGTAGGAGTGAATGGAGAATGGTTGTGTATGGATGATGCTGTGATACATGAGGGGGAATGGGTGGGGGATGGGGATTGAGGGAGTATGTATGAGAAATTGACGCAGCCCGAAGGGATTTCTCCCTGTCTTCTTTTCTGCAATTTAATGAAGTGACCTTGCTGCAGATGTGCTGTGTCTTGCAACACTGCTTCTGACCCAGTGCAGTGGACAAGATGCAAGGATGACCCATCATCCAGGAGGTGCCAAGATAAGAGAGAGGGATGAGGGTTGAGGGGAGTGGAGTTTGTAGGGGATATAATGGGTGGGAGTGGTTTTTCTGCCTTTGTTTTTTGGCTATCTCCTGTGTACAGGGGAAAAAAGCCTTTGGTATATGTATGTGTTTATCTCACTTTTGGCTATAAAACTACTCCATCCTCAAAACAGAACTGTAAAGTATTACCATTCTGATGGTGGATGAATATTTCAGGAGGCGATTTCGCAAACGATTATATTTACTAATGAACTGACGTTTCTCCAGTTCTTTCTCTTGTTCCCGTAGTACCTGCAGCTTCTCTGCTGCTCCATCAGGAATGACTCCATCCGTAAAGGAACCTGTAGAAAAATTCATTCATGTACTACCTCAGTCTAAATACTATATATTGTTAATGCAGATACAGTGAGTCCTTCTTATATGGTAATTCTTTATCCTGTAAATTCACAGTTACGTTATTTGGTAATTACTACCCTTGATCCTATTTATGGTAAGAAAAATTCACAGATATGTTATCCGCTCGTGTTTTGAAGAGGAAAGAGCAGGAAGAAGGTACGTCTGCCATATTTCAATTTGCGGTGAGGTTTTCAGGAACGCATTTGTACTGTATAACAAGGACTTACTGTATTAGATACACAGGCTTATGATAGTCAATGGAATAGGAGTAAAAAATCATGAGATTGTGTGGAATAGGAAGAAAAGCAGTGAAGAGCTTCTACAATGGGTGTGGAGCCTGTCTGAGTGGTGAATGAGAATGGTGAATGGTGTTTGGAGTAAATATTGATTTGATACAGTGCTGTCATGTCACCATAGTTGTTTAATTTTTATACTGATGGAATGGTGAAATAAATGAATGTAAGTATTATGAGCAAGGGAGTAAAGATGAGGGAAAACAAACAAGAATGTATGTAAGAACATTCTAGCATACATGAATGATCCTGTTTTGCTAGCAGGGACAGAGAACTTGAGGAGGTTCAGTCATAAAGGAAAGTTTCTATTTTTATTGCATGTGTGTATGTGTATATACAGTATTCACCTTGGTCTTTGAATCATGTGTTGGACTCATGATCGACAACTATTTCCCTCCCAGAAGAGAGCTCAGAGTTCGTATGACTGATCTATGGGTAATGCTATGACCTTACACACACACACACACCCCCAACTCCCCGCCCACAATTATGTGTGTGTGTGTGTGTGTGTATATATATATATATATATATATATATATATATATATATATATATATATATATATATATATCCACATTCCCAGCAAGGCTGATTCACTATTGGCAACTCCCTCATCTCCATCTCCTCATGCAGAAAAAGAGAAGACAGGGAGAAACCCCTTCAGGCTGCGTTAAAATATCATTCACATGTAAGCAGCCCCTATCCCACATCCCCCAGCCCTCCCTTGCATAACAGTATCATCCCATCCCTAGTTTCTGCCTGCTCCCTTCCTTCCTTAACAGACATTCTTCTCTTTCTCATTGCCCCCTTCACCCCATCCATCCATATCATCCTTGATCATCCTCTCAAGTTCACTCCCTCCATCTCTGCCTTTCACACCTCTTTTACTAATCTTTCATCACTCATTCTTTCCGTGTGTCCACACCATCCCAACAATCTTTCAGCAGCCCTATCTGCCATCGCTTTTTCTACTCCTGCTCTCCTACTCACCTCCTCATTTCTCACTCTATCCAACCTTGTAACCCCTATCATACTTCTCAGACATTTAATCTCAAACACATTTAAACTTTTCCTCTGTGTTAAATTCCAAGTCTCTGCCCCATACAATACCATCAGCAGAATCACCCCTTCATACAATCTCCTCTTTGCATCCATTCCCATTTGCCTATTTCTCATAACACTTTTTGATCCCCCAAGACATTTACTTGCTTCTCTCAACCTACAATTGTGGCAAGATGATTGAAAGGGAAAGTCAAATCCTAGATGCCTAGGGTGCACAAGTGCACATGCACGCAGGTAGAGTGAGAATGAATTCCAACACCTTCAGCCAACTCTCAAGGAACCCTCTATTGTGCTCAGATCTGTCTCCCAAGGGACGCTCCATTGTCACCGGATCTGACAGTGACCAGAGAAGCCAGGTGTTTTGGGCTATGTGAAACAATAGATACTTCTCCTTTGTCATTGCCATCCTACCAGATCAACATGCATCAACATTTTATTTCTTTATCACATATTTCTTTTATGTTCTCTATCTTTTGTAAATCTTATGTAAATATCCCATGCATAGGCAATGAGAGTCCAGACTCAGTCCACGCATTGTACTTTGAAGATATTGGGGAAAATAGATTATTTTTTAATTTGTAATGGCAACAGCCAAATTGTACCTTGTAATTAAAATCTGGCAAACCCCCTCCTCCCAAGTTTTGCTCGGAGGTTGCTTCATTTTTGTGAAGGAAAGAAGGGTGAGATGTCAAAACAAACAGACTTTCACCTTGTTTGCCTCACCAAACAGCCAATATAGATAACTACAAATCTACACAATTTACCTCCACCTCCATTCACTCCCTTTCCTACTACATTTATCTCCAAACACCTAAAGTTATCTACTTCCTCCAGCCTCTCTCCTTTTAGATTTACTTCCAATGCACTGCCATCCTCTACCCTTGTACATCTCATCACCTTACTTTTACCCATATTTACCTTTAACTTTCTCCTATTGCATACCTTCCTGAACTCTGTCACTAACTCCCTTAATCCCTCCTCTGACCCTGCTACAGGTACAGTGTCATCAGGAAACAACAACTAGCTCACCTCCCACTTTTCTCTATTTTCTTTAACCACTTCACTCCGGGCCAAAATCTCGCGAGCAGCATTAGCTGCCAGACATACGATGCTGTGTCATAATACTCGCATCATAAAAAATAGTCCCCGCTTATATTGATCGTTCTCTCTTTCACCCGTGAATTTTGATAACCATAGAAAATGTGATGAAGCCAGTTTAAAGACTATGTCAGTTACGCAGGGACAACTACAATAAATATAACCAAGATGCCGATATGGCAGCCTTGCGTATCCACTTGCTCCTCATGCCGCCTACGTAGGCGGCACCGTATGGAAGAGGTTAACAATCTCCAGTCCCCTGCCCTTTGCCCTCACCTTTACCTCTTGCACCACCCCATCCATGTACACGTTGAACAGCCATGGCAACATGACACATCCCTGACACAGTCCCACCTTTAACTCAAACCACTCGCTCTCTTCATTTACCATTCTAACACAGGCTCAACTATTCTCATATAAACTCTTGACTGCCCTTAACAGCTTTCCCCAAATGCCATATATCTGCAAAACTTCCCATAATGCCTTCCTGTCTACCCTGTCATAAGCCTTTCCCAAATCCATAGACCCAAAAAACATCCTTACCTTTTCCTAAGGTTTTCCCACATATCTGCCTTACCACAAAAATCTGATCCACACAACTCCTACCTTTCCTAAACCCACACTGTTCCTCACCAATTACTCCCTCTGTTTCTCTCTTAATCCTGTGTCTTGCTGCACTGTGTTTGACCCAGGGCAGTTGGCGGATGCAGGGATGACCCATCATCCATGAGGAGCTGAGATGGGAGGGGCAGAAAGGGTGGTAGAGGGGAGTGAAATGGGGGGAATAGGTACGTGCCTCTGACTTAGCTACCTCCCTTACAAAGAGGAAAAAGCTCTTGGAATGTATGTATATATATATATATATATATATATATATATATATATATATATATATGTATATATATATACATATATATATGTGTATATATATATGTATATATATTATGGGAAAGGTGGAGGGGGAAACACGGGTCTTTATCTGATTATTGAGTTTATTCCTGACCGGTTTCGCTTACAATAGCTTCTTCAGAGGAGTGTTACTCTGGGTCGAAGTTGGCGGTGTATATAGTGAGTCAGGCCCACGTTCCCTCCTTGCGGAGTGGTTGGTGGCTGGTTCCAGTACATGTCAAACAGCATCGGTACAATATAATACAATAATATTAATATAATAATAATACAACACAACACGATCTATGACACAATATACAATATAAAATATAATATATAATATAATATACCAAACCAAATCATATCATGGTAATGTGATATACCATGATATGATTTGGTTTGGTATATTATATTATATATTAGACCCGTGTTTCCCCCTCCACCTTTCCCATAATTTGTCCCAATATCTCTACCTATATATATATATATATATATATATTTATATATATATATATATATATATATATATATATATATATATATATATATATATATATACAGTAAGTCCTCATTATACGGTACATATGCATTCCTGAAAACCTTTCCACAAATTGAAATTACCGTATACCGAACCCATTATAACACTTCATAATAGGATATGGCAGACGTACCTTCTCCCTGATCTTTCCTCTTCAAAATATCTAATGGATACCGTATCTGTGAATTTTTCTTACCGTAAATAGAATCGAGGGTAGTAATTACCAAATACCATAACTGTGAATTTACCGGATAAAGAATTACCGTATAAGGAGGACTCACTGTATATACAGACGCTCCTCAACTTACGTTTTAGTTACGTTCCGAACGGCCGAACGTAAGTTGAAAATGAACGTAAGTTGTTACTGTACTATACATCCGTAAATTCTATTACCGTATCTTATGAAATACCCCTAAATCATTAATTATACACATAACATTGTAAAATAATAACATTAATTTCAAATAAATTAAATTCAAGCAACATAAATTGAGATGGTGGAGGAGGAGGGGAAGGAGGATGAAGCAAGGCACGTTCAGTCTGTCGTTTGTGCCATGTAAACAATGGACGCAGCATCATGCGTAAGTATCGTTTGAACTACGGAGAGCGCGCTAAACTAAAAAATTCACAAAAATTTTTACAATTTTTTTTTTACAGTCGGTTCAAACGTAAAATCGAAAAAACGTAAAACGAATGAACGTAAGTAGAGGAGCGTCTGTATATATACTGTACTGTATATATATATATATATATATTTATATTCCAATTCACCACCACAAAATTTAAACACTTCATCACTATATCAAGGGAAAGAGTAACACACCATTGGTAGTGCATAATGTTTGTGCAAACTGAAAATGGAAGGCAAATCATACCTGCATACCAATTGGTAAGTCTTCCCGATTGATGGAGTGAGCCTGAGGTCTCGTGCTGCTGCAATTCATCATCACAAGTCAGGAGGTCGATACTGTGAAATCAAGTCATCAACTTATTCTAAGTATTCATTCAATAATAACCAGACTGGGCTGAGCTATACTTCTTGGGTCCCATCTCTGTATCTCCAGTTATCAAACTTTGCCTTCAGAGATAGCAGCAGGGAAATTTTACTCACCAATATCCCTCACACAAAACTTCATGCAGATGCTCATCAATAGCATCCATAATGTAACAGATGTCCTAAATATAAATTTATTATAATCCTCAAACATTTCATTCACTATGCACCTCACTCTTTCAAAGGCCTTCCTTCAGAACCCTAATAAAATTTTACTTAAAAAAAAAAAGAAAAAAAAAAAAAAAAGGTGCCAAGAGGGAAAACAAAAAGACAGTGAAGAGGAACACATTCTGAATTACTAATTTATCTTACCTGCATGCTTCTTCAAGTTTTTGGTAATATGCGTCATCTTCTTCAGTATCTACAATTTTGACATCAAAATCTTGTGCCTGAGCAACATAAGCACATGTATCCTGCAGTTTAGAAAAGAAATTATGAGACCACATCACAAAGCCCCAAAAAGACTGTAAATAACTAAAGTGATGAATATTCTCCTACAAAAGCAAATGTTTAGTAAGCTTTATCACAAATGGCTGAAAACTGAGAATACTATCAATATCCCTAATTTTGTCAGCAAACATGTCTGCAATGCCAAGAGGCATTTTGGCAAAAATGTATAAATAAGAGTGCAAAATATAATGCAGGCTGCTGCTGTATGTGTAATCAACTTTATTCTAGCAAAATATTTTTTTTTTTGTAAACTAATGGAAAATTGGCATGACAAAGAGGGTTATGAGGTAACATTCTGGATAAATCTTCAAGTCTTCACAAATTTGAGTTCCTCAAAAGCAAAAGCAAAAATTACTTTGACTTCAAGAATCCAGTGCATATAATAAAACTGACATCATTCATCACTTCTAACATACTAATTGCCCCAAAGCTTTAGCTACAAGGCAAAGAAAAACTCTAAACTGTAACTACTAGTCAACTAAATACTGGTTATAATAATTCAATTATATTCAACTTAAAACAGATCAGGCATTTCATATTTTTTTCATTTTCATACCTATGAAACAAAAAGCCACTTTTATATTTCACGGACATGTTTGTAAGGTGACAAGCTATGTGACCAACACTCCCTAATCCTTCTCTTCTTTTGCTTTTGTAATTTATTTACATTTTTCATTGAGTAATTCACTGATGATCATTTTGAGTTTTGACCCATTTCCAGTATTTTGTATTAATGTTTATTTTTCAAACTTGATTCTAGACATTTACATATTGTCTAAATATTGTAATGACCTGCACTTCTCTCAGCCATTCTCATGATAATTGCACCATCTGTAAAGAAGCTAATGTAGCTTGTACCTTCTATCATGTCATTTACAGGTCCCAAAACTGAATCTTGTGGAATTTCACTGGTCACTGCCTTCCATCTTCACATCTTATCTTTCACTGCTATTCTTATGTACTCTATTATTATTATTTTTCTGAAAATCCCTGGTCCATTCAGAGCTTACCTGTAAATCCTCTAACATGCTCCAATTTCCACAAAAGTTGCTTGGAATTTCACTGGTCACTGCCTTCCATCTTCACATCTTATCTTTCACTGCTATTCTTATGTACTCTATTATTATTATTTTTCTGAAAATCCCTGGTCCATTCAAAGAGCTTACCTGTAAATCCTCTAACATGCTCCAATTTCCACAAAAGTTGCTTGGAATTTCACTGGTCACTGCCTTCCATCTTCACATCTTATCTTTCACTGCTATTCTTATGTACTCTATTATTATTATTTTTCTGAAAATCCCTGGTCCATTCAAAGAGCTTACCTGTAAATCCTCTAACATGCTCCAATTTCCACAAAAGTTGCTTGTAAGCTACTTTGACAAATGCCTTCTCTAGACCTAAGTGTACACACTCCACCCAACTCTCTCTAACAGGGCATTGTCTTCTAGATCTAAAATCAAACTGGTTATCAGCCAAAATTTTTGTTTCTTCAGTATATTCAACCAATCTTTGACAATTCTCTTGTATAATATTCCTATCAGGCTGGTCAGGGACACTGGTCTGTAGTTCAGTGGTTTCTCTTTACTTCTTTTGTGAATTAGTACCATATTAGCTCTTTTCCAGTCCTGTGGTACTATTACTTCCTCCACTGAGCACACACATTGTTTATGAATCTTATCCACTAATTGGTATCTACATTTCTTAAATATTCAATCTGAGACACCATCAGATCCTGGAATCTACATTTCTTAAATATTCAATATGAGACACCATCAGATCCTGGAGCTTTTCCTATGTCCAATATTTCCAATAGTTTGTGTACTTCTTTTGTTTCCACATGTATTTTATACAACATATTACTGACTACACCTCTCCCTCCACTACAAAATAATTTTCCTTAGTGCTGTGGCCCAAGGGTAGCCACTCACTTGGGCAAGGGACTGTGTAACCTTGAGGAGGTGCAGCAGCTTGTTCCTACTGGTGTTTTTACTTGGGATTGGTGGCCACAATCCTATAACTGTAAGGGAGTGAACATCGTAAGGTTCTAATTAGCAGTCTTGAGGAAGCCAGGATAGGCTTAGCAGGCCACTGGTGGATCATAATTCCACTCCTGAAATGCAGCTCAAGCCTTGGAATTGGACAACTAATCTGATCATGACCCAGCAATCCCATAGACCAGTTTCACAGACCAACAATGTTACAATTGCAACTATTAATCTGTCAACAATGAAGGAAAATTAATTACCATTGGACCATAATCATAGGAAATAATATATCTTTCAAAAGCTAAAAAGAAAAAATGAATATGTGTTTGCATATTCTAGGATAAATTTTCTTAAAAAGATGTATGGGAAAAAATATGCCTTGGTATCAAAATTAGGCAAGATTTTCCTCATTCAACTGATGATCTACTATGAGAATTTTTTGTGTTTGTTACCAAATACCAAGACTCCAGATCAGCAAGCCAAGTGTGGAACTTTTTTTGCTATTATTTTAGTTGTGCACACCTACCCGATATAGCATTAGAAAATGAAATATTAATTTTATAAATTAAAATACATGAATGTAGTATGTGCTTTTCTTGACAGAAATAAATAGCAAAAACCTTACTATAAGCATATCTACTATTGAATGAAGCCACTAGTATACGGTACAGATGCCATGTTATCGCCTGTCCAGCCCAGTCACGGTCTGTTAGATGATGGCTTTCATGTTGTGGACCAGGTATTCAACAATTCTAGGTAACATTAATAAGCGCTGTTACAAAGACAATAGGGTTTCCTTGGACTTTATGAGAGAACACAGGGCTCTGCCATCATCTGTTAATTGCCTGAGGTACAATAATGATCAGGCCGTCAGCATCCGTGATGATGACGACCTGGATGATCTTTAGAATTTGAAGTACTGAATTACTAAATATAGGTTATGTTACACAGGTTAAGTAGGTTAGGTTATGATAGGTAGGTTAGGTTAGAATAGATGAATTTATCATCCTTTCATTTCCTCGACCTTGGCATTTATCAAAACAAACATGGCGTATCATTCAACCACCATGACTTCATTTGTTAGTAAATTGGTTTTAGCAACTTTTTTATTGATTCCCACCAAGAATATCACACATTATATTGGTGTATTATAATTTACAAAATTGATAATTAATTTTCTAGTGCTATATCATGTAAGTGTGCAAAACTAAAAATTTACCTTTTTCTTTCTAAACTCTCCCATAAAACAACAATTGCATGCTTATCACTTTATAATTATATAGTGATCAAACTGATATTATTATCATATTTTCTTCTATTTATTTACCTAGTTGTATTTACCTAGCTGTAATATACAGGAAGGGAGCTATGCTTGTGGTGACCCGTCTTTGTATCTCTCTGCATCAAGTTTTATCTTAAAATCTTATATAGTATTTGCACATACTGTTTCGTTGTCTAATTTGTTCCATGTATTTATCGCTCTGTGTGGGAAGCTGTTCCTTTTCAAGTTTTTTCTATAACTGTCCTATTTCAGTTTTTTCTGTGTCCTCTCGTTTTACCGTTGTCCCACACTAACAAGTCATTCCTATCTAAAACTTCCATTCCTTTCATTATTCTGTAGATAGTCAGCAAATCTCCTCTTTCTCTTCTTTGGTCCAAAGTTGGTAGATTGAAAGATTCAATTTGGACAGTCTTTGCTCATATGTTAGTTCAGCGAGAGTCGGTGCTAGTTTGGTTGTCACTCTGTATTCTTTCTAGTTTCTTAATATTCTTTTTAGTACTAGGTGTCCAAAGTGATGTTGTGTACTCAAGTTTTGGTCTTATTAGTATAGTTAGTATTTTCTTTATAATTTCTTCATCCAAATTGTAGTTTTCTCCGAATATTTTATTTATATGCTTATCTGGTTTCATGTCTTTTCCAATCATCACTCCAAGATCTTTTTCCGAGTTTGCTTTTTTTACTCTTTCTTGACCAATTCTGTAATCTTTTGATATTCTGTTTTTACTCTTTCCAAATTCCATTATACTGCATTTCTTTACATTAAATTTTACTTCCCACTTTTGAGTCCAATTCCAGATCATGTCAAGATCTTGTTGCAATGAGTTGCAGTCCTTTTACATTTTTACCTTCTTTAGTAATTTTGCATCATCTGCAAAGAAATTCATATAGCACTCCACACCTTCATTCATGTCATTAATGTTACATGTATACGCCGAACATGATCGGGGCCAGTACTGATCCTTGCGGGACTAAAAATGTGGAACGCTTCACGATTTTGTTATGTTGATGTTTAAATGATGTGCTGCTGTAAACATAACTACTAATGCAAATGTTAAAGATGTAAAAGTACAAGAACAGAAAAATCGGGAACTGTTACTGTCAGGGTAGGTAGGTCAAACACCACCAGAGGCACCACCGTCGATGAGGAGCCCAATAGCACGTCATTTTATGCAAACGGCCAAATTTACATACCGCCAGATATTTCATTCATACAAATGTTATACGAGTGTATTTACTACGATCGTAGTAAATTTCAAACAATTACATCATCAGTTACATGTCGGTACATAAAAACATAAGATAAACATGGCGGCTTGCATTCAGCAGTAAATCGAAAATTGGTTTATGTTTCAGCGTAAAAAATGAGCTAAATAAATTCAGAGTGCAGGCAACTAACCAAAAATAACGAAAACTACAAGTCTCGCGGATTATTCTTATACCAAAATAAAGGCAGCGTGATACGGTAGAGCTGAGAAATCGGTGGTACTAATTAGTTTTTTATTCTATCGGGTCGGATTATCGGATAACAACATCAACATCCATCCCGCCATCTTATCAAACTTCACTCTATTAAGTTTCTTACTATTATGTTATTAGTGTAATACTTATAGTTGAATTATTTGAACTATTTTCTTTAAAATGTGTGATTTTCATGTAATTTGATCAAAGAGAAGTTACGTTTTTATCCTCCGTAATATTATGGACCACAGCTACGATTCGTCCTGCCCGCTATGATCACTGGTGGTATGGATCAAACTACACTATTAAGTTTGTTACTATTGTGCTATTAGTGTAATAGCTTGCATATAGTTGAATTATTCAAACTATTTTCTTTAAAATGTGTGATTTTAATGTAATTTGACGGTATTCGTAGCTGTGGTGGGTAATTTTGCAAAGGATAGAAACGTAATTCTATGATCAAATTACATGGAAATCACACATCTTATAGAAAATAGGTCAAATAATGCAACCATATATTAAATTTTTATATAAAATTGTGCCTGTCAGTAAAAACCGTCATTGTTTACGTTTGATCGGCGATTAGTCAGACCGCACGTTTCGGCCCGATTTTCTGGAAAAAAATAGGCCCGATTTAATTCCATTCAAAATGCAATATCTCGAGAACTAGGACAGCTAGATGGATAATTCAAATTGCATTATACTCATAGCGACTTTTTGCATCCCATGAGAACTACTTCAGCTCAAATATCAGGAATTTCGTTTTCATTTTGACCTAGCTAGTCAGGGGGCAACACTGGAAATATAACTTACTTGTGGAACAATTCTTTGATTATAACTGCAGCCAAAATTGTCATCAACTAAGTCTTTATATTCTTCAAAATAATCACGAATTGAGATTGGCTGCGTTACCCATGGGAAACGCTTCATATTCTGTAATTTCTCCATTGAGCCCAATGTTTCCTTATTCTTTACTCTGCAGGAATATATTTCTTGTGCAGTCGTATAATATGGGCAATGCTGCCTGATTACAAAGTCATTTCGTGAAGTTTTTTGTTCATTCTAGTCCAGGAATACGAAAAAGCCGTGTATCTAAGCCTTGTAACAATATTGAGTTGTATGTATCCTTTTTTGTTATGTCAACGATTACTTCCATCGGATGTGTATCGAAACGTAAGATAAACAAATAACAAACATGCGTTCAAATCTGAAAGGAATAGTTATTTATTTCCATTTTTTACTTCTTATTGTAAACTTTTTATTCGTAGTAGCTAAAAATTATCTTGGTGTCTTTATTTGGTTAGAAAGCTGAAGTATTATGATATAAAAATGGATTCTGTGCCTCACGGCGCAACCGCTTCTCACCCACCTAATTCAATACTTACTTACTGGTCTTGCAATAGAACACCATAACAAACAAGAATAGTAAGAGAATGGATTATGTATTTATCCAAGACTGGATTTGATATGAAGTAACAAATGTTCATGAATAGATCGATCAAGAAGGTCTCCTTGTTCTTACGATGTTGTTATACTTACAATGGACTGAATTATGTATAAAATGTATACTTTTACTTTGCACCTGGCTGGCTACCTCAATAAAAAAAATTGATAGGTTCAAGGCAAACGAAAGAGATGGGTACCCCAGATCTTCTGGAATACCAGCTCACTAATGGATTAGTTAATAAAAAAAAATGCAAACGGAAGTATGTGCCATCTATTCATCTAATCATTGTAGAGCTTAGGTAGGCCTGTGCATGATGCCAGTTTATCGTGTGACATCAATCTATCTAGGGAAAATACCTCTATCGGACCTGAAACCAACATAAGACATTATAACTGTCGCAGAACGAAACGAGTAGAAGGGTGTTCTCATGTTGTCAAACAAAATAGGAACAGGAATGGTAGCAATTAGCTTGCTATGTATATCCCATGCATCTTGTAATCATGTGGATTTGGGGTTTTATTCCGAACAGATGCCTGTAATTGGCACATACCCTGGCAACTCAACCACATACAAACCCTCCCTGGTATAGCTTCCCTTACCACCACCCAACTTCTTGTGCAAAGACACAATAATCACATATGAATATGATATTAAAGTTATCCCTGCATTGTGTTTAACTAAAATATTGTTTTATATTGTTGGATTTTAAAAATTATATATGAAATATGGAATTTGATATGTTGGACAGATTTTTTTTTAATTCTGTAAACACACTATTATTATATGTAAATTAGTTATCTATTTGAAAATAGACAATTATACTTCAAAAGTTTATTCTAATTTACGGTAGATATGTGAGTCAATTGAATGTAGTAAAGTTTCCCCTAGAAAAATAAAGCTAACTACCCCTTATATTTGAATCATATTTCCAATATATTGCAACCATATATATTTTTATGTTTATATGTTGACATTTGGAATTATAATCTGTCTCCATGAAAAAATAGGTACAGACATATGTTTACGATAAAAGAAAATATAGTATACTTATTTCTACCTACTGTTTATGTATTTCAAGAATGGCAAAAATATTTTATATACGATTTATTAACTAGGTCTTTATTCCAGCACATAGGGCAAAGCCACAAGGTGACGGCTTCAACGCAGCATTTTTGTGCGACGAAAGTCGCTGACAAGTTACTTTAAAAGCGAGAGAATGAAGGGGACATTGACATAGATAAGGAGTATTGTTGACAATGTATGTCAGTTACGGCCGATTTCTTGTACGTTTCCTACTTTCAAATCTGAAATCGAAACAATTCAGTCCACACACACACAGCCCAAGCTCAAACAATACACGAGTTAAAATCTAAATATAAAAATACTGATTATATCGGTACATGAATTTGAGTCAAGGTATGTTAGAAAATTAGAGAACAGGACCCAACAAACGTTGCTCCTTTTCTGTATACTACAATTAGGTAAATACACATACACATAATCAAGGGCTTCTTCATCCTGATAAGGGAGTTAACCAGCCAAGATCACACAATTACCCGTAGATTGGTCATATAAGCTCTCTGCCGGGAGGGAAATAGCTGTCGATCACGAGTCCAACACGTGCAGAAAGGAGCCTGCATGGAGGCATTCAAGAAACAATGTTAGAATATATCATTGGATGCCAAAGTGCCGTCAAACCATGAAGACCATACCGAGTCGTTGTGTGACTTGTAAAGGGGTTGATCGTAGGAGGTTTGAATATCCAGGTTTACCTCCATTGCCTGTTAATTAAGCGAGTGACAATTGAGCGTCTTTTCTTTCATAAAGGAATAGATTATTCAGGGCCTATCACACTCACAAGGACTAAGGATGGAAACCCCTACAAATATTACATGTGTTTATTCACATGCACAACAACTAGACTGATGCATTTGAAGTTGGTCTCAGACATGTCGACCCTGACATTTCTGAACCTATTTAGGAAATTTTGTGTAGAACATTCATTCCCGAGAACAATGGGTCCAATTTTGTTGCTGGAGCCAAGTTCTTCGAAGAGATGTTAGACCATATTAACGTCTCCGAATATATGACCGGATTTAACATAACATGGAAATTCATAGCCCGCTGAGCACCGTGGATGGGTGGCTTTTGTGAACGCATGATCAATTTAATCAATTCATGCCTGAAGAAAGTCTTGTATAAGAAACTAGTGACTCGGGAAGTGTTGGAAACAATTCTGCGGGAAGTGCAGACGCTGTTGAACAATCACCCATCAACATATCTCAATGAAGATGTTCCCGTAGAATCCTCGACTCCTAATCATCTCATGTATGGAAAAAACATAAATCCCCATCCACCACAAGTAACGTCTGATCCATCTGATCCCGATTTCTTGAGGCATACAGGATTAATTGTAAGACACAGCTGTCTATCATCAATTATACAACATTTTGAAAGAATTTGTAAAGGGAATTGCTTGACTTCTGTGAGAGAAAAACATTATGGATTCTCGAAACAAAAGAAACTACCTAAAGTGGGAGAAATGGTGACAGTGGAGAGACTTAGACCACAACACGAGTGGCCATTAGGACGTATTATTAAAGTATAGCCAGATGAAGAAGATAATGTACGCATTGTAGATGTGCTCTGCAACGAGATGATTAGTAGACGAACCCTGGACAAACTAGTTCCCTTGGAAATTCATTTCCAAGAGCCAACATCCTTAATAGGCGAAGAATTCATTGGCGAGAATGAGACACCCTCAGTACGTCCTATGAGACAAGCAGCCCGAAAGGCAACTAGATTAAGGCAATCCCTGATTGACAATGCTCAATTATAATCAGACAGAAACATTTTTTAGAGTAAATAAGCTATTATTACAAATTGATATAGACATCTGTGGTTACGAGCTCAGTAAATTTAGTGAACTGATAGCTGTATAATTAAGAGTGAGTTATAGGAATTAAGCATATCAAGCTGTATGGAATCAGTATTCTAAATGGTTAGTATATGAAAGCATGTATAACGAATTATACAACTTTACTTTTTCCATTTGAATAGAGTGGCCTAAAATTTTTGTCTATATATTCGAAAACATTATATAAACCACCATGTTAGGGACTCGACGCCATAGGACCAAACATGGTTGACTACACTCTTCAGGAATGTCAAGTTACCAATATATATTTTCATGATTAATCCTTTGGTTTACCATCTGGTGACTTCCCCGTCTTGAGTATTGGTTCTGGTGTGTTACCCATCTCTAATTCCCAAATATGGGGATTATCTGTTATATGTATCGTGCAGTATTTTCACTTCGTTAAGGTGAAGTTGTACCTCCCATAGACCTTTGGCAACGAGAGGTCAGAGGTCACCAGGCGTTCGGAGAGACGTTGGACCCTTTATTACTGAGTTCGAGACATGATATGAAACTGAACAGAAGTGTTAGTTACTCGTGATTGGGGAGTAATATGAAATTTAACTCATTCACAGACCTCATATAAACCCTAGCGTGTGAAGTGCAGATGCGACGAAGCTTGTACTAAACGAGAGTGAGGGAACGCGTTCTATGAGAGAACCAGTCTCCCCTCAACACACCTTCATCCTTCCTTCCATTCCCATGCCTATTACCCCATGCCACGCCCGAAGTCGGCGCACACATCACCACTACCAGAACAAATACGATGAAAATCACCAAGTGGCCCCAAGGCCACGGTAAGATATAAAACTATGTTTTATTGAAACATCTAAACAAAACAGAAAAAAAGATATCACATTCACAAAAGACACATGATGCTTTGTGATACCATTGTATTTTTCGTGGTTCGTTGAGTCCCTGCCGATCACAGGTACGTAGTGTTTTGCTTCTATGAACGTTGTAAAATTCACGGGAGTTTCCCAGAATTAATTCGACGGAGCGGTCACCTTGAACTTGCACCGTCAGCATTACGCATTGAAAGGGATGGAGAAATGTGTTGTAAGTCACAATAATGTGTCTTATCAATAATTGTATTTTTTATTTGATTACATTTTGTTTAGGATTGTGCCTGCTTTTGCAGGCTTCTGCTTTATACTACGGTACTACTTATAAAATATCATACCCTGTATCCTTCCCATAATTCCACCTTATTACTCCTCGCCTATACTGATTGATGCCGCAGAGCAGAAACATGGCAATCAATGCTATTGCTATACTTCGATAAAACCTTACAGTCCTTATCTGATTCATTCCCTAGTCCAGTGTTCCTCAAACCTTTGTAAACCCTGGCGCAGCTATGAATTAACAAAAACTTTGGGGCGCATCATTGATTCTAATATGAAAAAGTTAATCTTGAATTTTGAAAATAGGAAAATTATAAAGAAGTATCCTGAAATAATCATTTATTTTATAGACATTACATTTTACATTTAAAGTATCCTAATGTGAAACATGTGATTGATGAGAATTGAAAATTTTGTGAATGCCTGGCCTTATTTGTGACAAACATAGGCCTACTCTCATCTCTTCGTCAGAAAATCCTTGGTGTCTCTTAAATATATGAAAATCATACATATTCTTAAAAATATAAGCATATGTTATTAATAAAATATTCCGTTATCTTGGGGCCCATCTGGCTACCTTCCAGGGCGCATTAGTGCTGTAGTAGTTTTAGTTTGGAACAACGGCAGGACAGATGAAAATAAACACAAAATATCTAATCTCTTTCTTTTGGTAATTAGCCACAAGGTGCGACACTAGAAGTGTCACATGAGAAATATAGGTGAAGCTCGGACTAAGGCCACAGCTTAGTGGAGCTTATGGTTGTAGCTGGACGTGGAGCCTAACGTCAGCGAGGCGGTAGCAGATGATGACGGCGAGGCTCGATGGGACGGCTAGAAGACTGGACGAGATGTAGTTTGTGCGCTGGTCAGGTACTGTTCTGAATCTGAATCTCTAGGAAAGACCACCCGCTTGCGCGGAATCGGGTTTTGTGGGAGGGGAAGAATGTCTGTAAGAAAATGAAAAGATAGTAGCGTATAAAAGAGGGCTATTGCCACCGGGCGATTTGCGAGCGATTAGGGGTATATTTGTGGTCGTGGCTCGGGAGAAATGGACCGGGAGCTTGGACGGAGGTGCTGACGCCGGGGTTAGGATTAGGATCACCAACGAAAGTTTAGAAAATGGCAGGAGGCGTAGTAGTAGAGAAAGGTGGAAAAACGGAAAAATCTTTAGTGGGAGGTAAACTGAAATGAGAAGATGTAGTAGAAGAGAAAGTTAGAAAGGAAGCGAATTTTAGTCGAAGAAAAAGTAAGTGTAGATGTTTGTGCGTGTGGCGTGGCTATGTTCGTGAGAGTGTGTGTGTATCTTACGGGAAGTGAGTAGAGTTCACTTCCCGTGTGTGGAGGGCGTTCCTGTTAAGCCACAGGTGGGGCGTGCGTTGCCTGTTTTTCCCTAGGTTGGGTTTGAGTTCCTGAAGAGTTGATTCAGTGGCGGTGCGAGGGGGGGGGGGCAGGCGGACGGTGTAAACCCGCCTGCCGACGTCAACGAAGAGATCGGTCCGTAACCAGACCGGCAGCGGCAAAGGAGATATAACTCCTCGCCACCACCACTGGCGAGCGCGTTCCTGATAAGCCACAGGTGGGGCATGCGTTGCCTGTTTTTCCCCAGGTTGGGCTTGAGTTCCTGAAGAGTTGATTCAGTGGCGGTGCGAGGGAGGGGCAGACGGGCGGGTGTTGTATGATCTCTTTCCTTCCAATCACAACTCTGAAAACAGAGAATTACGCGATTGGGAATTGTGTGTAAATGTCAGAAGTGTAAACTCGCTCACCAGCGTCATTGAAGAGACCAGCGTTAGGTTGCGGGCCGGTTGGACAGAGAGGTGTCCCAAGTCTCTCCGTCGACCAGCCTGCGATCAGATTGAGGGTTCTGAATGAGACGGTTTGTGCCTCTGCTTTGCCAGCGAGCAAGTGTGCGTGTGCCTCTTTTCTTCCAAGCACCACTCTGAAAACAGAGATTTACGTGACTTGGGAAATGTCTTGGTGTAAACCCGCCTGCCGACGTCAACGTAGAGGTTGGCCATGCCAGACCGGCAGCAGCTAGGAGATATATCTCCTAGCCACCACCGGCCGGCGAAAATTCCTGGGAGTTTGTTGAGAGAGCTGGTTTGAAGAGACGTCCGACTTCTACGAGCGCTGTGTTGGTATTGTTCTGCCCATCTCGGCGAAACGCCGACATTTTAAAGGTGGCTGGCGGGAACGTAAGGAGCTTTCCAAGTTCCTGATTGGCTGACCGCTGGCTGACAGGGACACCCTTGCGAACTACGCTTGCCAACTACAGGAACTTGCTAGCTCCGAAGATTTCTTTGATTAGTGTGTGACGGTTCGTAGGATGCATCACGTCACTACAGTGCGTCCGGGTGCACCGTTTGAAAAACACTGCCCTAGTCTGTCACAATGGAAGTAATTCACCACAGCCTTAGACTTTGTGTTAGATTTGTGATCCTCAGTTATTATCCCCCAGCCTAGTACGATGGATGGACAATATTTATCTAATTTATTTATTCATTTATCTGTTTATTTGTTTGTTTATTGTCTATTATTTTATGTTACTTTGTTTCTATATTTATCTATTTATTCATTATTTTTCACCAAATATACACATCATATTCCCTTTCTCAAGGGATCAGGGCACTAATGTTATGCAGTGTTAATGAAAATTTCAATTTCTGAGCGGAGATTAATTTCGAGTCTACATATGGTATCAAGGGATAAATCAACTCAAACAAGAAGTTAATACAAAATAGACTTGTAAGATTATAAAAATGTTACGAGAGGAGTTCTTCAGGGTTCCGTTCTTGGAGCACTTCTATTCATAGTATTTATAGATTATACAGACCATGGACTGAAATCTATTGTCTTCAAAATTGCTGATTATGCAAAACTATGCGGAGTGGCAAATAATCACTTAGATATTCAAGAAGATTTAGGTAAACTACAGCAATGGTCTGAAAGTGGCTAATGAAATTTAACACAAGTAAATGTAAGGCTATGCAGACGGGTAAAAATAATAAATGCGATCACAAGTTATTTGGAAATTCGTTAACAAAAGTGGATATACGGTAAAGCATTGGCGTCTGTTCCATGCTATGCAAAATAGATGCTGCCCAGTTAAGATGGTTAGGACACTTAGAAAGAATGAATGAAGAAAGAATTGCAAGGGGATGCTGGGAGTGGATGCCGGACGGAAGAAGGCCAAGAAGATCGAGAAAGAGATGGAAACAAAATGTTGAAGAAGCCCTCAGCAGACATGACTTGCCCAACATCGAAACTCTGAGAGAGGAAGGGGTCTTCCATAATAGAGCCAGATGGATATCAAATCATCAAAGCAGTGCATGTCCGCCTCAGAGAAGGCAAATAAGTTTCTATGGTTGATTGTGCAATATTTGTATTTTAAAAGAACATCTGTCATTAACAAGCTATATAAATCATTAGTTCGTCCACATTTGGAATATGCTGTTTCCGTATGGTCACCGAATCTCGTTAAAGACATGGGCAAATTGGAAAAGGTACGGCGGCGAACCACAAAACTGGTTCTAAATATCAGAAATAAATCATACGAAAGTCGACTAAAACATACGAATCTATTTTCCCTAAAAAGGCGTAGACTCAGGGATTATTTGATACAGGTCTTTAAAATTCGAAAGGGAATGACAACATCAAAAGTGACAAAATTTTCACACTGAATGATCGGAAAAGAAGTAATGGTCTCAAACTGCCAAGAAGTAGATTTAATTTAGAAATGGATGGAAACATCTTCGCCAATCGTGTAGTAAGTGAATTTAATAAACTTCCTGTAGAGGCAGGGAAGAAAATACTTTTTATTTTTCTTGAGCCATTTTTTTTTTTTTTTTTTATTTCACCAGAGCCATTTTTTTAATTACCAGAGCCATTTTAGATACTTCCAGAGCCATGTATATATAATTATCAAATGTTCATATTTGTACTTAAATTTATTTACTTTCAATTACTAACCAAACATTTGATTCTATTTTGTTTTCTCATAAATACGCGAACGAAGTTATAAATGGGATTTCCCAGTTTCCCTCCCAGGCCTCGAGCGAGTTTGCATATGTACGGTGTACGTATGCATGCGGTGATGTGGCACTGGGTATGGTGCATTGTACATGTAGTCAGCGCGTTGATTGGGCAGCTAGCTGCATGCAACCAATGAACTTCCCTGCATACAGGTACCGACATTACGTAGCACGATAGTCGTGTAGAGTCTAGTCAACATGTACTAGTATACGCGCGCATGCAGCTGATACGAAGCTAGGCTAGGTAAGCCCAAGGTCTAAGTAAACAGGTCTAACCGCTGGAGCAGTTCTGCGCAGCTTCTGACGTCTTTTGGATGCGTCCATTTTCTCTTTGTGATACACTGAAGAAAACTGTGAAACGCCAAGGAAGACAGGAACTATAATATTTTATATATTATATATATATATTATATATCATATATATTATATATTCATATATATAGACAGGAACTATAATATTTTATATATATATTTTATATAATATTTGTCAGAATATAACTAATTGAGTGGAGCGGTGCGAGCGAAGGCGACGTCATTTTCGAACGACGGACCAGCTTCAACTGACAGCTATAGGACCCGCTAACCCCACTTTGAACAGCCAGGTGACGTTCACGGGCCCGCTGCGCCAACTCCCTCGAAATTCGGTCGGAAGTGGTTAGACCTTATATTCTTAGATCTTGGGTAAGCCATTGAACTCTAGCAGCTATACCGCGTACACATACGTACGTACATAAAAAAATCAAGTTGATTGATGCATTGCGTTTATGATATCGATTGATAATGCAATGATTAATCACGGGTAAGTTGAGTTTGCTCTGATCCTTTCATCAATGTTGATGGGATTCAGGGATTGCCAAATGATGGATAATGCATGAAAAACGTTGAATCTTGCCGCGGGAGCGATTTTTTTGTGGGGGATCGCTCCCGCTATTGGATTTGCGAGAGCGACATTGGAACTTTCCCGAGCGAAATCGCTCGTCGCTCCTGTGTATTTTTTCGCTTTGTAGAGGCAGTGCAATGTAATACAGTTCAAAGTATTAAGATTTATTTAGATAAACATCTAAAAATATGTTAGAATGCCTGTCATTTCAATTTAATGTTATTGTTTTTTCATCAGCATTTATTCAGTTATCAAAATATGTTTATTTTTATATTCATTGTTATAATAAATTATTGTTTTTGTTTGTCTTATTTATCATTATTTATTTTATCTTATCTACTTGTTTATTTATATGCTTATTTTTCCACATTCGACCTAGTTATATGGACCAAAAGGTCTCCTATCGGCATGCTCTACCATTGTAATCCTTTGGTAAAAACCTCGAACAAATATTCGATAATACTCAGGATGATCCAGTGATTGGAAAACAATGAGGATAATACAATGTATTTTATAAATAATGATGTCATAATGAACAACAACCGCTCGAAGAAAATATGGTTATCAAATTTATAAGACAAGATTATCTACATTGAGGCAAAAAATAATGATGAACAAAATTAAATGTTAAAATGTTCCCTAACTAGAAGGAAATAATTTTATATCGAAATTTTTCATATATATGTTAAGTAGTCAGCCAGACAATTGATAACTGCCCAATGTATAATAGAGGTAGATAGAAGCAACGTATTATCATAATACGTTGCTGTGGTACTTTGGTGCTTATCTTGTGAACTTTCGACGTGCTAAGGGTTCAAATACATAATAATTATGTGTTTGAACCCTTAGCACGTCGAAAGTTCACAAGATAAGCACCAAATGTACCACAATGCAGGAAAACGATAGGTGATAGAACGTGAAAAAATAACTATTGGATAACACCCCATCTGATTTGGAAGACACTCCAATTATTGTAAATAAAAATAAAATAGGAAATTTGGTGTGGATGATGAAATTGTGAAACATTAAAAGTTGACCATGACTTCAACAATAAGTTAAGGCCTGCCTGAGAAAAATAACATACATTAGTTAATGTAGGGGGGTGGCAACAAAATTTCAACAGTTAACAGTAAACTGTTATGAATGTAAATACATGATCCATATTGTTTACATTTCGTAAGACGTCTGCATACATGCTTAGAACGTATTTGTGAAGAAATAAATATCCTCATGCTGAGTATATTTGCACTAGCAATAAAGGTGATGAGAAGATACTGACATAATGATATGACAAGATTACGTCATTTTGGTTGGTATGTGGATACTCAAAGCTCATCTAAGGAAGAGTAGGTGATACCGGTAGATCCTAAACGTAAACATCGTAACATGGCCGGCGAACGTGACCACGACAGTGGCAGTTCTGGAAAAGAAACAACTAAACCATGTAGAGCCTGCACAGATTTTAAATCATGGATGAAATTTCAAAAGAAGAATAGCGAGGAAAATTCTGGTAAGGTATGATGATAGTCGAGTTGTCGGTCTTAACACCACCATCGTTCGTGAGTTTCCTCATCTTGGTTTGGATTTATGTTATTCTGGTTATTGTCAGACAGTTTTGTTCAGTCTTAGGGATTGCCATTCCCTCACAATGTAAGGGGATAGAACCTACTTGAGTTGAACTTGTTTGTGTCGTCCTGTGTAGCTCTGGAAGCTATTGCCGGACAAGTCATTTGAGCTGTCTGAAAGAAAACCAATGTTTGAATGTAGTCCCCTAAATCTATATCACAGCAAGTTAAGAAAAAAGAAAGAAAAGAAAACACACACGATTTATCCCAGTCACCTTGAATTATGTCACTTAATTTCCTTTATTTACAATAAAAAAGGAAAATTACTAGTAGGATATAGATTATAGTAGAGATTCAAGATAGGGAATGACCTAACTTGGAAAGGTTCTTTTTAAACTCGGAAACAGAGAAGTCACATAGTCACAGTGTCTTTACTTTCTTGATTTTGGATAGTGCTTAATAGATATGGGTTCTATTTTTGGTAAAATTTTCCACAGCAAAATATGTCGCTGATGATTGATTTGGATTAATGTCACAAACTCCCATCAGGCAGCTAGGATGGGGCCCTTTACAGAGGACTTTAGCATGGAATTAATTAACCATGTGCAGGTGGCAACATTCAAATTGCTGTCGCCTCGGGCTCCATCACAAGTAGCAATGCTCTAACCCACTTGGCTAGCAAGCATCCTAGATATGTAATTAACTTTTAAAATAGTAGGCAACATTCTCCTTTGACTTTCTGCCATAATTTTTTCATGTGTGTATATTTTGTACATTGTATTGTGCTGTAAAAAAGATATAAGGAAAAATATACATTTGTGGAATATCTTAACAAATATTGGTGTAATTGATGAGGTGAGCTGATCTAGAAAGGAATAAAACAGTGAGACAATGTAATGGACCTCTAGAAATTACACTGTAATTTTTTTTGTAAACATTCAGAATGACATACCATTATTTATCAAATGTGTTTTACCAAAGTTGTTTGAATGAAATTCAGCTGAGGGAAACCCATTGTCATTAAGAATACTTGATCCTGGGTACTTTTACACCTGAACAGAATGATTATCAAGAACCAGAGGACTACTCAAAATTGATCATTCTGATACAGGATTAGGTATTGTGATTATTATTTACAAGTTTTGTTATATAGTTATATGACCTTATTTCCTGACCTTGATGCAATACAGACACCATCAGCAGCAGATATTGCAACCGCAGGAAGTCTAATGGGAGCAGTGGCAGCTGTGGCTACTGTGTCACACTCAGGAAACGAGGCAGTTGAGGTATCATCAAATACTAATGTAGCTGTAGGATCGGCAAATACACATGTGGCTTCAGCATCTACAAGTACAGCTGCTGCTGCTGCTGCATTGCCAAGTGAGCCAGTAGGAACTCAAGCATCTTCGTTAGTGAAGGAGCAGTCGACAACACAGGTCCTTGAAGTGGATGATGAAGAACCACTATGGGGTGAGGAATTGTAACCAATTCTCTCTCTCTCTCTCTCTCTCTCTCTCGCTCTCGCTCTCTCTCTCTCTCTCTCTCTCTCTCTCTCTCTCCCCCTCCTTGTAATCTCATGAATTTAAAACTTCAGAGCACAGTAGAAATTAGAAAAATATTTCATTTAACTAAGCTTATCAGTATTTTCACAGTGTGATATTTTCTCTTTCTTTTAACATAATCAGTAAGTGGCTGCTTCTTTGCTTCCTTTACAACTGTGGATGGAATGAAAAGTGTCATGAAAAACAATTATTTAGGGATGAAGGAGTGTTTATATATGTGGGGAGGCAGATCGGGAGAAACTAAAAGTGGATGTCAATAGAACAGGGAAGACAGGATATGAAAGATAGATATGTGATAGGAGGCTGTGAATGGATAAATGGATTATATGGAGTTCTTTGCCTCTACTTTGTAAATGTTTGGATTAAGAGGTTTTTTATATGGTGAAGCAGTGAGGATAAATCAGTTTTGGCAGCTGGGTCTTGTATTGGACCTAAGCAATTTGATAAACTGTCAGAGGGTTTGGCCTTTTATACCTGAGGTGCTTTTTGGTTTTTGTGTGTGCTTTTACTTGGCTAAAACCACCTTGTAAGGGGGGAGAAGTTTATTGACACGTGTTGTGTAGTAAGGGTGACATTGCTTGTTCATATATTTTTTCTCTGCATTTCAGGGAAGGCAGCAGAATTTGGATGCCCTGCAGACACAGACAGCTTGGGACGCGGGACTTGGAGACTGATGCACACTGTTGCTGCCTATTATCCAGAGAAACCTTCTACTGAAGTACAAAATGATATGAAGAATTTCATAGGCCTTTTTTCTAAGTTTTATCCATGTCCTCCTTGTGCAGAAGATTTTAGAGAGTGGTAAGTATAAGTAATTTTTAACCCCTTCACTCTGATTATACGAGATCCAGGGATCAATGAGAGGTACTTGGTTGTATTTGGTGGTTCTGCAAGATCTCTTTCTATCAGATTCAGTTGTATTTCTTACACTTCACACATAGAGATCTGACCACCAGCAACTGCTCCCCTTTCCATACCACTTTCAGCCTGTTAATATTTATCTATATATCTACATCTTTTTATATGTATTTCTACCAATATCTGTCTATCTATATATATATATATATATATATATATATATATATATATATATCACGGTAAAACCACTGTTGGAGTAGAAAAGACTGGAAACGGGGAATCTATATATTTCGATTGCAAACTGCAATCCTCTTCAGTAGATACAATTAAGAGAGAGCATGCTACTTAAGTAGCACCCTTTACATGAGAAAGGGGAACATGGGAAGAGGCCTCTACCCTCGGCTCACTCCGTATGTGAGGTCAGGAGGCAAATGTGTTTTTAAAAGGTTGGTGATAAAAAGTCCGGATATTATATCCGGGGACCATTGCCCCTTTTGAAATATTCATATTGGGCTGGTATTCAATAATAGTGGATTCTACCATTTTTCTCCTGAACTCGCATCTGGATTTATAAATAAGTTCAGCTTTGTCCCAATCTAAACAATGTTTAAATTGCTTAACATGTTGGAACACAGCTGAGCTCTCTTGTCCATGTAAAGGTTGTGACTTAGTTTACATTGGACAGACTGGAAGGGATTTGAACACTAGGATGATCGAACATAAATGTTCCATTAAATATGGACAAGAGAGCTCAGCTGTGTTCCAACATGTAAAGGAGAAATGTCAATGTAGTGGTATTGGGAGATCTTAATGCTAGGATAGGAAATGAACCAATAAATGAAGTGGTTGGGAAGTGTGGAGTTCCAAGAAAAAATTGTAGTGGAGAGTCAATGGTGGAGATGTGTCTAGAAAGAGAGCTGATGATAATAAATACAATGTTTAGGAAGAAAGTCAAACATAAGTACACATGGGAGAGTGTGGTGGATAGAAGGGTAGATAGGGTATTCATGGACTACATAGTGGTAATCAGGAAAATAGTAGGAAGAGTTTTGGATGTGCATGTTCTAAGGGGAGAGAGGGGAATATCAGATAATGTTTTGGTGAAAGTTTAGTTGAGAGTGGATAGATTGAGAAAGAGGAAAAGGACAGAAGGTAGGGAGGTGCTTAAAGTAAACTGCTTAAATTAGAGTAAAAGAAGCTGAGAGAAGAGTGGGAGGAAGTGAAGGATAGAGTAGAACTAGGAATGGAGGAGGAATGGGGATGGTTCAAGGAGGGAGTCACAAAGTGTGCAAAGATAATGTGTGGAATAAGGAGGACAGAAGGAAATAAAAGGAAGGGTAGTGAGTGATGGGATGATGGAGCAAAGAAGGTTGTAGAAGAGAAGAAGCAAGCATTCACAGATTGGTTACAAAATAGGAGGAGAGAATCATATGAGAAGTACAAAGAAAAGAGAAGAGAAGTAAAGCATAAGATAAAGGAGTCAAAGAGGAGAGCAGATGTGAAATGGGGTAAGAGTAGGACAGAAAGTTTTGAAAGTAATAAAAAGATGTTTTGGGAAGAAATTAAGAGGCAAATCAAGTAGAGAAGAAAAGGTAAAAGATGCAGATGGAGAGGTGATAATGGAAGAGAAGATGGTAAGAAGTAGATGGGCAGAGTATTTTAGGGAGTTGCTCAATGTGAAGGAGGATAGAGAGGGAAAGGTAGTTGCATTGGGAAGTGTTTTAAGAATATGACAGTGATGAGTGAGGAAAATGGAGGAGAAATTAGGAAAGATGAAGTGAAAGCAGTTGTTAAAATGATGAGAGCAGGTAATGTGGGGTTGGATCAATGTCATATGGAGTGTCTAAAAAAGGAGGTACATTGATGGTGGACTGGCTGGTGCAGTTGTTTAATGTTTGTTTAAAAGATGGTAGAATGCCAGAGAGCTGGAGGAGTGCCTATATAGTTCCACTTTACATGGGAAAAGGGGACAAGTGCGAGTATAGTAGTTTCAGAGGGATCAGTTTGTTGAGTGTAGTTGGGGAGGGTTTTAATTGAGAGGATTAGGAGAGGAACAGGGAGTAATTGGTGAAGAGCAGCATGGGTTTAGGACAGGTAGGGGTTGTGTGGATCAGATTTTGTGGTAAGGCAGATATGTGAGAATGCTTTATGAAAAGGTAAAGATGTTTTTTAGGCCTTTATGGATTTGGACAAGGCTTATGACAGGGTAGACAGGAAGTCACTGTAGGAGGTATTACAGATATATGGGATAGGCAGAAAAGTGTTAAGAGTAGTTGAGGGTTTTATGAGAGTAGTAGGGCTGATGAAAGAGTATTGGGATGGTTTGGACACAGAAAGAATGAGTGAAGAATGATTAGTGAAAGAGGTGTGGAAGGAAGAGGTGAAAGGAGTGGACATGAGGGGGTAACCAAGGATGAGATGGATGGATGGGGTAAGAGGAGTATTGGGAAAGAGGGGAATGTCTGTTGAGGAAAGAAGGGAGAAGACAGAAGATAGGGGTGAATGGAGAAGGGTTGTGTATGGATAATGCTGTGGTGTATGGAAGGGAGTAGGGGGGGATGGGGTTAGGGAGTATGTGTGAATGATATTTTGACACAGCCCAAAGAGATTTCTCTCTGTCTTCTCCTTTTCTGCCTGAGAGGATGGAGAAGGGGGGTCGTCGATTAAATGAAGCAGTCTTGCTGTGGATGTGCTGTGTCTTGTTACACTGCTTCTTACCCAGGCAGTGGGCGAGATGCAGGGATGACCCACTAACCATGAAGATCCAAGATAAGAGGGAGGAAGGGGGGTGAATGGGAGTGGAGTATGTGGGGATGGAATGTGTGGGAGTGGATTTTATGCCATTGTATTTTTGGCTACCTCCCTTGTAAGGGGGAAATTGCCATTGGTATATGTATATACCAAGGGCTTTTTCTCACTGAGGTAGCAAAGTCGAAAGGCAAATACCCACTCCCACCCATTCTACCATCCACCATCCTTCCATCTCATCTTTACTCCTCATGGATGATGGGTCATGTCTATATATATGTCTGTATACCAACAGGTTTCTTTCCTCATACCAGCCAAGGCACCCCTGACACACTTTATATATATATATATATATATATATATATATATATATATATCTATATCTATATATATATATATATATATATATATATATATATATATATATATTTGTATATATATATATATATATATATATATATATATATATATATATATATATAGCCTATGGCATAGGAATAATCCCACATTAATACCACACAGACGACATTCAAGTTTTTTCCCTTGGAGATCTGCAGGAGGGCCCAAGTACTGTTGCTAACCACAGTGGGGGTGCTGGTTTTCCATTTAGATAGATAACTGTTATCGGGGGCTATGAGATGGATCAAGAAATTTCAAAAGCCAGTAGATATAAATGATGATTTTTGTTTATTATATTTAAATGATCTGTCTTTACTCTTCATATCCTTATATTCTTCTTCAATGTCTAACCTGATTGTTCTAAAATAGGATCAAAAGCAACACTCCAGATGTGTCCTCAAGATCATCTCTGTCACTTTGGTTCTGCAATGCTCACAATGAAGTTAATAGCAAGCAGGGGAAGCCGCTCTTCGACTGTACCTTGGTTGATCAGAGATGGAAAGATGGCTGGACAGATGGATCATGTGGCTGAAGGTCAGGAGATACACAGGTCATAAGGAAGCGAGTATGTGAAAGAAGGTATCAAGTGGTCCAACTTCAAGGCAGTTATGGTGGGTCTAATTGTTATTGTATCTTGGGGGTGGGGTGATTTTTGTTTGGTGATCTTGGGTATGATTATGGTAAATGATTCTCACAACAGTATGTATATTGGTGAAAATGATAACCATTGTTATATAACTCATTTTATTATAATTATTACTCACAAGTTGTCATTATTGATATAATTATAACGGTAAGATAGAAAAGTTTCTCACTAGAGTATAGAAATTTTACATTGCATATAGAAAAGAGAAAGAGGGGTAACAGTTCTGAGTAGGGAAGGACCACAGACGAGTCGAGTTAGCAAGTCAAAAATCAAGGAAGAGACATTTCAAATGTCACGCCTGAGACTACCTCAATAAAAACAAGAAACAAAATAAAAGGGAAGAAAAAACCCATTGCAACAAGAAAAAGGGCACCTATAATAAAGAAAATAAAAACATTGTAAAAGAAATAGAAAAATAAAAACTTGGGAGATGTATACTGGTTATATAGATTGTAATGTATATATCAAATTTATGAAATACAATTAGAAATAGAAATGGATCTTCAACCCAATTGTGAAGCACTTTGAGCAATGGAGAACAAACTGCAATATTATTACCAAGCATTTCTCCAAAGCAAGCCTCAAACCTGTCACCAAAAAACAGAAAAATGAAAATATATGCAAAATAAAGCTAGACAAAGAAGCTACTCTGCCCTTTTGGAGCAGACAAGGTTATACTCGGTACTAGCACATCTCACAAACATACAACCAGTTTTTCTTTTTGCTCTTATCTGTTCCACATTCACACACGTTTGAAGACTAAATTAACAGGGTGGTTGGAATCTTCCTCCCAGACTCACTTTTGCCTTGACTATTGGTGGGAGAAAAGTACAGAGAGGGAGATTCTTAGTTCCCTCACTGCATTCATTTTAGTTGCCTTCTTCAATGTGCATGGGAACATAGTGGCACCATTCCTCTTTCCCATAACAAAGGTATAGAACAAAGAAGAAATGGGATAAATTCAGGAAGGCAGAAGAAAGAAGGAACTACAATAGTAAAAAAGTGTGTATGTACATATACCAAAAAGTCCATTTCCCCATGTAATAGGGGTGATAGAGTCAAAACATATACCTACCCTTCATCAATCCCATACCCATGGAAAAGGCCCATTTGCTGTCCTTTCTATTTAGCTCCTTGTGGATAAAGGTTGATCCCTGTACCCTGTCCACTGCATGACGAAGAACAGAGGGAGTGCAGCAAGAGGCCACACCTCCACAGCAGGGCCTGGCAACTTTATTTGGTTTACCCCTACTGTTTTATTTTATGATGACTCCCCTTCCCCTTCCACTTGAAAATTTATTGTGCAGATGAGAAGAAATCCCTAACAAGGATGAAAAGTCCTTTTGGTGTATGTAAGTATGTAAGGGTGCTTGCTGGTCAACAACACTGTATCTTCCTGGAGTGAATTGTAGACCCACCTGGAGGCTATTGTCAGTTACCTGAAACTCATGGGGTCTTCTGTTAGAAACTAGGGGGCAATGGACTGATTGATCACTGGCCAAGTGATTTAGTGGATCTCTGTTTAGGCGAGAGGTCAAATTTGGAGGTGGCTGAAGCCTTCCTGGCAGAGCGAGTTCAGAGTAAGGGCATACTACATTAGATTCTCTGTAAGGAAACACCATCCTAGCCCTCTCTGATGAGCAGGGTTAGTGATATTAAACCGAAAGCTGGTTGTTGTTTTTATTTATTTATTTTTTGTTATGTGGGTTGCTTTATTATCCTCCTTTGAGGTCATGTATATAATTTTAATAATTTACTGTGATGGTACATAGGTATAAAAGGGTGATAAATGTTCCTATGTAACAAAGGCAAGCATAAGTGTAAATAGAACATGAATTTGTAAATATTGTATAAAAATGTAAAATAAAATTGCATATATATGAAATGTGGTTTCTTGCCTATTATCCATGTCTGGTGTTAGGTGAACTGCTGTGGCATGTTTAGGGGACTAGGTTTTACTCTAGTCTTTCTCTTCTGGAGAAGGACTGCTGCCTCATCACCTTGTGTAGCCCCAAGGATTGACTCCCACTAGGAAAGGTGGTGAAGTATTCCTGAATGTTATGAATCCCATTTTGAGGTTTTGAAGCCTCCAATGTTGTCTTCTGTTCTAGAAGAGCACGACAAGATTTCAAATTGAGATTTGGATGAATCTGACCTATAAATATACAAAGGGCAATTTCCCTCTTATAAGGGAGGTAGCCAAGTCAAAGCCATGCACCCATTCCCATCCTTGTTTCCCTCTCATCTTAGCTCCTCATGGATGAAAGGTCATCACTGTCTCTTGCCCACTACCCTGGCTCAGAAACAGTGCAGGAAAACACAGTACATTCTCACCAAGGTCACTTCACTTAATTGGTGACTCCCCACTCTGTCCCCTCATGCAGAAATTGGAGACGACGGAGAAATCCCTCTGGGCTGTGTCAAAATATCATTCATACAAAACCACTCTACACTCCTTCCCCATCCTTGCATCACAATATCATCTATACACGGTCATTCTCCGCTCACCCCTATCTGCCTCTCCCTTCCCTGCTCAACAGATATTCTACTCTTGCTCAATGCCCCTTTCACCCCGTCTATCCATCTCATCCTTGGTTGTCCCCTGAAGTTCATTCTATCTGCCTATGCCATTCCACACCTGCAGGTAAGGTGGTGATCCAGTTGGAGCAGGTGACCAAAATGACAAAAAAAAAAAAAAAAAATTGGGTTAATCATGGATTTTGCCAAAAATTTAGTCCAAACTTACCCCAAAGAGAGGCAGTTGTACAGAAAGCATGGTGAGGTGGATAAGAGTAACTGGGCTCAAGGGTGTGTGTGTGTGTGTGTGTGTGGCGACAAGGCAAATTTTATTTATTTTTTTTTTTCTGATTTTTTTGTGACCCAATTGGGGCAAGTGACTAGACTGACACAAAAACGAAAGGAGAGAAAAAAAAAAAAAAAAATTGTCAGGTTACTAATTTGGCCAAAACTTATCCCAGAGAGAGTCATGCACAGAGCACAGCAAGGTAGATGGGAGGAACCTGTGCCCAAGGGCTTATGTATGGCAAGCAGTCAAATTTGAACCTTTTTTTCTGATTTTTCACATATCCAACCTTGGCCCCATACTGTTGGCCTCCAAGTGCAATCCACAGGAGGCCTGATGGCCCTCAGCCTATGGGTGAAGTGGTGACCCAATTGGAGCAAGTGACCAAAACTACCTGCAAAAAAAGAAAAAATATTGTAACTCGAGGATTTTGCCAAAAATTGTCAGGTGCTAAATGGCCTACTGGCTCCAATGCTTGGCCTTCATGCCAAAAATTTCATAAATGAAAATCATCAAAAATCATCAGGTCACCAATTTAGCCCAAACCTAACCCAGAGGGGGAGAGTTGTACACAGAGCATGGCAAGGTAGGCAGGAGGAACCTGGGCCCCAAGGGCATGTGTGGTGACCAGCCAAATTCGAGTTTTTTTCTTTGTCCAGAATTTTCACATTGCCACCTTTGGCCTAAGTGGTGTCCAAGTGCAATCCACAGGAGGCATGGTAGCTCTCAACCTGTGAGGTGGTGCCCCCCCAAAAAAAAAAAAAAAAAAAAGTACATAGAGACCCCACAGATTTTGCCAAAAATCATCAGGTCATCAATTTGGCCCAAACTTACCCCAGAGGAAGAAAGTCATGCACAGAGTTTGGTGAAGTAGATGGGAGGAACCTGAACCCAAGGACGTGTGTAGCAACCAGCCAAGTTTGAGCCTTTTTTTCTGATTTGTCACATTTCTCCCTCTGGCGTCCATACCTTTGGCCTAATTTTATGTCCAAGTATAATCCACAGGAGGCCTTGTGGCCTTCGACCTCTGGATGAGGTGGTGACCCAATCTGGGCAGGTGACCAAAATACATTTACTAAGGGTTTCCCCTTTCCCTTTACAATGGAGGTAGCCAAAGTCAAAAGCATTTATCCACTTCCATCTATTTCATCCCCACATACTCCACTCCCAATCACCACCGCTCGTTCCCTCTTTTCTTGGCTCCTGGATGACAGGTTATCCCTGCATCTTGCCCACTGCCCTGGGTCAGAAGCAATGCCGCAAGACACAGCACATCCACAGCACCACACCAAGGCTGTTTCATTTAATTGATGATACCCCTCGCCTGTCCGTCCCCTCATGCAGAGAAAGAGAAGACAGGGAGAAATCCCTTTGGGCTACATCAAAATATCATTCACACATACTTCCACCACAATTTCCTTCCATGCATCACAGCATCATCCACACACAACCATTCTCCATTCACCCCTGTCTTCTCCCTTCCTCAACAGACATTCCCCTCTTTCCCAATGCCCCTTTTACCCCATCCATCTATCTCATCCTTGGTCACCACCTCATGTTTACTTCCTCCACCTCTGCCTTCCACACCTCTTTTACTGGTCTTTCTTCACTCATTCTTTTCATGTGTCCAAACCATCTTGATACTCTTTCATCAACCCTATTTCCCAACTCTCTTTCCACCCCTGCTCTCCTCCTTTCTCTATCCAGCCTAGTGACCCCTACCATACTTCGCAGGCATTTCATCTCAAACACATTTAACCTCTTCCTCTTATGTTCCATGCTTCTGGCCCATATAGTGCTGTCAGCATAATCACTCCTTCATACAACCTCCTCATAGCATCCATTCCCAAATGTCTGTTTCTCATTACACTTTTTAATCCTCGGGGAATTTACTTGCTTCTCTCAATCTACATTCTACCTCTGACTTCACTCCTCCCTTTCCCGCCAAATTCAGCCCCAAGTATCTAAAGCTATCCACGTCCTCCAGTCTCTCTCCCTCAATACTCACTTCCAATTTGCTGCCTTCCTCTCCCCTTGTACATCTCACCACCTTACTTTTACCTACATTTATTTTCAACTTCCTCCTGTTCCTGCCACTAACTTCCTTAATCCCTCCTCTGATTCTGCTATAAGCGCAGTGTCACCAGCAAACAACAACTGGCTTATCTCCCATTTTTCTCCATTTTCTTTAATCACCTCCAACTTCCAGCCCATTACCGTTCCATTTACCTCTCACACCTCCCCCATCCATATATAAATTGAACAGCCATGGCAACATGACATATCCCTGGCAAAGTCCCACCTTTACCTCAAACCACTCACTCTCTCCATTTCTAATCCTAACACAGGCTTTACTACTCTCATAAAAACTCCTGACAGCTCTTATAAGCTTTCCTTGTATCCCATATATCTGCAAAACATCCCACAGTACCTTCTTGTCTATCTTGTCATAAGCATTTTACAAATCCATAAAGGTCCAAAAAACATCCTTACCTTTTCTAAAGCTTTTTCACATATGCCTTTCCACAAAATTCTGATCCACACAACCCATACCTGTCCTAAACCCACACTGTTCCTCACCAATTACTCCCTCTGTTCCTCTCCTAATGCTCTCAATCAAAACCCTCTCATAACCCTTCCCAACTACACTGAACAAACTGATCCCTCTGAAACTACTACTCACACTTGTCCCCTTTTCCTTTGTAAAGCAGAACTATACAGGCACTCCTCCAGTCCTCTGGCACTCCACCCTCTTTCAGATAAACATTACACAACCTCACCCGTCAGTCCACCATCACCATACCTCCCTTTTTCAGACACTGCATGACACCCATCTAACCCAGGTGCCTTACCTGCTCTCATCACTAACAACTGCACTTTCACCTCATCTTTCTTATTTCTTCACTTTCCTCATTCATCATTGTCATTTATTTAGCATTTCCCACTGCAACTACCTTTCCCTCCCCATCCTCCTTCACACTTAGCATCTCCCAAAAATACTCTGCCCATCTTCCTCTTAATGTCGTCTCTTCCATTATTATCTCTCCATCTGTATCTTTTACCTTTTCTTCTTTACTTGATTTGCCTCCCCTTCCTCTTAATATCCTTCCAAAACATTTTTTTACTTTCAAAATATTCTGCCATATTCTTACCTCATTTCACATCTACTCTCCTCTTTGCCTCCTTTATCTTATGCTTTACTTCTCTTCTTTTCTTTGTACCTCTCATCCTATTTTCCAACCAATCCGTGAATGCTTGTTTTTTTTCTTCTACAACCTCCTTTGCTTCATCATCCTACCACTCGCTACCCTTCCTTCTATTTCCTCCCATCCTTGTTCCACACACCATCTTTGCACACCTTGTGACTCCCTCCTAGAAGCATCCCCATTCCTCTACTCCTAGTTCTACTCTATCCTTCACTTCCACTCTTCTTTCAGCTTCTGGTGACCAAAATGACCCCAAATAATGCATGGGGCTCATAATCTGGTTACAAGTTCTTATTAGGTATAGCAGGGCCACAGACAGAAACATTGAAGAATTACTAGTTACCAACTCTAGGCAATCGATAGGGACATACAGAAATGGAAGGTACATTGAATGTTACCATAACAAATGCAACCCCGATGCTGAAAGGTTCATGAAAATTTAAGTGAAGCACATAGAACTGAGTGTGAATCCAGGGAAACTGTCTCAGGATGACACTGCACTTGATACCAGCACCTCAACAATAAGGACTGGTGACACAAGTCTAATGGAAGAACATCAGCATCCACCAATAAGCTAGGTATTGGGGATCATAACACACCAGTTGCCAGTCAAACACCGACATGGTGCACCGAATCCAACACACAAAGCTGAGCCTTAGTAGCAGGAGAATAAAGTTCACATCCATAGTCCAACTTAGAACAGTAGTTCAGTGCAAGAGGAGGAGGGTCTGTTTGTCAGCACCCCAAGAGGTATGAGCCAAAATAGTACCTTCATACAATTAGCCTTGATGTAATGAAGGTAAGGTACCCAAGTCAGGCAGTTGTCAAATATATGACTCAAAAATCAAGTTTCCTCTACACAAGATTCTTCTTTCATAGATAGTCTGGGTCAGGGCAAACACCACAAAGGTGGCAAAGGTGCATGACCAGACTTTGAAGCTGAGAAACAAAATCCCCGAGTTGGAGTCCATCGAGTAATCCTATCAATTGCTAACTGCAACTTCCTTTTAACCATTGGCATCCATGCTACAGAGGAGATTGACAAGTGATCAACATTTAAGCTACCTAGAACTCCTGGAAGCACACTGATGACACCGTTTATAGCCACAGTGAAAAGTGTGAAACTAAGTATACAGTCAGACCTCACCGAACACAAGTGTTAGGTTCCTTAATCATCATGCAGGACGAAATTCATGTTTGGTGAATAACAGGTCTTATGGGAAAAAATAGGTTAGGTTCCCAAACCCTCTCCAGACACTGGTGAACAACACGACCAGGCAGGTTATTCAAATTGTGAATCACAGTTGTGTTCAGCAAATGTTGGGATATCTTGATTATTCATGTAAACTTGAAATTTCATGCATGGTGGAGTCACGTTGAGCGAGGTCTGATAGTACTTCCCTATGCCATGCCAGCTTCAAGTGGATAAGCTTCAGACAGAATACCCTGAAGTTACAGCCATAAAAAGAATTTAATATAAAAACTTTCTGTATAAAAACAAGGAGTTGGACACAGAGACTGAACTTGAATACTTAGTAAAATGCCATATTGTTTTTTCTCTAAATAAAAAAAATCCAGTAACATTGTGTTGTTTACTTGTGAATGTTTCACAATTAAGATTAGAGATAAAAGATCACATCATGTACTAGGTCCTCCCATACCTCATTTGTCCTCTGTAGACCACAAGAACTTCCTCTTCTTAATCTCTAAATAGTCTGCAACATCCCCACTTTCCCATTTCTCACCATCGTTTCGATGTTCATTGTACCCAGTCTCAACCCTGTAGTAGGGTTTCTCAACTTTTTTACATTTGCAGCCTCCTTAGATCTTGCATGAGGGGACAGAGAGGGGGGGTCGCTGAATATATGAAGCAGCCTTGCTGTGGATGTGCTGCGTCTAGCGACACTGCTTCTGACCCAGGGCAGTGGACAGGATGCAGGGATGACCTGTCATCCAGGAGGTGCCAAGATAGGAGGGTGGAGGGAGTGGAATATATGGGAAATGAAATGGGTGGGAGTGATTTCTATGCCTTTTTCCTTTTGGCTACCCCCCGTGTAAGGGGGGAGAAAGCCTTTGGTATATGTATGTATGTATTAGATCTTGTATTATTGAGACCCCTAAGTGCAAGATGTATTGTGGGGATTATATAATAAAGCTTCCACACGAGTACATTAAATTTACACACGGTTATGATCTCATGGATCTCCTATGGTCTTTGTACCTCTGGTTGTAAAACCCTGGTTTATCCACATTTATGTCCGATATACAGAACTATATAGGAAAATAAGAATACAATATATAATGAGAAAATATCTATTTTACAGCCACTCTATATACAAAAATAAATACTGTATGAAACTTGAGTTTCTACTCACATTATGTTATGTCATACCCCTCAATGAACAATCCCATTCATGTATAAAATTCTACATCACCGCTAACATTTATACAAAATTGTTTATTATTTTACATAATTTGCATTAATTTTCAAAGCAAACTTTTCTCAGTAACTATAAACACCCATTAATTCTATTATTTCTTTCAGAACCCTTTGATCATTAAAAAAGTAAGCTTGCTCGAAGAAAACCTGAAGAATAGTAGAGCTGTTATTTGCATCCAGCAACTAAGTGCCCTTGTGAAGCATATTTCAACTCTCCACAGTTTGAGCTATCTTGACAAGATGTGTGTTCTTGGCGACATTGTCTCCTACTTGGAAGGGGACTTTCTCCACCACACCAGGGCATGCTGCCTTGATTACATACTGCAACGAGAAAAGATTCCATTCACGTAAGTGTTCTATCAGGGGCTTTACAAAAGAGAGGAGTGTCTGTAGAGGAGGGACGGGAGAGGACAGAAGATAAATGTGAATGGAGAAGGGTTGTGTATAGATGAGGCTGTGATGCATGAGGGGGAGTGGGTGGGGGATGGGGGGTGAGGAAGTATGTATGAGAAAAAATTTGATGCAGCCCAAAGGGATTTCTCCCTGTCTTCTCCTTTTCTGCATGAGGGGACGGAGAGGGGGGGGTCGCCGAATTTATGAAGCGGCCTTGCTGTGGATGTGCTGTGTCTTGCGACACTGCTTCTGACCCAGGGCAGTGGACAGGATGCAGGGATGACCCATCATCCAGGAGGTGCCAAGATAGGAGGGAGGGAGGAGGGTGGAGGGGAGTGGAATATATGGGAAATGAAATGGGTGGGAGTGATTTCTATGCCTTTTTCTTTTTGGCTACCCCCTGTGTAAGGGGGAAAAAGCCTTTGGTATATGTATGTATGTATGTATATATTTTATTAATACTGGAGTCACTATCACTTACTTCCATCTTCATAGCGATCATAACAACCAGAGGATCTCCCATGTTTACTGTCTCGCCCTCCTTCACAAAGATTTTTTCTATCACGCCGGGCATGGGAGCAACAGCGTCACCTGTAGCACCTGCACCTGATCCCAAATCAGCTTCAAACTTTGCAGATGGAATGGTGAAACACTTGCTGCCATCCTGAGAATAAAACAGAAATAAGCAATGAGAGGAAGATGGGTAGAGTATTTTTGGGAGTTGCTAAATGTGAAGGAGAATAGGGAGGGAAAGGTAGTTGCAGTGGGTAGCATTTAGAAAATTACAGTGATGAGTTAGGGAAATGGAGGAGAAATAATCTAAGATAAGGTGAGAGCAGTTGTTAAGATGATGAGAGCAGGTAAGGCACCTGGGTTGGATGGGTGTCATGCAGAATGTTTTAAAAAGGAGGTACAGTGATGGTGGAATGTTTGGTGAGGTTATTTATTGTCTGTTTAAGAGAGGATAGAGTGCCGGAGGACTGGAGGAGTGCCTGTATAGTTCCATTTTACAAGGGAAAAGGGGACAAGTGTGAGTGTAGTAGTTTCAGAAGGATCAGTTTGTTAAGTGTAGTTGGGAAGGCTTATGGGAGGGTCTTGATTGAGAGGATTAGGAGAGAAACAATGTGAGTTTGGGACAGGTAGGGGTTGCGTGGATCAGATTATTGTGGTAAGACAGATATGTGAGAAAGTTTTGGGAAAAGATAAGGATATTTTTTGGGCCTTTATGGATTTGGAAAAGGCTTATGACAGGAAGGCACTGTGGGAGGTATTGCAGATATATGGGATAGGAGGAAAGCTGTTAAGAGCAGTCAAATTTTTATGAAAGTAGTAGAGGGAGTCTTTTTTGGTTACCTTGTAAGGGGGAAAAAGCCTTTGGTTATGTATGTATAGTAGAGCTTGTGTTAGAATCAGAAATGGAGTGAATGGTTTGAGGTAAAGGTGGGACTTTGCCAGGTATGTGTTATGCCGCCTTGGCTGTTCAATTTATATGATAGGGTGGTGCAAGAGGTAAATGCAAAGATAATGGGCCAGGGATTGGAGATAGTTAAAAGAAATGGAGAAAAGTGGGAGATATGCCAGTTGTTGTTTGCTGATGACACTGCATTTGTAGTAGGATCAGAGGAGGGATTGAGGAAGTTAGTGATAGAGTTTGGGAAGGTGTGCAAAAGAAGGAAGTTGAAGATAAATGTGAGTAAAATTAAGGTGATGAGATGTACAAGGGAAGAAAATGGCAGCAGCCTGGAAGTGAGTATTGAGGGGGAGTGACTGGAGGAAGTGGACATTTTTAGATACTTGGGTGCAAATGTGGCAGGAAAGGGAGGAGTGGAGTTAGAACGTAGATTGAGAGAAGCAAGTAAATACCTTGGGGGATTAAAAAACATAATGAGAAATAGACATTTAGGAATGGATGCTGAGAGGATGTGCTGTATGAAGGAGTGATTGTGTCGACAGCACTATATGGGGCAGAAACATGAAACATAAGAAAGGGAAAGAGGCAGAGTTTGAATGTGTTTGAAATGAGGTGTCTGAGAAGTATGATAGGGGTTACTAGGCTGGATAGAGTGAGAAGCGAGGAGGTGAGGAGGAGAACAGGGCTGGAAAGGGAGTTGGGAGATAGGGTTGATGAAAGAGTATTGGGATGGTTTGGACACATGTAAAGAATGAGTGAAGAAAGATTAGTAAAAGAGGTGTGGAAGGCAGAGGTAGGAGTGAACATAATGGGGCGACCAAGATTGAGATGGATGGATGGGGTAAAGGGGGCATTGGGAAAGAGGGGAATGTCTGTTGAGGAAGGATAGAAGAAGACAGAATATAGGGGTGAGTGGAGAATGGTTGTGTATGGATGATGCTGTGATGCATGAAAGGGAGTGGGTGGGGGATGAGGGTGAGGGAGTATGTGTGAAAAAATAATTTGACAGCACTGTCTTCTCTTTTTCTGCATGAGGGGATGGAGAGGGGGGTCACTGATTTAATGAAGCAGCCTTGCTGTGGATGTGCTGTGTCTGCTTCTGATCTAGGGCAGTGGGTGAGATGCAGGGATGACACATCATCCAAGAGGAGCCAAGATAAGAGGGAGTGGAGTATGTGGGGATGGAATGGGTGGGAGTAGGTTTTATGCCTTTGTTTTTTGGCTATTTCCCTTGTAAGGGGGAAAAAGCCTTTGGTATATGTATGTATAATAAACCAGCATCTTTCCAAATGAAAGGACCACCATTGGGTAACTGCAATGGAATGTTGTGCAAGATAAACACTGGAGAAAATTAGCACCCTGCCACCTGCTTCAGAGCCCATCAACACCCTTACTAATCAATAAATGTTCCCCCTGGGCTCACTTGCAGAAAACCTGCAGCCTCCAGGAAACAGGCTACAGCTTCTGGGCAGGACCCAAGTCACTTATGGAAGAGATATTGTATTGTCTGGGGATTGTTAGTGTGGGGCATTGTAGTAAGAGATGTTCTGGGTGTCTTGTGTGGTTCCATCTTAGGCAGTTTGAATCTGTTGCCAGGCCTATTCTGTGTTGGTACTATTTTAATGACAGTTAGTGTCCTGATTGCAGGTGTGATAGTGTGGTTCTTGTCTGATGTGGGAGAGAGATGAAGTACATTACATATCAAAGGCCTTTTCCCCATTTTATGTGAGGGTAGCCAAGTCAAATCACACACCCAATACTTACACATTAAATCTCATTTAATACCCCTCCCATCTCAATACTTCATGGACGAGTCATTCCTATCCCCAACCAGAATGCTTAGATCAAAGTCAATGTAGTGAGACACAGAGAAAATAGGAGGAGGAATTGTCCAAAATAAAGTTTTTGTTATAAATCTGGGTACCACTGCCACCATCACTGCTGAAAAGGATGTACAAAGGTGTTGCATCTCCTAAGCTTCACAAATCATGACAGCTAATTGTACTACCCAACTTGTATATTGACCGACATCAAATTCATTATTCTCAAGAAAAGAACTGACCTTTGTAAAAATGTGGAGCTCCTTTCCTTCAGAAACCACACGAGCACTGGATACTTCATTATTAATCGAGCTCTTCATGGTGACTACATTGTCTGAACGTACTAGATTTCCACTCACTTCAAGCGTTTCACCATTCACAGCCATGGTGAATCCGCCATCTTTCTTGTAAGTAACGTTGACCTCGTGCTCTTTGAAAAGAAATATTTGAATAAGTTACCAGCTGTTAGACAATTCACTACTAATTATTTTTCTGTACACTCCCCCTTCAGACCTATTAAATGTTCATATTTTTATCAGCAACTTCAAAAATGGCATTTCTACTGTTCAGCATCACCACACAATTTTATTCAGCTATGGTATTAAATGACCATCAAAAAAAAAGAAGAAGAAGAAAAATTAGTCTTGATCAACTTTCATTTTAAAATCTGAGAAATTCAAAGTTGAACAAACTATCTATTCATCTATATATCAAATGGCTTCTTTCCCCTTATAAGGGAGGTATCAAGCCATAGCACACTCCCCCATCTTAGCTTCTTGTGGATGAAGGTGCCATCCCTGACCTCCATCCAATGCTTGGATCAGAAACAATGTACCACGACATGCCTCCAAATCCATGAAATACCACTCTTAACCCCTTCCATACGGTGCCGCACACGTAGGCGTCATGGACTAAGATCTCGGTGGCAGCAACCAATGCCAGCCGTACGACGTGTCGTAATAATACTCGCATCATAAAATATAGTCACCGCTTGTATCGAACATTCTCTCTTCACCCGTGAATTTTGATAACCATAGAAAATGCGATTACAAAAGAATTAGAAAGAATATCATTATGGAGGGGCGACTACAATAAATATAATCAAGACGCCGATATGGCAGCCTCGCGAATACACTCGCTCCCCATGACGCCTACGTGTGCGGCACCGTATGTAAGGGGTTAATACAAAAACATGATCTATGCACCCTCTTCTCCTCTTTTCTACTCCCTCCCTCTGTTCTCTTTCTAATACAAAGCCTCTGTAGGGAACAAGTTACATACATACATATACCAAAGGCTTTTTCCCCCTACACGGGGGGGTAGCCAAAAAGAAAAAGGCATAGAATCCACTCCCACCCATTCCATTTCCTATATATTCCACTCCCCTCCACCCTTCTCCCTCCCTCCCATCTTGGCACCTCCTGGGAACAAGTTAAACATAATAAAGTTTAGGAACAAAGTAAAGAAGTAAAGCCATCTTTGGATCATCTGATGAAATTAAATTTATTTACCAACAGAAAGCTTACCTTTGTCTCCCATTTTAAGGGCTATGGGACGAGTGAGTTTGTGATTGAAACGAGGAATGACACTTGGGGCAAAAGGTGAGGTTGGATCTTGAGATTTGGAGATGCGGCGAACATTCTCGTTGTACTCGTTTAATATGATAGCTAAGGCAGCCTGTTGAAACAATTAAACATACTTGAAAATAGTTTCTGTACATTATTACTTCTTAACCACATTAGTGTAATGACATCCTACATGGTAATGACAATTTCATTCAACTAGGCTAAATGCAAGGAAGAATCTTGGTATGAATTATCTAAAATAAATCAGGATTTCCACCATTAAATGCAGAATAAAATCTAAAAAGCTTGTCACCAAATTGAATGGGAAACCTTACTAATTACTCTACTTGAGAACTGATCAATCAAACTGTTGCCCCAGGGGCCAAATTTATAAAAGATACTAACCCCTAAGTCTAGACATAAATCTTCAAAATCAATCATCCATAATGTCGATGTTATGTCTAGACATAAACATTTAGGTTGCTGACACAGGGATTTAGGCAAAATCTCTGCCATTAGGGTTAGGATCTTTTATAAATTCGGCCCCAGAATTTTAGGGCTCTTGTCCAATGGAAGGCATTGGCCACTCAATTTTACCATTAAAAATTTAATTCAATTTTTTTTTAGGGTGAGCAATATCATTGATTTCTGAGAGGCAGTTTCCATTCTATTTTGTCTTAGCCACTGTTGTAATTTGTCAAAGTATGCTTTAGGTGTTCTTGGGAGTTGTTTTGTGGTTGCTGTGCTGGGTTGCCACTGTTGGGTCATCAACACATGAGTGCAGTGCCTTATCCTGGATTTGATGTGGGGAGTTCACTTGTATGAAGGTGAGAGTATTACTTCTTGGGGTAACTTCAATGTACAATCTTTTGATCCCAGGCAGTTGGTTGTTTAGGAAGACTCTTCACTCTTTATCAAGCTAAGAAGTTTGTTCACCAATTCTTGTCAGTGATATGAGTATGTGTCTGGGAAGTTTGTCAAATGCCTTATTGATGTCTACTGCCACTGTAACCGTTCTTCTTGAGAAGAATAACCAAAATATTCATACATACATATATCAAGGGCTTTTTCCACCTTACAAGGGAGGTAGCCAAAGTCAAAAACATTCATGAAATTTTGTAAATGACAAAGAAAAAAAAAATTATTCTAGTGTAGGTACATACCTCACAAAGGTCTTTAGAAGTAACTGGTTTATTGGGGAAGAGCTCATCATAATGCTGTGGTATGAAGTCTGTGTGAACATCTCCTTCCACAAACTTTGGATGAGATGCCAAGTCCATCAAGAATGTTATGTTGGTATTCAGGCCAACAATCTGTAATTTGTCAGGGCAATTAATTATACAATTCACCATACATAAAATTGTTGCACTTAAGTTTAACTTTTCAGACAAAGCTCTAGACAAATAAAATGTCAACCTACTGAATGTGAAGATGGAAAGAGAGCTGACAGATGGGGTTGACTAAAGAATGCCGAGATAGTTTGGGAAACGAGTGAAGAAAGACTAGCTAAATAAGTGTGGAAAGCAAAAGAGGATGGAGGGAACTTGAGGGGAAGATCAAGAATAAGGTGGATGGATGGGATAAAGGGGGCACTGGATGCACTGTCTGTCAAGCAAGGAAGAAAGTGAAAGAGGTACTAGTAAATAGAATGGTTGTTAACGAAAGAGAAAATGACACGGGTAATCTTTTGCACTTTCCCTACACATACACACACATGGTAAACCCTGAATAAACCAAAATAATGGAGGTGGGAGGCCAAACAGTTAATCAAGAGTTTGGTTTATAAGATGATTAGTATTTCTGCCTCAACAAGAAATTAATTTATTATAGGCAGCATATGGTCACGTGTCCAAACATAATTTACTGTATATATACTTTCTCTATGAATAGAGATTTCCTCTATTACAGACAAAATTATGTGTGGCTCTGGTTTGTAGGGATGCCCAATGTAGACCCTAAAGTATCAGCTGCTCAGTAGCATGCAGCTCATACTTTAGGGTATATATGGGGGATCTGTTGAGGAGTGAGAAGACAGAAGATAGGGGTGAGTGGAGAATGGTTGTGTATGGATGATGCTGTGATGCATGAATAGGAGTGGGTGGGGAATGGGTTAGGTTGTATGTGTGAATGATATTTTGACACAGCCTAAAGGGATTTCTCATCTTCTCTTATTCTGTGTGAGCAGATAGAGGGAGGGGGGTCGCCGATTAAATGAAGTGGCCTTGCTGTGGATGTGCTGTATCTTGCTACATTGCTTCTGACCCAGGGGAATGGGTGAAATGCATGGATGACCTGTCATCCAGGAGCCAAGAAAAGAGGGAGAGATGGGTGGTGAATGAAAGTGGTGTATGTGGGAATGAAATTGGTGGGAGTGGATTTATGCCTTTGACTGGCTACCTCCCTTGTATGGGTGAAAAGGCCCTTGGTATATGTATGTATATACTGTATGATGGAGGTTGGCATATTAGAGGAATTTGGTTTCTCTAAAAGTCAATTTAATAAGGTTTGGTTTATCAAGGGTTTACTGTGCTATTATTATCATTATAACAATTATTATTTTTCTTTTAGACAGTAAAAATTATGGTGCACTTTGTCACCAGTATCTTGAGAGCCATAAAATACAGTACTTTAAAATTATAAGGTACTACACTTTCAACTAACATTGTATTCTGAGAGACATGCTTTCAACTTGTTCAAAGCCTGATCTCTGTTCTGTCCCCAAACCACCAACTTTGCAATCATAGGGTCATAATGTACCGACACCTCGTCCCCTTCACGCACACCTGCAGGTATAAACAAAATATAGCAGTACATATGTAGGTCAAGAGTTGAATATGTAAGTCACAAAAGGGGGATTAAGGGTTTTGTATACATATTAACAAACTAAGGATGGGAGGACAAGAAATGTCTATATAAAGAACACAAATATTCAAATATTTACTTCTACAGAATTGTAACAATGCCACATTTGTTCCTAAAGATATAACTTTTAGAGTAATCTCTCCTAAAAGTAAACAAGAAAAATTATTAACCATACCAGTCTCAATCCTGACATCCTCAGAAGGAGATGGTGTTGACAGGTGTAAAAGTGGCCCAGCTCCAGGCATGAAGCTGTTGTTGGGGTCTTCTGCATAGATACGAGCTTCAAAACTGTGCCCCATCAAGTTAATTTCATCCTGAGTAACTGGCAAAGGTTCTCCAGCTGCCACCTGGTAAGAAAACCAACACAAGATGAGAACAACAACCCATCTATATACATAGACTACAAACCCCCTGATTAAGGAGGTAGCCAATTCAAAGCCCTCCCAAAGATCTCTGGGAAGAAACTTTGGAGTGATGTCTGTTTTGTATTTGTGCTAGTCAATTTCTGTCATCCCTGTCACAGAAACTGACAAGGATGACCCTTCATCCATGAGAAGCTAAGATGAGAGGGAAACAAATGGGTGATGGATGAGAGTGGATTGAGTTGGAGTGGGTGGGAGTGGGTGTGTGCCTTGGCTCACTACCTCCCTTATAAGGAGCAAGAGGCCCTTGGTACAGAGATAGATAGTTTCTATGTCACTGGTTGTTAGCTCTCCTTATATGATAAGGTGGAATAAATACGGCTAGCCACAGTCCAAAACAGTGTCAGTCCTTCAGGGACCAGAGTTCCAGATGGGGTGAGGGTAATGATGGACTCTGAGGATGGGTTGTGGGACAACAATTTTCTCAGACATCCATTTTACATGACCACCACTTGTAAGTACCCATGAGTGGCCCAATTCTGGTGTTGCATTTCTATATCTTATGTCACACTATGATTGTTTATATTTCTTGATATATTTACCTATCTACTGTATGCCGTCACACAAATGTAGATAATAAACTACAAGCAAATATACATATATGGGTGTTTCCCCCTTACAAGGGAGGTGGCCAAAAAAACAAAGGCATAAAAACCACTCCCACCCATTCCATCCCCAACATACTACACTCCCATCTATCCCTTTCCCTCCCTCTTATCTTGGCACCTCCTGGATGATGGGTCATCCCTGCACCTCACTCACTGCCCTGGGTCAGAAGCAGTGTCGCAAGACACAGCACATCCACAGCAAGGCCGCTTCATTAAATCGGTGACCCCCCTCTGTCCCCTCATGCATAAAAGGAGAAGACAAGGAGAATTCCCTTCAGGCTGCATCAAATTATTTTTCACACATACTCCCTCACCCCCCATCCTCCCTCATGCCAAAAAACAAAGGCATAAAATCCACCCCCACCCATTCCATCCCCACATACTCCCTTCCTACTAACCCCCTTCCCTCCCTTTTATCTTGGCTCCTTCTGGATGACGGGTTATCCCTGCATCTTGCCCGCTGTCCTGGATCAGAAGCAGTGTAGCATGACATAGCACATCCATAGCAAGGCTGCTTCATTTAACAATTGAGATAATTTTTTCAACACGTACAAACTTACACAAAAATAGACCAGAGGAGGAAGAAGAAGAAGAAGAAGAGAGAGGGAGAGCTTCTATGAGTGATCTGGGGCAACTCAGGGATGTTACAAAATACCTTAGGGTTATGGATCTCTCCTAAGAAAGAGGAAGAAGAAAAGGAAGGAGATGAAGAGGAAAAGGAAGAAAAAGAAGAAGAAGAAGAAAAGGAAGGAGATGAAGAGGAAAAGGAAGAGGAAGAAGGAGAAAAGGAGGAATAGGAAGGAAATGAGGAAGAGGGAGAAGAAATGGAGGAGGAGGAAGAAGAAAAGAAAGATGATGAAGAGGTATTGGAGGGTTCCAAGGAGTAACCCAAAATGTAAGCTCACTCAAGGGCAGGAAATCCAACCACAAAGGAACACCAATTAGCCTGTACAAATAATCCTTCCTTACCCGAAGCTGCCATTCAACAAGGTCTGTTCCTGTGATCATCTCCGATACAGGATGTTCCACCTGTAGTCTGGTGTTCATTTCCATGAAGTAGAAATTGTGCTGAGGATCCATGATGAACTCGACAGTGCCGGCACCGACGTAGTCTACAGCCCGTGCAGCACGAACAGCAGCCTCTCCAATTGACCGCCGAACCTCCCATGACAAACCAGGCTAAAAGATAAGGAAAATAATAATGTTAGTAATTCTTTACTTCAGTATCTTTATAACTTAGCTCATTGGTATTGACTTTCCTCAAAAATATGAAAATTATGGAGAGAAAAAAAAAGGGCCTTGGTAACAACATATCTATATATACGCCAAGGGCTTTTTATCCCTTGCAAGGGAGGTAGCCGAGTTAAAAGGCAAGTACCCACTCCCACCCATTTCACACCCATCCACCACCCTTCCCTGTCATCTTAGCTCCTAATGGATCGTGGGTCATCCCTGTATCCTGCCCCCTGCCCTAGGTCAGAATCAATGCAGCAAGACACAGCACATCACAGCAAGGCCACTTCACTTAATCGGTCATCCCTTCCTATGTCCCCTCATTCAGAAAAACGAGAAGACAAGGAGAAATCTTTTCAGACTGTGTCAAAATATTATTCATACATAACCAATCCCTACCCTCCCACCCACCCCTCCCCCTCCATTTCTTGCACCACAGCATCATCTATATAGAGCCATTCTCCATTCACCCCTATCTCCTGCCAACAATATATATATATATACACACATACCAAGGGCTTTTCCCCTTACAAAGGAGGTAGCCAAAGTCATGGGCATAAATCCACTCCCACCCATCTTATCCCCACATACTCCATTCCCATTCATCACCCTTCCCTCCCTCTTTTCTTGGATCCTCCTGGATGATGAGTCATCCCTCCATCTCACCCACTGCCCTGGGTCAGGAGAAATGCAGCAAAACACAGCACATCCACAGCAAGGCTGCTTCATTAAATTGGTGACCTCCCCTCTCCATACCCTCATGCAGAAAAAAGAAGACTGGTAGAAATCCCTTTGGACTGTGTCAAGATATCATTCACACATATTCCCTCAAACCCCCCTATCCCCCACCCACTCCCTTCAATGCATCATCCATACACAACCATTCTTCACTCACCCCTATCTTCTCCCTTCTTTCCTCAACAGACATTCCCCTCATTCCCCTTTTACCCAATTCATCTCAGTCACCCCCTCATGTTCACTCACTCCACCTCTGCCCTCCACACCTCTTTTACAAATATTTCTTCACTCATTCTTTTCATGTGTCCAAACCATCCCAATACTCTTTCATCAACCCTATCTCCTAACTCCCTTTTCACCCCTGCTCTCCTCCTTGCCTCCTTGTTCCTCACTCTATCCTGCCTAGTAACCCCTACCAAATTTCTCAGGCATTTAATTTCAAACACATTTAAATTCTTTCTCTCTTCCTTTCTTATGTTCCATGTTTCTGCCCCATACAGTACTATTGGCACAATCACTCCTTCATACAATCTCCTCTTAGCACCCTTTCCCAAATGTCTATTTCTAATTATAATTTTTAATCCCCCAAGGCATCTACTTGCTTCTCTCAATCTAAATTCTACTTCCACCTCCACTCCTCCCTTTCCCGCTACATTTGCCCCCAAGTAGCTAAAACTTCCTCCAGCCTTTTTCCATAAATACTTCCAATCTGATGCTATCCTCTCCCCTTGTACATCTGATCACCTTACTTTTACCCACATTTATCCTCAACCTTTTTCTTTCTCACGCCTTCCCAAACACTGTCACATAAGCAAATAAAATCAGTGAATATAGTAGATAAGTGGGGGTGCCGTAACAAATAAATAAATAAATGAAAATCATGTTCTGTTTCTACTTACAGCAGGAGCTTCTTCAATAATCTTCTGATGTCGCCTCTGCACAGAACAGTCTCTCTCAAACAAGTAAACATAATTTCCATGTTTGTCTCCAAATACCTGAAAGTGGAAATAAATATATACTCCTTAACACTTAATACAATTCATGAAGTCTGCCTTAAATGTGTTTGAGATGAAATACCTCCTGAGAAGTATGGTTGGGGTTATTAGGCTGGATAGAGTGAGAAATGAGGAGGTGAGGAGGAGAGTGGGATTGGAAAAGGAGTTGGGAGATAGGGTTGATGAGACAGTATTGGGATGGTTTGGACACATGAAAACAATGAGTGAAGAAAGTAAAAGCGGTGTGGAAGGCAGAAGTGGATTAAGTGAACATGAGGGAGTGACCAAGGATAAGATGGATGGATAGGCTGAAGACAGAAGATAGAGGTGAGCGGAGAATGGTTGTGTATGGAAGATCATGTGATGAAAGGAAGGGAATGGGTAGGGGATGGGAGGAGGTTACAGAGTACATGTGAATGATATTTTGATGCAGCCCAAAGGGATTTCTCTCTGTCTTCTCTTTTTCTGCATAAGGGGATGGAGAAGGGGGGGGGGATTGCCAATTTAATGAAGCAGCCTTGCTGTGGATGTGTTGTGTCTTGCTAAATTGCTCCTGACCAAGGGCAGTGGGCAAGATGCAGTGATCACCTGTCATCCAGGAGGAGCTAAGAAACGAGGGAGGGGAGGGTGGTGAATGGGATTGGAGTATCTTGGGATGAAATGGGTAGGAGTAGATTCATGTCTTTAGACTTTGGATACCCCCCCCCCTTGTAAGGGGATAAAAGTCCTTGGTACATGTATTTATGAATTCTATATACCTTGTACTACATAATCAATTTTTTTTCAATACATGCACAACTACTGAAGGAAATGAATGTGAGAAAAATCCCAGGACCTGAGGGTATTTCAAAATGGATACTCAGTGAATGTAAAGAGTTGCTGGATAAGATGCAAGAGCAGACTGTATATTCACTAGTAGAAGAACAAGGATAATAATTGGCAAAAAGCTAATGTGGTGCTAAGATATATGGGATGAAACAATTTCGATCACATGTAACAATCCCTGTCCTGGGCATTTCAATCAATTAAGGCTCCAGTTGGGCCAGGATCTGTTCCTTCATGAACCATAATAATGAATAAGTTCATCAACATAATTCAAGTTTTTCACTCAAGGTGTTGCTGAAAGCTTCAAAAAGAAGAATTTAACATAATCCAGAACAAAAATGATAAAGAGGGTTCACTACAACAAAAGCAACTTTCTACATAGGTGGAAAGTAGGTCTTTACCTGAACTTCAACATGCCGTGGTCTCTCCACAAACTTCTCAATGAGCATCACATCATCGCCAAAGGACTTCATGGCTTCTCTGCGAGCAGATTCGAGCTGCACATCAAATTCTTCTTCTGTCATACATATTCTCATTCCCTGAAAGTAGCATTTCATCGGTTCATAAAATTTACATAACATTCAATCCTTATACTCTGAATATTACTTTCTGTCTCATAAAGCTAACAGCCCTAATTACTTCTCAAGTACCCAAAATAACATTTTCGATGACTTCTGGCATCTTTTGTATGCCTCTATATCTTCCATTATATCTTGTCTAAGCCTCCATTTCCAAAGAATTTTCCCAAAATTACTCTACATTATCTCACATCATATAATCATATTAAAATGAGGTGTTATGATAGGAGGGGTAATGAATAGGGTTTGATGGATGTGTGGTAGGCATGCACTTTGTTTCAGCCACATCCTTGTAAGGGAAAGATGACCTTGTTGGATGTAAATTTATTTGTTTCTCCATTTAGAGAGCCTGTATATCTTTTGCTATAATTTGTTATGTAGTGCCTTTTCAAATGATCAGTAGCAACATAATTATTCTGAAGAGCTCTACAAGTAAAATTTTCATTTATGCTTTCCATACAATTTATACACAGACCTCTTCCATGAACATACTTTCTTTGTAGAAGATAAAATCAACTGTAAATAAACCATGTATCAGCAACACAAGAGATACCAAACTAGACTTACCTTTCCTCCTCCTCCTCTCACTGCCTTTATCATCACTGGAAAGCCTATTTTTCTAGCTTCTTCTCTCAATGTGTCATCACCCTGTTCCTCACCATGGTATCCACCAATTATTGGCACATCAGCTGCTGCCATTATATGTTTTGATGTGCTATGAAAAATGGGACAAAAATACATGGGGGGTGGTTGAGTCAAAAGGTATATACCTACTCTTTTCACACCTCTACGAGTATAACACCACCTTTTCAGCACAACAGAAATGTTGCTTATTACCAACAAAGTACTAAAAAATATTTGTTTCTTCACACAACTTTAATTCTCACATTTACGTATAACCTGCCACCATCATTTTTTGTACATCTTGTCTATTTCATTAAGTTGAGAAGCAACCTAGCACTCAAGGGGTTTTAATTGTGATGCCCAAATATCAAGCGAGAACATAACAACCATCACATTACAAGACCCACCTCTTGATGCCCATATCCCTGATGGCTGAAGCTGGTGGTCCAACAAAGATGATATCTTCTTTTGCCAGAAGCTGAGCAAACTCCACATTTTCTGAGAGAAACCCATAACCTGGATGTATTGCCTGGGCTCCAGACTTATGGCACACTTCCAGCACACGATCCATACGCAGATATGACTGCTGTGAAGCTGCTGGTCCAATATTATAAGCTTCATCTGCCTGCAGAAGTGAAAGCAAATTCAAGAATGGATGATATTAAGATCTTAACGTGGATGAATGTTTCATTAATTTTGTTCTTAATGACAAAGTATTTTTTCAGCAGATATGGGGCCTATATTCTTATTGGACCTTCATAAGTATAGGGAACACTGTTGCTAAATAACACTATCTAATACTTAAGTATGCCATTTTGTTAAACAAGTTCAATCTTGATGATGAAACATGATAAATGTGGCATTCCCTATTTATTCATGGTTTTCTAAATTAGAACTGAAGAAAGGTATGGTTCTATCTATACACTCAATGGGAGGTGGCCAGCCAAGGTTTCATCATTTTAATACTTTTTCATAAACTAAACCTTACCATTGAAACATGCATTGAATTTCTGTCTGGATCTGAGTACACAGCCACTGTCTGTATACCCATTTTTCTTGCTGTCTTCATTACACGGCAGGCTATTTCTCCACGGTTTGCAATGAGTAACTTGCTGATTGGCCTCTGCTCCGAATCGTGGTGCTGCCATCGCACTGTATTCCATATGGCTGATCTGTAACTGTAATTTTTTCTCATTAACTCCTGTAGTTTTATATTTTACAGGATTTGAAAAATAAGAAAATAAATAAATAAAAGTAAACTCATACATACTCTCATCAACTATGTAAATACATACTCAACCAAGTCTATGCAACCACACAGAATAGCAAACACATACACATTAATAAGGCCTAGACTGGAATATATGGCGACATTATGGTCACCCATTGCCAAAAAGAAAATAAAGAAAATTTAAATAATCCAGACAGCAACCATAAAAATGGCTCCAACACTTTCGAACTTGTCATACGTAGAGAGACTGGCTAAATCGGAGTTACCGACTTTGAAGCACAGAAGAGAGGTGACCTACTGACCATCTATTGAATCATGAAAGGCACAAAAATACACAATAGAGAGGACTTGTTAAATTGGGATACAAGAAACACAAGAGGATATGACAAGAAACTCAAAAAAGATAGTTATAGAAGAGATCTGAAGAAGAACAGTTTTCCACAGGGTGGTGGACACTTGGAACAAACTGGACAAAACAAAAGTGTGTGCAAAAATCATACACGAATTTAAGAGCAAAATAGACACTGTAAGATACAAAAGTGGGACACCATGAACGTAGCTCCCCTTCTCATAAGATACAACTAGGTAAATACACACAATCTAAAGGATGCGACGAAATAGTTTTCCCTATAGATGCATAAGTACTTGGGATAGCTTTGATGATATTGCCCGAGCTAAAAAATACATGAATTCAAAGATATATACATATATATATATATATATATATATATATATATACACATACATATACCAAGGGGTGTTTCCTCCTTATACAGAAAGTAACCAAGTCAAAGACATGCATCCACTCCTACCCACCACCCTTTCCTCTCTCTGGTCTTAGTTCTTCATGGATGAAGGGTCATCCCTCTCTCCTGTCCACTACTCTGGGTTAGAAGCAATGCAGCAAGACACAATATATCCACAGCAAGGCCACTTTACTTAATTGGTGACTCCCCCTCTTGAAATTTGAATCTAGATACAATAAATTTGAGAGTAGGAGATGGGACCCCATAGATTACTCCTTTCCTGTATACTATATACATACACCAAAAGTTCTCCCCCATCTAAGAGGGGTGGCAGAGTTGAAGCATACCACTCATGTCAAATATAATTTTTTGAGAATCCTTATGTCATCCTTTGAAAAGTTAACCTCTTCAATATGAGTCAAATATTCGTGCTCATATCAGGTTGCCTGATGTATGATGATGCATCACAATACGGGTATTACAAAGTATAAAGTTTCTGCTATTTTACTTGTTCTCTTTCACCCTGAATAAATATAACATCACAGAAAATGTTATCAAGCCTGTTCACAGAATACAGAGGTCACTCAATTACAGCTATACTTTCTTTCGGTAATTTTGTCTGTTAATGACACGGCTGAAGTCGGCTTCCGCACGTTCCAAGTTGTCCTTGGTTCTGTACTGCTTCTGGCAGGGTGTTGTGGTGGCTGTAGGGGTATCCTGGTATCGGTGGATGGTCTGGTAACCCATCCAGCCATTTGTCCAGCTTTCTCTTGAAAGACTCCGGGCTAGTATCTGTCTGGTCCCGGAGATCTCTTGGGAGGCAGTTGAACAAACGAGGTCCATTGTGAGTGAAAGAGTTGTGTTTTATTGTCTTCACTCTTTGTATGGAGCCTACAGTACCCTTTATGTAGCATAGTCTTCCCTTTCTCGGATGGTAGTTTGCCACTATCCCCACATTAGGTACTCTGCCCTCCAGGATTTTCCACACATAGATGATTATATACCGTTCCCTTCTCCTCTGCAGAGAGTACAGTTTTAACTGGCTCAGTCTATCCCAGTAGTTTAGGTGCTGTACTCCCTGAATTTTTACAGTGAAGGAACGCTGGATAGCCTCTAGGTTGGCTATTTCTTGTATTTTGTATGGGGACCATAGCTGGCAGCAGTACTCGAGCCTTGGGACTACCAGACACTTCCATAGGGTCTTTAGGCACTGCCCATCTCTGGAGTTAAAAGTTCTAAGCACCCACCCACTCAAGTTTCTTCCTGCTTCTATTATTTTATTTATGTGGTGTGAGAAAGTTGCATCGTCGCTCATGAATACCCCAAGGTCTTTGACATGCTCTTTTTCTGTGATGAGTTGGTTGTTGTACTTGTAGTTTGTGGAGTTTTTGAGGTCTTCATTTCTCCCATAGCGTACAAGTTCAAATTTCTCACCATTCAATGCCATGTTGTTTGATGCTGCCCAAATTTGTATTTCATTGAGGTCCTTTTGTGTATTTTCTGCATCTTCTGGGCATGTTATCTGCCTTTTCAGCCTGGTGTCATCGGCAAAAGAGGATGCTTCAGTATACTTTAGTTTCTCGTCAATATCTCCTACATGTATAATGAAGAGGAGTGGCCCTAGCACTGACCCTTGTGGTACACCACTTTTTACTCTACTGGGCTCAGACAGTTCTCCTTGGACAGATACTTGTTGAGTTGTGCCTGTTAGAAAACTATGCAACCATCTTCCAAGTGAGCCCATTATTCCGAGATTTTGTAGCTTATGTAGGAGAATGCCGTGATCTACCTTGTCAAAAGCCTTGGCGAAATCAAGGTAGATCACATCAGCATTCCAGCCATCCTGTGTGCTTTCGAGGATCCTCTCATGGTGTTCGAGTAACTGGGACAGACACGAACGACCCTGCCTGAAACCGTGCTGTCCATCGTTGAAGGCTTCCTTTGTTTCCAGGAACTTCACCATCCTCTTTCTTATGATTCTTTCGCATAGTTTTACTAGGTGAGAAGTTAAGGCTACTGGTCTGTATTTGCTTGCCTGGCCTCTACTTCCTCCCTTATGTATGGGTGTGATGATGGAGGTCTTGAGCATAGTAGGAACTGTGCCAGATTTTACTGATACGTCCCAAAGCATCTGAAGTGGCTTTGCAAGCTCCTGTCCACAGTTTCTCAGAAGTTGTGCATGGAAACCATCCGGTCCCGCTGCCGCTTCAGGTGGAATAGCTTTTATTGCCTCCATTATGTCCTGTTCGGTGATTTCGATTGATGAGAGTATTTGTGGGCTGTTTGGGGAGTCTGTGAAGAAAGTTTTTGCATCCTCTACCACCTTGTCTTTTTTTGGGTCACTGAAGACACTCTCATACTGTGACTTGAGAATATTTGCCATAGCTACAAAATTAATATAATCAGGAAGCTGACACTGGCATCCAATCATGGCTCATGATGAGTACATAGGTGTCATCATATTCAAGTGGTTAAACTCTATAATTAATCTTACATCACCTAATGCAAAACATAATATGTTAAGGATTACTGAAGCCTATCCTTATTCTCATCCCTCATAAGAGATGAGAATAACTGAATATAATAATTAAACTGGTAACTTCTTTATGGAGAGATAGATTTTATCTTGAAAATTAATTAACCTTTTCAATAATTATTAATACTTCATTGAAAATAATTCTAAAAAAAAAAAAAAAATCTAAGAGCAAAACAGAAAATGTGAAATTAACTACCATTCAAAAATAAATGGCTCTATACATATCAATATTTCATAACTTTAGAATGCTATTGTGCAACTATAATTCCTATAAAATTTTATTTTTTCAAAGATTTGATCATTTGTGATTTGAAATAAAAAAGGAAACAAGGTGAAACAAATAAATCTGAATCCCTATAGATAATATAAGCTGTCACGACCTAATATTTAGCAGACTTGCCTTTCGTATCTCAAGCAAGAGACAAATTAATTATATGGTCCAACTGACCAATAGCAACTCGAGTCTGGATGTTGATGCACTACCACAAGAAATGGCCCACACTTCATGACAACACTGCCTACCGATTGTGCAAAACCTCTATTAACTTCAGAACTATACTGTCCCCTCTTAATAGTTAAAGAACATATGATATAACAACATATACATTTCCATGCATTATGTAAACTCGCAAACTCGAATTCAGAATTTCAGAATCGTCTGCTTACACAGATTAGGTGCACAATCCTACGTAAACAATCGTCTGATATACCAACACTTTCAATGTCCTTATAGGTCATTATATACATATTTCATATCCATATTATAAAACATGGGGAAATTAATTCACCTTTTAAATATATTTGTCAGCGTTCCTCTGCACAACCCTGACATCTTGTTGCAGAAACTGTTGCCAGTTGCTATCGAACAATTTAGTAAGGAAGATCAACAACCTACTAAAGTTACGTGACGCAAAACAAAACACTATCTGGGAGTATAGGTAGTTTAGTCCATCAACACCAGAGATCGCTATGATCGCAAGATTTTGTTGATCCAGTTTAAAATCATGCTAACTTTCCTCAATTGAATCTCCCCAGAATTTGTTCTTCATTGAGGTTCTCATTACAATTATATGATCAACCTTGCTTACATCATATGTTTATTTAATGACAAGCTTTTTTTTCCCTTGCATAATTACTTCATCCCTACAATTTTGTAATTTTTCTTTTATCAAAACTACCAAGTGATCTTGTAGTGTTTTCTTCCTCCAAGTGTAAATTTTACTTAGTTATTTCGAATGTAAGTTATAACAATTTAGGGTTGATTGTAGAATCCCCCTCACACCGATGAACTGTGGGATCTCCACCCCAACTACTTTCAATTGTAGAATTTCTCTGGCCACTCTGATCAACTGTTCTCTCCACTCTAACATAGAATAGGCTAGGTTGTTTGATTTGATTATGCATCATGTGCCATTATCAACTGTAGAATGTTAGGTTAGTTTAGGCTATGAATGTCCACCCTGGCAACATTCAAATATACAATCTCCACCCCAAGTGTGTGTGTAAATTCTACAATAGATCTACAACACATATCTTATATGTAATTTTTATCATTTTACTTATATATTATTTGATAGTTCTTTAATCCTTGTTGGAGTACCATGTGTCAATTTTGCCAATTATTATTTTTTTTTTTACTAATCATCTTTCAACTTGCACATGGGTTAACTAATTGGTTTCCATTTTCTATCTGGCCTTTCATTTATTATGCATTATTTATTCTGTGTACCCAAATCCCTTTCACCACACCCAGTCTTCCAGTTCAGTCCTCCCTTGTTTTTTCCATACCTCCAAATTACCTCAGCACATTTTGATATACTCTAATGACAGCTCTTTCTATCTACTCTTACCTGATGGACTTCCTATCCCTGGACATCATAGACAGAGGACACAAGAAGCTGCACTTTGCTGATGTGCCAGTTAATATTTTTTAGTAAAATCTGAACACGACCAAGACTAAACATTTCTATGATAGGATATATATACATATAAATGAATTTTTGAAAACATGTTATTTATTGTATTCCTTCATTAGAAATAATACTAGAAATAGATGCATTAAAATAATAAGTAATCATAAAAACTGAAAGTGTCTAGAAACAGTTTTCAACATAAAATTATAATACCAAAATGAGGATATTTACCAGTACAGTACTAGGCAAATGTCATAATCCACAACTAATATGTACAGCAATTCATTACAATTATGTACTATTTTTCTCACAATAACACCACACACAAAAGTATACATTCAAATAACTCATTGATGCATGGATAAACAATGGATGTTTGTATGTTGTGACCCTGTAAGATAGATGTCAGACAATCATCTGCCTGGTGCTCATCAAATCATATTAACACTATTATTTCTATCCAGTTGTATCCCTGAGAGGCTGGTACTTTGTCTCTCTGCATTGGGCCAAAGACCTTTGTTTTTTGAATAGTTTTATGCCATTTTTTCACAACAGCTGAGAACTGGTGGCTGTCACCCTCTTCTTCCCCCTGCCAGTGGATTACATTCATACACTGACAAGGGTAATCTTTGAGAAGCCCCAAGGACCACTGCTGACTAGCAAAAAGAATCTTTCCCAATACCCCAGGGACTATCTCTTACAACACCCCTTATGTGAAAAGGTGGAAGAAATACTGTTTAAACTGATATAAAAAGATCTTTGGCCAAGTCCAGAGGCTAAGTATCAAGTGTGGGGATTGACATGTTTTAAGTAGCATGATCAACAGGAAACTATTTTCTCTGCCATCCATCTTGCATGACTATTACGAGCAAGTACCCATTACTAGTCCCATATCACATACACATATACATATATATATATACACACAATTATATATACATGCATATATATATAAGTATATACATATGTGTATACTATATATAATAATAAAGAAAAAATATTAAAAAAAACATGTTCAATTAGCCCTCCCATTCCAACAACCCAGGAATAGCGTCATGAACCCCACATTACTTGAGCCAGATGCAATGCAGTGAGGCACAGCAAGGCACAAAAGCCACAGCCAATTTACCCCTACTTTTTCAACACCCCACTTCATCTTTGAATGAATTACGAGGTAGATGAGAACATCACTTTCAGCTACAGCACCCCTTCTTAAAACTATAACCTCCCTCCATTCATTCTCATTGTTTGCATTTTCCCCCGTATTCAACAACTTTCAGTACATCAAAATCCCCCTTCACCTTATCCATCCATCTCATTCTCACTGCTGTAAGGAGCAGAAACTTAGAATGTGAGGGAGGTTGAGAGGAAGAGAAATATGATAGGAGTGACAAGAATGGACAGTGAAAATGCAGATTAGATTAATGAAATTTTTGGCTTGAAAGCCAATCACCGTGTGAAAATGCAAAGGAGAGGCAGAGAATGAGGGTGGGAGAGGAATTGTTGGATACAGTAGAACAGAGAATGCTGAAGTGATTTGAACACATGGAAAGAATTAAGGAGGTAAAACTAGCAGTATGAAAAATAGTGGATGGAATAAGCTTTGGAGAAGACAGCATGTCCCATATCTTATTACTTCATACTTTGAATTTTAAGAAAACAAAAGCTGTTTCTACTATTAGAAAATGGGTGATTTTGTACTATGCAAGTTTGGGTTTTAACAAAACTACTTACTGATCTATTTCACTACATTAAAAACCTGCAATACTCTTTTTCCTCGCCTTTTTCCGTGAAATCTTTTTAAGAAGTGGTGTTGATACTGGGCGGTCAAGATATGAAGTGGCAACACTTTCACTAATAGATTCACTTTCCTCTACTGACCTGGCTACCTCTTTACCTCCCTTCCTTAATTTTGAAGATATTTGGTTTAAACCTGACATCTTGAAGGGTTCCGTGTGGAAGTGAAATTGTATGTCTTCATCCGACTGTATGCTCTTCTCCCACTTGTCCATAACTACCAAAGCTAGTTTATCTTTGCACAGTTTTAAACTGTTCATACTAAGCCTTAATTGTAACTTTTTTGGGATAAAGTCAGATAAAACATAATCAAGGTTTTCTGTATTACTTTTACCAAACCAATTTTTTTCCGAGGACACAAAATTATCAGCTAAAATAGGGTTCCACTCTATCCTCTTTATCTTACTCCGTTTACAATATTTGACAGAGTCAACTTCCTTTTTTACATTCCAGACTTCATGTTTCTTTGGCTCATCTCTGGAATCCATTATCATGGGCAAGTCGTCAAACTTATCATCAAAACCCATCTCTTCCTCATTTATACCATTCAGATATGTGGATGACAAGTTCATCACCTCAGTTTTCACTGAATTCTTTTGCACCATTTCCTTAACATTATCACTCCAGCGTATCCATGTACTACAGCAGTGTCTATCAGGATCTTTTGCAGTCCCAAGGTTCACGTGGGTCTTTGTTAAACTTTGAGTATACAAACTCTGATTAAAAATGTCACTATACTTGTTTAAAAATAAAGCAAAGCATTCTCCTGGTCTTCTTAGTCCTTCTAAAACAGAAAATCCTATTAGTTCACTATCAAACCTTTCTTCTACCTCATAAGTAATATTTTTACAACACTTTTTAAGTCGATTCTTAAACCATTTATTCACACTGAACAGCCTCGGCAATGTGGTTTTCCAATTATAAACAGAGGAGAGAGTGGGACCACATTTCCTACTAATCTGACAGAGCTGTTTGGACCTTGCATTACATCCTACATAATACTTTGTGTCTCCATCCTTTAAAATGCTAGTAAAACAAGGATAGTCGTCCATCATGTGTCTCCACTTTAAAACAGGATGACTGCAAAATCGTTGATCAAAAAGTAAAACATAATTAGCACTTGTAATGTATATTAATGGATCATCAGGAGTAGGCATTATATTACATATCACTTCACTGGGTTGGATCCATTTTTCCATCTTATCTAAGCTGAGTATCTTTTTAAACAATTTCTGAGAATGTGATGTTCTACTTGCACGAGTATCACAAACAAATAGATCATTTTCAGTACATAACAGTAAACAAAGGGGATGCATGGAAAATTTACATCCATACCACATACTTCTGTTAACCTTATTACGATTCTGTAAATTAATTTGCCACATGGGTTTCATCTGCTCAGCATCATTAATACTCACTTGACCATTGCTGAGTGTCATGGCCCACATACCAGGTATGGAGTCGTTCAATGTCATGCATGTAACTTCACTGTTCAAAGCTGACTTACAATCATACAAAAGAACAGATTCACTTATATTGTCAAGCTTAGAAAACTTTATATCATATGAAGATTTAGTGAGAACATAGCTTTGATCATGAATTGGTTGCACTTGAATTTCAGTAAGTTTGTGTCCAATTACTCTGTTGCTATGGTCCACCAACTGCAGTTGGGATTCAGTGGACGGAGATTTACCATCACCTCTTGGATTATACTTAATTTCTGACACCTGAAGATTGGGACCCCTGGTAGACTGTGCTAAAAATACAGCATATGGCTTCCCTTGTAGTTCTGTCACTTGGAACAATCCAGAGCCACGAAAGAGACCTTTATTATCTTCATTGAGATTGGTCTGCAAGAACTTGTGTGATTTGTTGTCTGCAGGAAAAACATAACCAAAAGCAACATCCTCAAGGTCATCTGTACAGATACTTTTACTTCTGTACAGGCCATCCACTACCCTACTGCTGTCCAGCAAAACATCATCTGAAATCAATACATACATGATAATGAACTCAGAAGGACTGGTGGCCATAATCACTTAATTTTCATTTCCTGAATTAATACTGTTACTATGACAATAAAGATGGTACAGAGTGACAAGGCAGAGTTGGTGCAATCATGCAACTCAAGTAAGACATTGGGAGAGATTTTTGTTCAGTAGTAGACTGAATGGTTGATTCATTAACTGACCAAATAGTATTTTCATTTAAAATATGATTTTTAAGGTTAAAATCTTTATCATGATACACCCTTTCACAATCACAACATGCATAAAACATCTTAATCTGGATTTGAAGATTTTATTCAGCTGGGGCATGGTTCAAGAGCTGATACAAGCTAGTCTCCCATTAAAACAAAGTATGGACTACCAAACTTTGCTGTCACTAACAACCACTTTAAAACACCGGCAGTTTCCACTACTATCTTTTGTGAACTCTTTATGTGAAACACATTTTATAATTTTTTACAAATGAATACAAATCACAAAACATTTCTTCCTATCTTTTGTTTACTTGATGCATCTGTTTGAAGGATAACTGGAAAGTAAGAGGTAAAAACACCTACCTGTATGTTCTTCCAGATATACAGGACCAGTTTCTCCAACATCTGGCTGAATGACACTCTTGAAGCCACAGGAGGAAGTTGTGGGTCTCTGAGACGACCAAATTGGGGATGGAAACATCTCTGCTATTTGGGTTTTCTATGCATCTGCCTAAAGAATAGAGTGAACCATAAATTTAGTTAAGTGTTGAAAAAATTACAAACACAGCATTTCAAAAAGGAACTTACATTGTCTACACCATACATATGTATATATTTTTTTTTTTTTTTTGTGAAGTTCTGCAAGCATATAGGATAGTGCAGTGCTGCATATGTTGAAACAAGTAACAAGTACATTTACCAAAATACTTTAACATTTTGAAATGCCTACCAATATTAAGGAAAATCTATCATATCTTCACCAAACCTAATGCAACACTTGACCCAATCTATGAAATACTGGTAAAACTTTAGTAGTGCACAACTAAGGTATTTTTCTATAATACATGGTTATTCCTAATGTTTTGTCTATTTCATTGACATCTAACCCTCAAATTTGGCATAAACCACTTTTTTTCATTTACCTCATCATCCCTACAATAACTAGGAGGTGATGAGAAACCACAAATTAGAGATGAAAATTGAATGGGAAAAAAAAAAAAAAATGTTTTGTTGAACTTAACCTAACCTAATCTTCCCTCATGGTATATCTATTCACTAACCAGGGGGGTCAAAGCCCCCCCAGAACTCCCTTGTAATAAGAGTCAACTTACCTTAGAGGTCATCAGGGTCATTGTCAGGGACTGTGTTGATGGCAGGTTTTGGCCTCTGATTGTACTCCGAGATGTTGAGTCTTTTCAATTCTTCAAGAAAAGCATGAAGCTCAGCACCATAGCACTGCTTCAAAAAAATGTAGCGTGCGAGGTACTGGCGGAGATACTGAGGGCGTATTCCTGGCTTCACTATCCACTCCTTGACATCCCGCCAAAGCCGGTTGATAGTCTGAATGTGTATTTGTTGGTTGTGTGGGTGAATGAAGTTGCTGGAATGTTTTATAGAGTGGTGTGTATAGTCTTTGTTTGCAAGTGCACTGTAGTCATGCTGGCAGTCACTATAAATAACGGAACCTGGCCTGATAAAACGGCAAATGAGGGGCTCTAAAGTCTTTATATTCCTCTTCTCTCCCTCACCATCGCCTAGTGGAACAAGAAAGAGTTTTTTGGACTCCCTTTCAATCCCGCCAAAAACCCATACCTGAGACCGATCTTTCGCAACATCGGCTTGGCTTCCTATAAGGAGTGTTTCATTGATTTCCACTATAATGCCGGGGCCACCAATAGGTCCCTGAAGGTTGTACCACTCTTCACACACTTTACCACAAAAATGCCGCCGTTCTACACTTGTTGTAAGCGAAATATTCAAGTCACGTATGGTGTCTTCATGGCTGAAGTTTTTCAATACCCATTTATTAATGAAACACACCCACTGCCAAGGCTCACTACGACTGTTTTCCAAAAAAGTACCGTTGTAGTCACTAATGCTAAAATAACACTTTTTCTTTGCCTTCTTTTTAGCAACACGAATGTAATTGTTGCACACCCAAATATGTCTGTCTCTGCGCAACCAGCATGGTTTATTACATCTCGGGCACTTCACGGATGTTGGTAGAAGCCCGTGTTCTCTTAATAATTCACAGGAAGCCTCATTATCTTTGTAGCATCGCTTGGTGATGTCACCTGGAGTAGGAGAACACCCAGTACACAAGGTATCCATCATCAAACATCAGACAACAATGATGAGACCAGACAGATGACACAAGCCACTGGGGAATGATGTGATTGGCTCAAATATAAGACGTATGATAAATCATGATTATGATTGGTCTTTAGTTGTAAATTCCACTGTACTTATCAAAAAGACTGCTTTAAGCAAATTTTTTTATTATTGATTTCTGGTAAGAAAAGTAGATATTATATTGGTGTAACTTACAATATTAATAATTAATTTTTATTAATATATCACTTAGTTGTGCACTACTAAAATACTACCGAATTATTGCCTACACTTATTTTCCATTGACACTCCTGTAAAGTAAAAATAGTTTGTAATTAGCACATCATGAAAACTCATTTATATTTGGTTATTTCAATAACCATACCTTTGGTTTGATTAGGTCCCATGTGGGATCATAATGACTGCACGTTTTGTGTTAACAATATTTTGACGACTTTCATTACACCCTTATGGCCCAAACTCACACGTATTCTTTATGACTGGATATTAATTTTTACTTCATTGAGAAATTACATTTCATTTTCACTATCCCCCTGTTCTGCTGTCCTCCTCAAATTTCTCCACTACCTCAATGATTTCGAGATATGAAGTCATTGAGGTGGTGCAACATTATCTATGGGGTTACTAATACATACTAGATTCAGTTAGGATTAGATACTCATACTGCCAAATACTGGCTATAATTTTCAAAATTTGTAGTCTGCAAAAAAAAAAATAATAAACCACCTGTGATTTGACCAACAGTGATATTATTACTTAAATTTACCAAATATGGTGTAAACCTACATGACATAAAATACTAGGTTAATCAAGACGAGCCTATACACAAATTCGCCGTCATTTTCAAAGTTCTCTAAGGCCTTAGGTTAGGTTAAGTTATTAAAAATGTTTTTGATAGGAAGAGTACTCCCAAATATTGGTATTGAGTCATGGACCACAATTACACGGATGGCAGTAGACGGGTAGTTCGAATGTTTACTGTTCACATATACTACGCGATTATCTATTATAATTTACCATGTGATTTACATGGACATACAGTTTCGGCACGAAAAAATCTGCTACATCTATTGTGATCGAGATTAACTGAGTCACTGTTATCCCTAAAGAAATAAACAAAATTTACTGACCTCGGGTTTGCAACGAATTTTTACAAAGCTAACTTTGGTTTCCTAAGCATATTAGATATTGGGCAATATAATATCAGACATGCCTGGCATCTCAATGTATCCCTTGCTTCATGGGTTGTTTGACAATACAATATTACTTACAATGTTAATTTAAATTGGTTATAATAAGATTTTGCTGCGGAGAACCTGGCATGTTACGACTTCATTTAGATTAGACATGTGACGACATGGGCAAGTCTGAGCTCAAGTATTTGCTACGGAAACAGTTGAATATTTACCTTCATCCCGCCATACGATACTGCAAATATAATATTCATTTGTTTTGATTTTCAGTGAAATGTATCGTATTTATTAAGTAATACTGTTGTATGTTCAACCTTCTGTCTTCGAGATTATTTACTGCCATTCCACATGAATCTACAGTAAACAACCTTCTCTGATGGGTTTTGTTTTTTCTTAGGCAAACTGTAAAACGTAACTAACGTTGATGCCTCAGATTCACATTAACCACGCTCTCTATCGGTAGTTGGGCAAACTACTATGACAATCTCAATGCATGTAGTATACAAAATAAGTAACAATGCAACTCATGTCCAAATATTTTATTGTTAGAGGGCCAAAATCGACGTTCACCGTTTTGACTATTATTCCAACATTCAATTGACGCGTTGGATGGAGTGTGGAGGACTAAAAACGAATGGAAATAAAGCCGAAGTTGCGGATATGTAAAGGAGAAAATTGTATTCTTTTAGAATTGCACACCTACGCGATATAGCAATAGAAAATTAAATATTGAATTTTTAAATTATAATACATCAATGTAATGATTTTTTTTGGGCGAAAATCAATAACAGAAAATTTTGCTAAAACCTATGCACAAACGAACGAAGTCGTGTCGACTCCTTTAGAGTTTAGACGCCAACTTTGTTTTGATGGATTAGGAGGTCGAAGACAACGACGACAACCCTGATGACCCCTAGAATTATAGGTATCCCATTACTAAATGCAGGTTAAGTTAGGTAGGTGGGTTGATTTCCGCCAAGAATAACGTATATCATGTTGATGTATTATAATACTGGTCAACAAAGAATTTGTCCCAAATGAAAACAATATCTGTTAATTGTATGTTTTTGCACGCAGAATTCAAAAAACAATGTCCATTCTTTCTATCACCTACATCTCTTTTTCGTTCCACGGTATGCTACGTTACGTGTGTTACGTAGGATAAATTTCAATCAAGCAGTTGGTAACGCTGAGTTTGACAACACTGCGTAAGATTGTTATACGTTTGGCATTCTGTGTTTGAAGTGTTGGTAAGAGGTTGTGTAGTGCTTATCTGTGTGGCAATAAGTTTATGATATTGTACAGTAGCGTACCCGCCATTCACCATCACAGTGCCAAGAAACTGTATAAACCACCCAGGCAATTTTTGCTTTATTTGCAATGTATTGACATTCAAGTCACAAAAACAAAAAACAAACAAAAAAACGGTGTTTTACGTCATTGATTAAAACGTGTTATGAGCATTATTTTGGCTGCAAAGTGGGGGACCAGGATAAAAGCTGGGCCCCTCACGTGTGTTGTGTAACCTGTCAGGCTTCTTACTGCATGGGCGAAAGTTTCACGCCATATGTTTTCTGGCCTATGGTTTGGAGACAACCAGAATATCATACTTCAAATTGCTACTTCTGAATTACAAATATAAAAGGTATAACATCAACATCCAAGCATATTGTAAAACAACCCAATTTATCATCTGCTATGAGACCAGTACCTCACAGTCAAGACTTCCCTGTACCTGACCCTCCAAAAAACAAATTGAACTAAGTGATGATGAGTCAATTGAGGAGGTTATTGGAAAAGATACAGAAGACATGCAATTTCAGCCAATATATTCATTAAGTAAACCACATTTATTGAGTCGGGGAGATCTGAATGATCTTGTGCGGGATTTAAACTTGCCAAAAAAAAAAAAGCAATCTGAACTTCTGTCAGGCTGGAATCTTCTCCAGAAAGAATCCGAAGATAGTTTTTATCGTAAGTGACATTTTGATTTTGATTTGAACATTTTTTCTCACTTGAGGATGTTGTGGTGTTTTGCAATGATACAGATTCTGTTATGGAGGAACTTAACCATAAATATGACAGGAATGAATGGTGCTTGTTTATTAACTCTTCAAACGTGAGCCTAAAAACTGTTTTGCATCACAATGGAAATAAGTTTTCCTCTGTTCCATGCAGCTAACACAAAGGAAACATGTAAGAGTATGAAGCTTCTATTGAAATATATATATATATATATATATATATATATATATACATGATATATATGATATATATTTATGTGTGTGTGTGTGTGTGTGTGTGTGAAGAACACAAATGGAATATATGTGGTGACCTAAAGGTTGTGGCAATTTTACCTGGAATGCAGCTGGGTTACACAAAGTTTTTTGCTTTCTCTGTGGGTGGGCATCATATGGCCTGTGTGGTCTTTTCTTAGCATATCTAGGGTTTGTTCCAACTTAGTTTCTTCATGTATCGTATTACCCAGTCATTACAGTGTATCAGGGTTTTCAAAGTTGTACATTATCAGTGTTTATCTTCATAAAAATGGCTACAGGCCGCAATTTATGGGGGCCCTGCTGATGTCATGCCATGCAGTACATATTGCACAGGCTACAACAAATTAAAAATATATATATATATATATTTATTTGATTTGACTGTGGATATTCTTCACAAGAAAATAAATATGTCGCAAGGGATAACACGTGCACAATAACATGCGACGCCATATATATATATATTTTTTATTTTTAGGAACTGTGCTGTGATGAGATGTACTAAGAGTGGTGATAGTGGCAAGTTGAATATGAACGTATAGGATGAGACCTCTGATGGGGTAGTGAGTGTGTGCCTTATGTAGTCAATATTCTAAGGACTTTATTGATATATCTATGGACCGAGTAATTTTGCAATCTTTTGTGATTGGAGGTTTTTGTTTCAATAACCAAAATAAAATGTTCAGGTTTTTACGGTGTGGCAGTTTATAGTTGCATTTGTGATGATCTCCGATGTATTATCGGTGGTGATTTTATAGGCCTAACAGGTTCCACCGGTTATTTATGGATAAACTCTCTGCAAATTAAAACAAATGACCGATGAGAAACAACACATCATTTTTGTATAAATAAAGAGTAATACACACACACACACACACACACACACACACACACACACACACACATATATATATATATATATATACATATACATATTTGCTAATGAGAACACGGGTACGTGTGTTCACTTATGCAAAGTAGACCACTTAGAAAAAAGAAACTAACGAAGCAGAGCGCTTTCGTATATTACATCTTCAGTGCAACATATATATATATATATATATATATGTATATATAATATATATATATATATATATATGTATGTATGTATGTATGAATGTATGATTGAAAGGATCACCATACGATTAATTTTGTGTGTTAGGGCCTGTGATAGAGCTAACAGGGCATTGGGATTTATTGCTAGGACAGTTAAAAAAAAAACCCGCAAAGGTAATCATTAAACTCTTCTGTCGGTAGTTGGACCCATCCTTGACTATGCGGCACAGTTTTGGTCTCCGTCCTATAGAATGGGTATAGTCTCCATCCTATAGAATGGATATTCACTAAAATCAGTACAGAGAAGAATGACCGAACTGATACATAGGCACAGAAATCCACTTTACGAAGACAGACTTAAGCACTCTTACACTCCTGAAAAGACGAAGAGTGCAGGATGATCTAATAGAGGTATACAAATAGGTCAAGGGCTTTAAGGGTGATGCAGACAAGGTCATCATACTAAGACAGCGGGGGTAGGACTCGTAGTAATTAATTTAAATTGGGCAAAATTATATTTTAGAAGGAAATAGGCAAGAACTAATTTACTAATAGAATGGAAGAGTGGAACAGCCTTAATAATCATGTAGTAAGTGCTGAATCTATAGGTTGTTTTAAGAGAGGCTTAGACAACTTTATGGATGGGGATGATAGTGATGGACATAAAACTGCCTAGTATTGGCCTTATGATCTCTTGTAATCTCTTCCATTATGTTTTTATATAACTGAATTGTTACAGCTGAAAACAGTTACTTCGATTATTTGTAACATATGTTCACTTGTAATCTGTTGGGCTTCAAATAATCGCAGATAGTACGAAACGTAGAAGGAAAAAGCTTGTCGACAACGTAGGTTACACCAAGATCTAAGAATATAAGGTCTAACCACTTCCGACCGAATTTCGAGGGAGTTGGCGCAGCGGGCCCGTGAACGTCACCTGGCTGCTCAAAGTGGGGTTAGCGGGTCCTATAGCTGTCAGTTGAAGCTGGTCCGTCGTTCAAAAATGACGTTGCCTTCGCTCGCACTGCTCCACGCAATTAGTTATATTCTGACAAATATTATATAAAATATATATATAAATATATATAAAATATTATAGTTCCTGTCTATATATATGAATATATAATATATATGATATATAATATATATATATATATATATATATATATATATATATATATATATAATATAAAATATTATAGTTCCTGTCTTCCTTGGCGTTTCACAGTTTTCTTCAGTGTATCACAAAGAGAAAATGGACTCAGCCAAATGACGTCAGAAGCTGCGCAGAAGAATTCCAACGGTCTGACCTGTATATTTAGACCTTGGGTTACACCTGCAACGCACAGCGAAGACGAAACAACACAACGACGTATTGGACAGTGCGACCCAACCACAATCCTTGTCGCGTCAGCATTATTTAAAGTGGGAACGTTTTCATTGTCAAGAAAAATAAGCGCAATCATCCAAGTTAACCGGATGACGAAAGCAACTGCATTAATGAAAGCCCAAACTGCTGAGAATATTTTCAAGCCAGCGTCAGCTATCATGACAGAAGTTCGGTTTAATGTGAAACTCCGTTTATCATGATTCTAGGGCAGTGTTCCTTGTAGACTTTGTAGCGTGGACTTTAAATGAATCATGCCCTAGGTCCAACTCGTTGGCGGCAAAGTTTGATCTGGCGTCACGAATTCCGACGCAAGTAGCGACGCTCTAACCAGTGAGCATCCTATCGTGATGAAAATACTCCTCGAAAATAACTCCTCCACTCCCTGCCCGTCTCTGCACGAAAAACAGACATCTGGTCAGAGCAGCCAATCTCTTCTGACAAAATAATTGACTAAAATAACCGGCCGATTTGGAATGTGAACTCCAAAATTGTCACGTTTCAATTGATTTCCTTCAAGCAGATGTAAAAGTAGACCATCACCACCACCTGATTTTCGTATTCGATTAACAACCGAAGTTCTATACTTCTAGAGTACCTTCATGTCACCAATACGAACAAATAATGACGTCAAGGGGTGGCGTGGCGCCATAAACCGTCTGGTAGATGGTTGATTTGATCTGGCTATTTCTCAGTTGAGCAGTTCCACGCAGAAGCAAGAAGAACGCATCTCTAAGTCTGTCTGGTATCCAGTGGCGATTCTAGGAGGAGGGGTTGGGGGTGGGTGGGCCATGCCCCCCCCCCCAGTTTTCAACTAACCCCCAGGTTGGCTCCCCCAGTTTTTCTGCATATCCTATCTTAAAATTATATATATATATATATATATATATATATATATATATATATATATATATATATACATACATTGGTAAATATTACAGCTGGCCCTCCCACTTTCATAGTCCTAGATTCGCCACTGCTGTTATCGGAGAGAAAATTACGTCGCCTACAACGTAGCGAATACGTGAAACTGCAGAAAAGAACATTCGATCTATGGAAGGACTACAATGTCGGTGAAAGAACAACTTTAAAAATTCTGTTTGCATTTAATCCAGACTAGGCATAGGCCTACAAAGTTACGTTTTTTTTTATTACAATGACTATACTAGGAATATTATCTAAACATGTATATGTTGGAATGGTTATGAAAATCTGTATACTAATAAATGAATTCCTGTTGATATCGATATAAATCGGACCGGAAACAGGAAATTCCTCAAGGGGACACGTCCCCTCCGGCCCCTAATTGTCTAATAGGGTGGTGATGTCACGGCAACGAAGACAAATGAATGGCCGAGAGCGGTGACGTCACGGCACCGGAGTCGACTGATTGGCTTAAAGCGCCTGTGAGAGAAGCGAGCCCGCCCAAAGGGCCGAGCCCCGCGTAGCGAGGTCGGGTGCAGCCGGTTGCTCGCAAAATAAAATATATATTGGTAGAATTTTTTCTTCGTTATATAATCTTTAAAGTTCATTGCTCGTGGTGATAGTGGTAAAAACTACCAAAGATTCTTCCAACTAGCATAAATCGAGGCTTACAGAAATAAAAGAAGCCACACAAGTCCATACAGGGACAAGGCGACTGCAATTCCTCACATGTCTATCACTATTCACTCTAACATTCTCTCTCCTCCAGTGATGTGTTTATTATCATCACTTTGCTTTTCTCACTACTATCCTCATAAGTGCCAGCCATGGGTACAAGTTCTAAATTAGTACTCTATAAGAAAATTTATTAAAGTAAGATGTTGACAGCTCATTTTCTATATTTTCTTAATTTTGATTTTTTTATTAGCATACATTTTTCTTGACCTTTCATATATTTTCGATCTTTATCGAATGTTCATGTTTGTTTACATTTAGAGACTGGATGTCGCAGCTGGGAAATTTGGAAGGGCAAAACACGTGTGAAGTGACTAATCATTGTAAGTAAATACGAAATCTTATGCTTTTTACATGAACTTCTATATGCATATATAACTTCACTTGGCACATGGAATGATAAATTGGAATTACCATTCAGGAAAATTAATTGCTGTCTCTTATTAAATTGTTAACAATATTTATTTAGCTTAGCTATTAGATAATTAGAGTGGACTACTATGGTTTAGAACTTCAGTACTGCAGTAGAAATATTCGTAATAGTTGTCATGACTAGAATTTGGTAAATATTCGTTCACTGGTATTAACTTTTTCTCTTTTTGGTGAATATATAAAACGGTAAACGTATGATTGAGCTGATTATAATTACACTGATTTCAGACCTCATTCGCACAGTTCACATCCATTCCAACCAACATACCCAAAAAACTTTACATGCACTTTTCACCATACAACAACCTTGTCAAGCAGGATTACGTCACCGTGGTGAGGTACAGAGGCTGCATTGTCCCTCAGGGGGCCTCAGAGGCTCAGTGTAGATCCATCTCGGCTGCATTAGGTAGGTCAAACACCACCAGAGGCGCCACCGTCGATGACGAGCACAATAGTGCGTCATTTTATGCGCACGCCGTTCAAACGGCCAAATTTACATACCGCGGGAAATTTAATTAATAAAAATGTTGCGTGAGTGTATTTACTACGATCGTAATAAATTTCAAACATTCACATCATCAGTTACATGTCGGTCAATAAAAACATTAGATAAACATGGCGGCCTGCATTCAGCAGTATATCAAAAATTGGTATATGTTTCAACGTAAAAAATGAGCTAACAAATTTATTGTGCGGGCAACTGACCATAATTAACCAAAACTACTAGTATCGTGGATTATTCTAATACCAAAATAAAGTCAGTATGTTACGGTAGAGCTGAGAAATTGGTTGTTAAAATTAGTTTTTTTTTTCTATCGGGTCGGATTATCGGATAACAACATCAACATCCATCCCGCCATCTTATCTATCACTGGTGATATGGACCAAACTTCACTCTATTAAGTTTCTTACTATTATGTTATTAGTGTAATAGACTTATAGTTGAATTATTTTAAATATTTCCTTTAAAATGTGTGATTTTCATGTAATTTGATCGAAGAGAAGTTACGTTTTCATCCTCCGTAATATTACGGACCACAGCTACGATTCGTCCTGCCCGCTATCTATGATCACTGGTGGTATGGATCAAACTACACTATTAAGTTTGTTACTATTGGGTTATTAGCGTAATACCTTGCATATAATTGAATTATTCAAATTATTTTCTTTAAAATGTGTGATTTTCATGTAATTTTACGGTATTCGTAGCTGTGGTGGGTAATTTTGCAGAGGATAAAAACGTAATTATATGATCAAATTACATGGAAATCACACATCTTATAGAAAATAGGTCAAATAATGCAACCATATGCTAATTTTTTATATAAAATTGTGCCTGTCAGTAAAAACCGTCATTGTTTACGTTTGATCGGCGATCAGTCAGACCGCACGTTTCGGCCCGATTTCCTCGGACAAAATAGGCCCGATTTAATTCCATTCAAAATGCAATATCTCGAGAACTAGGACAGCTAGATGGATAAATCAAATTGCATTATACTCATAGCGACTTTTTCCATCCCATGAGAACTACTTCAGCTCAAATATCAGGAATTCCATTTTCATATTGACCTAGCTAGCTGCATCAATAATGGATGGAATAACTTCCAAACACTCAAACAGGGTTTCAGGCATTAAACAATATCATAATGATAATGTCTCTGTTATGTACTGAGAGTGCCACTAATTAAGATACCCAGGTTTTCTTAATACTTAATACTTGATGTACTTCTGAGGTCTGTGCCTCATAGTCATGATGGTGATCCTCCACTGAGTCTGTTTTGTGTTTTCGTTATAATTTTATTTAGTTCCACTTGGTCTGGTAATGAATTTTAGTCTGCATGGCAATAGGATGTGTACTGTAACCAACAGAAGTTCTTATTGTTAGTCTAGTGCAGGGTTGAATTATTTACCACGCATCCTGTCACATCCATTCCCTCCTTAGGGTGGGAGCTGAGGCTTCTGGGGCCTTCATGTGGTAAGCTGGCTGGGTTCTATTCCAGTTGTACACAAACACAATTTTTAACTTTTTTTTTTTTTCATTTGAAAGATTATTTATTTTTATGGAATTTCTTTTCAATACAGTATTGTCAGAGTTAGATAACAAAAAAGGTGCTTAGTTTTGAATATAGGTTAGGTTGAATATCTGTGTTTGTGTGTTTCTGGAATTGCACTGTTTGCTGTCAACATTGAACATGGTCATGGTCCTTATTTCCAAAAGGGCCTGTGTCAGATGCGCATATGCCCTATGCAGCCTCTGTCCTTAGACTAATTAATTTTTAGCTATTCCAGGAGTTAAACAACAAAAATTAAAACATTGTAACTCATTATTGTAACTTATTTGATATATCATATTGGTTAAAAGTTCAGTTATGATACTATTAATAATTTTTTTTACAATTTATTGAAAATATCTTTTGTACATAAGAAATAGAACAAAAGGTGAAACTTGCCTTTTTTTCTAACAGGAATGCTGAATTGTTAGACTTATTTAACTGTGGGAAGACTTATGTTTTGAATGACTGACTTTTATCACCCCCAGATCATGGTGAAGAACAAGTACAGACCTGCCAAGCCCAAAGTAGAAGGCAAGGCTGCAGTGCCGGTTGTTTCAGCAAAAGAATTTGAAGGTCTCAATGGCTTTGAGGAACTTTCGTCATACGTTTTGCTCAAGCCAGGTCAACATGGCAATGTGAAAAGGGAGGTATGGAAGGATGGGAAGATAGTGAAGGTGAGGATAAACCTGTGTTCATTAAATATAGAGTTAGGTCATTCATTTATAGTCAAAAAAGATTTTGCTTTCAGATCCTCCCACCTATATTATGAGACAGGTGGAATGTTTGGTCATTAGTTGGTGGAAAAGAGACTAAGAGGTAGGCAGAGGTGCTGAAAGGAGAAAGAATAGAAGGCAAAACTGAGAGAAGTATAGAATGTATTGAAAGATAAAAGAAGTGGGAGTAAAGGAAGAATGTAGGTATATGAGTAAGTGTTAAAGTGCACAAAGACTCACTGGGATGAAGAGGATGGGAGGAAACAGAAGGAAAGGCAGTGAATGGTGTGATGAGGTAAAGATAGTGGTGGCAGAAAAGAGGAATGAGGCTATAAAGAATAAGAGAAGAGTAAGGCTGTAGCAAGAGAGAAAATGCAAAGAGTATTGTATTAGATGAAAGCTGGAAAGGTACATATTAGATCATTGTCAAGCAGAAAGTTAGACAAAGGTTGGAGTAGTTAATGATGGAATGGCTGGTGAGATTATTTATGTGTCTAAAGGAAAGTTTAGCAGTGGATTAGATGAATGCATGTTTAGTTTCCCCAGATAAGGGTAAGGGATTGTGTTGTGGATGTGTGGGGTAGGGGAAGGTTTGATGAAGGTAATCAAAAGTTTTTATGTGAATAGTAGAGCATTTGTGGGAGGCAGGAATGGAAAGAGTAGTTTCAGGTGAAGGTGTACCTATTTCAGGGTTATGTGATATTGCTATGGTTGTTTAGTGTGTATATGAATGGGGTGCAAAGGGAAGTAAGCAGGTGATAAGACAGAGTTTTCTGTAATCTGGAAGGTCTGAGGAGTACTGCAGTTTGGATAGAAAGACTTGCTAACCTATAAGTTGGTGAGATAAACTCTTATTAGTACAATAGATAACAGTCCAGTGCTTCAGGACTAGTTACTCATAGTGCAGCTGTGGGTTCTCAGCCACTGAAACCTGAAGTAGCAGATCTTATCTTGTAACTTTTTTACTTATATTAGTGGAATTTAAGGACGGGGAGAAATCCCTTCGGGCTGTGTCAAATTTTGCTCACACATACTACCTCACCCCCCATCCACCCATGAAGCAGCCTTGCTGTGGATGTGCTGTGTCTTGCAACCTGACCCAGGGCAGTGAACAAGGTGCAGGGATGACCCGTCATTCAGGAGGTGCTAAGATAAGAGGGAGGGTGGAGGGGTGTGGAGTGTATTCAGGGATGGAATGGGTGGGAATGATTTTATGCCTTTTTCTTTTTGGCTACCTCCCTTGTAAGGGGGAAAGAGCCTTGGTATATGTATGTATGTATTAGTGGAATTTGAAATATATATTTTGTTTTTCATCAAATCAAATTTAATTTACAGAAGAAGAATAAGAAAAAGAAGAAGAAACCTAATAAAGAGGAAAGTGAAACAGAAAAGAAGAACGGTGAAGGTGTGAGCAAAGAAAGTAATGAAATTCCAGTTGAATCTTCAGTAAAGAAGAAGAAGAAGAAGAGGAAAAAGAAGAAACAAATTTCAAATATTGAAGGTGGTGACAACCTTAATGAACCTGGAGCAGGAAAGTATGTTTTAAAGCGGAACTTTGAGCCAGAAAAAGAGGAAGAAGTTAAACAGGTGGTTAAGAAAGCACGTTATGACAAAGTGAAACACCCAGGTTTTGGTCAAGGCCATAGAATAGATGCAGATTTCACCATTTGGAAGAATATGTTTGTTCCAGAACCTGTTGTGGAAGCATTAGCTGAACTAGGCTTTGAGCAGCCAACAGAAATTCAGGTAAAGTTTATTCATTTTTCCTTAAAATGGTAGAAATACGCAAAAAAGAATCTTCTGTCTAGTTCACTTGTTCTTTTAAAGATGACAAATGCTATTACTTCATCACAGGGGTATGTTGAAACTGATGCAATTAATCAATCCATTGCCCCATCAGCTGGACTAGATTTGACTTAAGAACATAAAAACATAGAAATCAAGGATACTGTAGGAGACCATAAGGCCTACACTAGGCAGCTCCATGTCCTTTATCACTTATCCTTATCTAAAAAGTTATATTTTCTTAATGTAACCAGTAGACTCGGTGCTCACTACATAGTTACTAAGTCTGTTCCATTCATTAACCACTCAATTGGTAATTGAGTTTTTGCCTATTTCCTTCTTAAACCTAAATTTGTCCAATGTAATTCATTATTACGAGTCCTGCCCTTGTCTTTATATAACCTTGCCTGCATCACCCTTGTAGATGCCCTTGACCCATTGGATTACCCCTATTAGATCACCCCACACCCCTCATTTTTCCAGAGCATAAGTTAAGGTGTCTAAGCCAGTCTTTGTAAGGTGAATTTCTGAGCCCATGTATCATTTTGGTAATATGCCTCTGTACTGATTCTAGTGAATTAATATCCATTCTATAGGACAGAAACCCAGTCTATTTCACATAGTCAAGAATGGGTCTGACTGTCACCAGATAAAGATTAACCACTTCAGTATGACTCAAATTCTCTTGCGCAGCATCAGCTGCCATATGTAATTTGTATCACACTTCTTGCATTATAAAATATAAAGTCACTGCTGTATTACTCATTCTCTTTTACACTGAGTAATGATAAACACAGAAAATGTGATCAAACCAGTTCACAGAATCTGGGGGGTAACTCATGTACAACTAAAAATATATATATAATCAAGATGCTGATGCCAGCATCCTCGTGTAGCCACTTGTGCCTCATGATGCCTGTGTAGGTGTCACCGTACTGAAGTGGTTAATAACTACATCTGCACGATTGTTTGTAACTGTCCTAGCAATAAATCCTAATGCCCTGCAGAAACGAGAAGTGTTTATGTGTTTGAGATAGTGTCTGAGAAGTATGTTAGGGGTTACAAGGTTGGATAGAGTGAGAAATAAGGTGAAGAGGAGGGCAGGGGTGGAAAGGGAGCTGGCTGATAGGGTTGATGAAAGATTATTGGGATGGTTTAGACACACGGAAAGAATGAGTGAGGAGAGGTGTGGAAAACAGAGATGAGTGTAGTGAAGTTGAGAGGATGATCAAGGATGAGGTGGATGGATGGGGTGAAAGGGGTTTTGAGCAAGAGGGGAATGTCTGTTGAGCAAAGAAGAGAGTAGGCAGGAGATAGAGGTATGGATGATATTTTGATGCAGTCTAAAGGGATTTCTCTTTGTCTTCTTTATTTTCTGTATTTGGGGATGGGGAGGGGGGTCACCATGTAAGTGAAACAGGCCTGCTGTGGATGTATTGTGTCTTGCTGCATTGCATCCTGACCTTGGCAGTGGGTAGGAGACAGGGATGGCCCTTCATCCATGAGGAGCTAAAATAATGGGGAAACAAAGGTGGTGGATGGGGGTGGAATGGGTGGGAGGGGATGCATGCCTTTGACTTGGCTACCTTCCTTATAAGGGGGACGGGGGAAGCCCTTGGTATGTGGATAGATAGGTCCAAAGTATTATCTCCACTCATAGGCTCAGTAATCAGTTGCTTCAAAAAATTATCTTGTACCACATCTAAAAAATTTTGTGCTTCCTGGTCTCCTAATTAATTTTCCCAGTCAATGGGGAAGGGTTTTAGTTTGTGTAAATGTAGGGCCATGACTCAAAACACAAGGTTAGTTTGGTTAAGCATGAAAACTACAATTTTACAAGGCTGAGTTTTAAAGTGGTCTCATTTTTATAGAGAAAATGATATGGCATGAAATATCTGTTAATGAATTGGCTGCACAATGAGTGAGTAAAATTTTGTTTCAGCGCTTGACTTTGCCTGCTGCTATCAAAGGAAGAAAGGATGTTATTGGAGCTGCAGAGACAGGAAGTGGCAAAACTTTAGCATTTGGCATTCCGATCATCCACGGTATTCTGAGGGATAAAGAATACGAAGCAGAGCATGGTGATGAAGATAGTGATGAGGATAGTGGTGTTGATGATGGGGAAGGTGAAGGTGATGAAGAAACGGAGGGAGATTTGGAAGGGGTAGAGGACACTCAGGAGGACATTGCTGGACATGAAGATGGTGATAATGAGTGTGATTCAAGTTTTGAAGTTAGTAAGGAGGAAGATGAAGAAGAAAATGATGCAGAAGGGTCAGGAGATGAAACAGTTGATGAGAATCTGATTCAAGATGATGGCATCGGCTGTGTCAAAGTTATAGACAATGTAAAGTTTGATTTTCTGGATAATGATGACAATGTAAATGTGGCTTATGATAGCAGCAAGAAACTTCGGGCTTTAGTCATCACACCCACAAGAGAGTTGGCTATACAGGTATTGAATTTTTTTACCTTTAATTAGAACTGATTTGAGCTATAAATAAGATTTTCTGGTAGACTTATGCAGAGTAGGTGCAACTTTTAGCCTGAAATGGATTTACTAATTTTGACTTTTTTCATTTAATGCTAGTTAACTGGCTGTTTCTATATTATGTCAATTACTTAACTCATAATTTCTTGTTTTACTCCTTGTGTAGATGTTTATATTTCACCAAGAAGTATATTTTTTGTCATTAAATCTATTTCAGCCTCATTAGATTTGTCGTGATTTTTGTCTACTAATAGAATTCATGTTGGATATATTAAACTTTTTAGTTTATTATATTCTATTTTCTGTATATTAATTTTTTATGGATGCTTGCTGGCTAAGTGGGTTAGAGTGTCGCTACTTGGGGCAGAGATTGAGGTGATGGCAGTTCGAATCTGCCACTTATGAGTTGGACCAAGGGTATAGTTAATTAAATTCCATGTTTCAAGGTCCTCTGTTAGGGGGCACTGTCTTAGCCTCCTGATAGGGGGAATTTGTGATGTTAAACTGAATCATCAGTCAATCATTTTTATGATACATGTACTTATATATCATGATATTTTGGAAAGGTCAAGAGTCACTTGGATGCTGTCCTAGTTCATACAGACATAAATACAACTGTTGTTGTTGGTGGAATGGCACCCCAAAAGCAAGAACGGCTGTTGCTTAAAGGACCCGATATTGTCATCGGAACTCCAGGGAGACTGTGGGAGCTCATACAGCAGGGCAATCCACACCTCGCACAAGTCACAAGCATCAGGTATGAAGTAAAAACTTAAAACTTTATTTTCATACATTTTATTATATGACAAAAATGCATCATTAGGTGGACTATTGATGGGTACCTTCTTGTGGTCCTGTGCCCATTTTCAAAACCTGTCAATTCCTTCACATCTATCTGGAGGTGCAGTTCTGTGGGGCTGACACTTGTTCTGTGGACCGGACTCGTGATCATTCTGTCAACTTCAGTTTTATCTCTTCCACCTTTTCATACATGGAGAGCTGGCAACTGCTCCCCTCCCACCACAGTGGTGAAGTAGAAGTAGCCCCATACTAATATAATGTGGACATAAGTCCAGATTTATTTCCTAGAGGGGTCACTGATTAAATGAAGTGGCCTTGCTGCATTGCTTCTGACTCAGGGCACTGGGTGAGATGCAGGGATGACCTGTCATCCAGGAGGAGCCAAGAAAAGAGGGAGGGAGGGATAGTGAATGGGAGTGGAGTATGTGGGAATGAAATGGGTGGGAGTGGGCCTTTGACTTGGGGTACCTCCCATGTAAGGGGGAAAAGGCCATTGGAATATGTATGTATGTATATATACAGTGTATTTATTAATGGAATGGATTCTGTATTGATTAACTTTTTGTTTGTAGATATCTTGCTATTGATGAGACAGACCGAATGGTGGAAAGAGGCCATTTTAGAGAACTCCAGGATCTTCTTGAACTAATCAACTCAAGTGAAAAGGCCAAAACCAAAAGACAGACATTTGTTTTTTCAGCCACTCTTACCACCGTTCATGAAGCTCCTAAAAGGGCTTCTGTGAAGAAGAAAGTATGTATATGGAAGTACTACTGTAATTAATTTCTATTTAGAATTTGAGAGATTATTTTCAACTGTGTCATGCTGCAAGAAAGATTAGTAAAAGACGTGTGGAAGGCAGAGGTGGAAGGAATGAACATGAGGGGGCATCCTAGGATGAGATGGATGGATGGGGGTTAAAGGGGCATTGGGAAAGAGAGGAATGTCTGTTGAGGAAGGATCGGAGAGGACAGAAGATAGGGGTGAATGGAGAAGGGTTGTGTATGGATGATGCCGTGATGCATGAGGGTGAGTGGGTGGGGGATGGAGGATGAAGGAGAATGTATGAGAAATAAATTGATGCAGCCCAAAGAGATTTCTCCCCATCTTCTCCATTTCTGCATGAGGGGATGGAGAGGGGGGTCACTGAATTAATGAAGTGGCCTTGCTGTGGATGTGCTGTATCTTGTGACACTGCTTCTGACCCAGGGCAGTGGACAAGATGCAGGGATGACCTGTCATCCAGGAGGTGCCAAGATGAGAGGGAGGGAAGAGGGTGGAGGGGAGTGGAGTATGTAGGGGATGGAATGGGGGCGGGTTTCTATGTTTTTTTCTTTTGGCTACCTCCTGTGTAAGGGGGAAAAAAGCCTTTGGTATATGTATGTATGTGTCCTGCTGCATTTCATTTGACCTGAGCAGGGTGGCAGGGGCAGGGATGACCCTTCATCCACAAGGTGTTAAGATGGGGTTTTGGATGGTTGAAGGTGTGGCTATATGCATTTTTAGTTAGCCTTTGATGAGTTTGTTGGAAAATTGCATTTCTCTTTGTATATCAATATTCACCATGTATTTGACTTCTGTATTGAATGATGTGTCATGAAATTGCATTGAATGATTGATTTTGGAGTCTGAACAAGTGTCTAGAAAGCTACTTTGACCTAGTTATACCGTTTACCATTGCATATATTCTGGATAATGCACATTAATACATCATTCACACAATACTGACAACAGTACAAAGTTTCATCTCTGAGTGATATATAGTTTAATCTGACAGCTATGGCCCAATATTTTGTGGATATGGTCTCTTACAATAGAGAACTGAAGATTAAGATTGAATTGATCAGTTGAATTTGTTCAGTTAGCTGGGATGTATATTGGGGAAATGGTTTTATAATTTATGAAGACTCCATTTTGGTCCGAGTATGTGATCATGTAGCGTTAGCCTGGGTAAAACCTGCAACTGGCATGATTGGGTTAAAGAGTTTATTTGATGTGACAAGAATTATATAAATTTATCAATATATGTAAGTGCCTTGGGGGGATTAAAAAGTGTAATGAGAAATAGACATTTGGGAATGAATGCTAAGAGGAGATTGTATGAAGGGGTGATTGTACCGACAGCACTGTATGGGGGAGAAATATGGAACATAAGAGAGAAAGAGTTTAAATGTGTTTGAGATGAAATGTTTCAGAAATATGGTAGGGGTTACTAGGCTAGGTAGAGGGGAAAACGAGGAGGTGAGGAGGAGAGTGGGGGTGGAGGAGGAGTTGAGAGATAGGGTTGATGAAAGTATTGGGTTGGTTTGGACACATGGAAAGAATGAGTGAAGAAAGACTAGTAAAAGAGGTGTGGAAGGTAGAGGTGGAAGGAGTGAACATGAGGGGGCAACCCAGGATGAGATGGATGGATGGGGTAAAAGGGGCTTTGGGAAAGAGGGAAATGTCTGTTGAGGAAGGATGGGAGAGGACAGGAGATAGGGGTGAATGGAGAATGGTTGTATATGGATGATCCTGTGATGTATGAGGGGGAATGGGTGGGGGATGGAGGGTGAGTAAGTATGTGTGAGAAATAAATTGACGCAGCCCAAAGGGATTTCTCCCCATCTTCTCTTTTTCTGCATGAGGGGATGGAGAGGGGGGGTTGCCAATTTAATGAAGCAACCTTACTGTGGATGTGCTGTGTCTTGCGACACTGCTTCTGACCCAAGGCAGTGGGCAAGATGCCAAGAGGGAGGGAAGAGGGTGAAGGGGAGTGGAGTATATTGGGGATGGAATGAGTGGGAGTGGTTTTTATGCCTTTATTTTTTGGCTACCTCCCTTGTAAGGAAAAAGAAAGCCTTTGGTATATGTATGTACCTAATCTAATGCAACAATACTAACCCAATCTATGAAATATTGGTAAAACTTTAGATGTGCACAACTAAGGTATTTTTCTATAATGTATGGTTATTCCTAGAGTGTTTTGTGTGTTTCATTGTGCAGAGGATTCGAACCTACTACTCTTGGCGCCAGAGCAGTAGGTTTGAATCCTCTGCGTAACGGTCATAAAAATTATCTGATATGTATATATATATATATATATATATATATATATATATATCTCAATGTGAAATTAATAAAAGATTGTATGAGAGATCATACTGTACTGTTGGTTATTGGAAATGCATAAATGTTTCATCTCAAATGGTAGTGACTTTTTTGACTGTGATCTTTCATTCCAGTCTGTCAAAGTTACGTCGCAGATGAAAATTGAGAAGCTGATGAAGATGATAGGTCTCAAACCAAAGCCGAAGATTGTGGACATAACACAAAAATTTGGAACCGCTGCAAGTTTAACAGAGGCCAAAATAGTCTGTGACAAAGTAAGTATAATCTTGATATTCAAGGTTTTCCCTCAGTAAGATAAAATTACCCATTGACAGATAGAATTAATGTTTAATTATAGAATGCTGCAAAAGGGTTAATTGAGATAAATTTAACTTTCATTGGCATTGGTATAGGTGCACAGGGAGACATTAGAATAAGTGTGGTGTAATATGTTATATCTAAGATGAGAGGAACAAATGGGTGGTGGATCGGAGTGGAATTGGTGGGAGTGGGTCTGTGCCTTGGCTGGTTACCTCCCTGGAAGAGGTCCTTGATATATGGATATAATATATTATAATTATGGAAAAAAAAAAAAAAAAAAAAAAAAAAAAAAAAAAAAAAAAAAAAAAAAAAAAAAAAAAATATATATATATATATATATTATATGTATATATATATATATATATTTGTAGATACCCTGTGAAAGTATCATTAATTTTTTTATCAATTCATTAAGGTCTGAAATCTTTTCCTTCTTTTCAGTTTGAGAAGGATTTTTATCTATACTATTTCCTGAAACGTTACCCAGGACGCACCTTGGTCTTTTGCAACAGTGTCGATTGTGTCAGAAGACTTCAGAGTCTGTTCACTTTCCTCCAGTGTGGACCACAGGTAGGATACTGGAATCTTTTTGTCAGCATATTGATATTTGTAGATGCCAGTACATTAGAAATAGATACATGTGCTAGTGCCATAACTATTTAATGCCTTCAGTATAGTGATGCAAAATGTGGATTTATATTGGTTCTTGGGATCAGTGAAGGGAGCCTGCCTGTGATGGCCCTGAGAGACTAAATATTGAAGAAATCCTGATCAGTTCAGCTGGAGGTGAAACCCCAAAGAGGTGGCACACATTCTTTAGACAATTTTTCCTTCACTTTTTCACATAAAGGAGAGCTAGTATCTGATGACTGCTCCCCTCCTCTTCCTCTCACCAGCAGGTGATATAGAAACATTCTCACACTTATAGATAACAGTTCAAAGTTTATTCTTGAAGAGATCTATAGAAGGGTTCAGAGACTGTTGTCAATTTCTGTGATGCTGTAGATTTCCAGTCAGTGAAACTCAATTTTTTTTTTTTTAAGGAATGTCCCCTTTGGGGTAGATGCCTAGTCCTATCCCCATCCCATAGTATTCTTTCTCCCCTACCACAATGTTCGCCAGAAAAGGAAATATATATGCTGAGAAGTGGTACAGGACACTATTAAGTGGTGAGGGAACAGCATAACAGAGGGACAGTTGCAGTATAATAAAGGGGCATAATTTCTATGTGAATAGAGATTTCCTCCAACACAAAATGATGTGTGGCTCTGGTCTGTAGGGACGCCCCATATAGACCCTAAAGTATCAGGTGCATGCTACTTAGCAGATTTTAACCTCACAATAACATGCAGCCATTACTATTCCTTCAATGGGAGGAAATAGAAATAAGGGTAGTGAGTGGTGGGATGATGAAGCAAAGAAGGTTGTAGAAGAGGAGAAACAAGCATTCAGAGATCGGTTGCAAAATAGGACAAGAGAAACATATGAGAGGTACCAAGAACAAAGAAGAGAAGTAAAACATAAGATGAAGGAGAGCAGATGTGAAATGGGGGAAGAGTATGACAAAAAATTCTGAAAGTAATAAAAAGATGTTTTGGAAGGAGATTAAAAGAGGAAGGGGAGGTGAATCAAGTAGAGAAGAAAAGGTAAAAGGACCAGATAGATGATAATGGAAGTGACGGTGGTAAGAGGAAGATGGATAGAGTATTTTAGGGAGTTGCTAAATGTGAAGGAGGATAGGGAGGGAAGGTAGTTGCAGTGAAAAGCACTAAGAAAATGACAGTGATGAATGAGGAAAATTTGAGAGAAATAAGAAAAGATGAGGTGAAAGCAGTTGTTAGAATTATGAGAGCAGGTGAGGCACCTGGGTTATATGGGTGTCATGTGGAGTGTCTAAAAAAGGGATGTACAGTGATGGACTGGCTGGTGAGGTTATTTAATGTTTGTCTAAAAAAGGGTAGATTGCTGGAGGACTGGAGGAGTTCTTGTATAGTGCCGCTTTACAAGGGAAAATGGGGCAAGTGAGCATAATAGTTTCAGAGGGATCAGTGTTGGTGTAGTTGGGAAGTCTCTTGGGAGGGTTTTGATTGAAAGGATTAAGAGAGGATTAGAGGGAGTAATTGGTGAGGAACAGTGTTGGTTTAGGACAGGTAGAGGTTGTGTGGCTAAGTTTTTTGTTGTAAGGCAGATATGTGAGAAAGGTTTAGGAAAAAGTAAAGATGTTTTTTTGGGCCTTTATCAATTTGGAAAAGGCTTATGACAGGGTAGACAGGAGGCACTGTGAGAGGCATTGCGGATATATGGAATAGGAGGGAAACTGTTAAGAGCAGTCAAGATTTTTTTATGAGAATAGTAGGGTCTGTGTTAGAATTAGAAATGGAAAGAGTGAGTGGTTTGAGATAAAGATGGGACTTCACCAGGGATGTGTCATGTTGTATGAAAGTGGCAGTTGCTGACAAGTCTATCGAAATAAACACCACAAGTGAAGACGGAGCCTTTATTAGTGTGATGTTTTGCTTGTTACAGCTTGTCAAGTACATGAAAAAGTTGTTACAAGTAAAACATTGTACTAATAAAGGCTTTGTCCTAACATGGTGTTTATTTCAATAGATGTGTCCTGTCGCCATGGCTGTTCAATGTGTATATGGATGGGGTGGTGCAAGAGGAAAATGCAAGGGTAATGGGCTGGGGATTAGAGATGGTTAAAGAAAATGGGAGATAAGTCAGTTGTTTTTTGCTGACAACACTGCTTGTAGCAGGATCAGAGAAGGGATTAAGGAAGTTAGTGATGGAGTTTGGGAATGTGTGCAAAAGAAGGAAGTTGAAGATAAATTTGGGTAAAAGTAAGGAAATGAGATGTACAAGGGGAGAGGATGGTAGCAAATTGGAAGCAAGTATTTAGAGAGAGAGGCTGAAGGAAGTGGATAGCTTCAGATACTTATGGGCAAATGTGGCAGGAAAAGGAGGAGTGGAGGTGGAGATAGAATTTAGATTGATAGAAGCAAGTAAATGCCTTGGGGGTTTTAAAAGTGTAATGAGAAATAGACATGGAACATAAGATAGGAAGAGAAAGTTTAAATGTATTTGAGATGAAATGTGAGAAGTATGGTAGGGTTTATTAGGCTGGATACAGTGAGAAATGAGGAAGGAGGAGAATAGGGATGGAAAAGGAGTTGGGAGATAGGGATGACAAGAGTAGTGGGATGGTTTGGTCACATGGAAAGAATGAGTGGAGAAAGATTAGAAAAAGAGGTGTGGAAGGCAGAGGTGGAGGAAGTGATTATGATGGGGCAACCAAGGATGAGATTGATGGATATGGTGAAAGGGGCAGTGAGAAAGAGGGGGATGTCTGCTGAGGAATGAAGGGAGAAGACAGATGATAGGGGTTAGTGGAGAATGGTTGTGTATGGATGATGCTGTGATGCATGGGAGTGGGTGGAGGATGGGGGGTGTTAGGGAGTATGTGTGAATGATATTTTGATACAGCCCAAAGAGATTTCTCCCTGTCTCCTTTTTTTCTGCATGAGGGGACAGAGAGAGGGGGGGTTGCCAATTAAATGAAGCAGCCTTGCTGTGGATGTGTTGTGTTTTGCTGAAGTGCTTCTGACCCAGGGTGATGGGCGGGATGCAGGGATGACCCATCATCCTGGAGGAGCCAAGAAAAGAGGGAGGGAGGGGTGGTGAATGATGGGAGTATGTGGAGATAAAGCGGGTGAAAGCATATGTATGCCTTTTGACTTTGGCTGCCCCCTTGTGAGGGAGGAAAAGACTTTAGTATACATACATATGTATGACTTTGGCTACCTCCCATGTGAGGGAGGAAAAGTCCTTGGTATATGTATATATGTGAAACTCAAGGCAACAATTATTATTATTGTTCTGGCTCATGTCAGGCAGTTTTGTTCAGCTTATGGGGTTCTGTACTATTGTATTGTCTCATTAAAGTCCTGTGGTAAGATAGTGACTGGAATGGATGATATTCTGGCTAATGGAAAATTATTTTGTTCAGCTGAGGAACTATCACTTGATTGAAGGGATTATATTTCTTTGGTATTGGGTCTGTGTCATTTGTGTTGTGGTGCTTAAATTCATATGAAATATATATGTGATAGTGATGCAGATGATCCTCAATTTAGCAAACCTCTGCTGGGACATAAACAATGAATGCACTGATAATGAAAATGATAGTTGATGTTGGGAGTATTATGTTATTGTGTATATGTATTATTTTGATGCCTTGGCTGGCTACCCCCTTATAAGGTGGCATATGTAGATGTTTGAAATGGTGTTGATTGTTATTTCTTGATTTGTTTTCAGTCCTTACATGCTTCAATGCATCAGAAACAAAGATTGAAAAGCTTGGAAAGATTCTCCTCCAATCCTCGTGGTTTTCTCCTGGCAACAGATGTCGCAGCAAGAGGGCTGGACATTCCAAATATCCAGCATGTTATTCATTACCAGGTCCCAAGGACTGTCGAAGTAGGTTGAAGTTTGATTTATGAATGATTTCCAAGGGAAATACAAAAGTCATGTAACATATCTCAAATTTCCATGAATCGGGTTTTATGAACATGTTTATTCCCACCTTTTGAATTAATCTTTAGTTGGAAAGATTTTACAAATATTCACCCAATTTCTACAGACATATATTCATCGCAGTGGCCGAACAGCCCGTGCCACCCAAGAAGGTCTTAGTGTTCTTCTTGTGGATGGAAAAGAGGCAACCTGTTATCATCGTATATGTACTACACTTAAAAGAGAGGCTGATCTTCCACCATTCCCAGTGGACATAGAGATTCTTAGACAGGTGAGTCTTCTGTGATGATTAGGTGGCTGTTTACAATGGAGAAAAATTGCGAGTGGATGAAGGAGTTTCATGGCCTAAATAGTTCTTCATGTTTGCTTAGTAAATTTTTTTGAGTGAATGGGGAGGGACAAAGTCCTCTGTGAGGGGCATCGTCCTGGCCTTCTGATATGGGGGAGTTTGTGATGTTAACCTCTTCACTCCAGGGCACATCGCATGTCTGGCAGCATTAGCTGCCTGACGTGCGATGTTGCGTCATAATAATCGCATTATAAAAAATAAAGTCAGTGCTCAATCGTTTGTTCTCTTTCATCCGTGAATTTTGATAACCATAGAAAATATGATGAAGCCAGTTTAGAGAGAATGGAGGTTCCGTAGGTGCGACTACAATAAATATAATCAAGACGCCGATGTCGGCATCATCGCGTACCCACTTGCTCCTCATGACGCCTATGTAGGCGTCACCGTATGGAAGTGGTTAAACCATATCAAAATCAAATCAGAATGAGGAGGGGGTCAGGGTGAACCGGGTCTGACTGTTGGACTCTGCTGCGGAGGAGTTGTGTCTTTCTATATGCCTTTGGTTTGAGCAGTGTTTTGTGGGATGAGGCTGTGAGGGGCAAGGATTGTCTATCTATATGTCAATATACAAAGTGCCCCTTCCTGCAAGGATTGGGTGTACATAATTTTCTTTAATGTAATGTTATCTTTATTTTAGGTTAAAGAAAGGGTCAATTTAGCTCGTGGAGTGGAAAAGCTGGAGTACTCTCAGCGCAAAAGCAGTGTTGAGGACAACTGGCTCAAGAAGGCAGCCCAGGAAGCTGAATTGCTTCTAGATGAGTAAGATATATACATATTTATTTACTTATAAAAATAAGGGGGTGAGGAGGAGAATGGGGTTAGAAAGGGAGTAGGAAGATAAGGTTGATGAAAGAGCATTGGGATGTTTTGGACACATGGAAAGAATGAGTGAAGAAAGATTAGTAAAAGAGGTGTGGAAGGCATAGGTAGAAGGAGTGAACATGAGGAGGTGACCAAGGATGAGATGGATGGATGGGGTAAAAGGGGCATTGGGAAAGAGGGGAATGTCTGTTGAGGAAGGATGGGAGAAGACAGAAGATAGGGGTGAATGGAAAATGGTTGTGTATAGATGATATTGTGATGCATGAGGTGGAGTGGGTGGGGGATGGGGGGTGAGGGAGTATGTGTGAAAAAATAATTTGATACAGACCAAAGGGATTTCTCCCCATCTTCTCTTTTTCTGCATGATTTAATGAAGCGGTCTTGCTGTGGATGTGCTGTGTCTTGCGACACTGCTTCTGACCCAGGGCAGTGGGCAAGATACAAGGATGACCTATCATCCAGGAGGAGCCAAGATTAGAGGTGGAGTTTACGATGTTAATCTGAATAATCATTGCATGTAACAGAAGGGACAACAAAGGGTGCTTGATGAGTGAAGGATGGGTTTATGCCCTCACTGGGCCACCCTCTTTATAAGGGGGAAAGGTTCTTTTGGTATATGTATATATTGTTATGGCAGAGTTATTTGCTCTCCTCACATACAAATAATAATTGAATATTCCAGGGATGATTTGGACGAAGATGAAAAAAGGGCTGTGACCCAAAATGCAGCTCAAATGAAAAGAGAAATTCAGAAGAAAAGAGCACAACTCAATCAGATGCTCTCCCACCCACTAGTGTCTTCTGACTTTTCTGGGAAGTATCCAACTCAGACAGGGATACTTATCGATCCGCACAGAGAAATGCAAGCAGAGAGTAACAAAGCCTTGACAGTCATGAAGAAGGAAACAGAAGAATATACTTCCTTAGCCAAAAAAGTTAAGATAAAACCTCTAGGAAAGAAAGTTAATAAAAAGAAATATAAAGGATTTGAAAAGAGAAGATTAAAAAGACAAAAAGAAAAAGAGAAAATGATGAAGGAAATGGAAAAAGAAAAACAGGAATTCTAAAGGTAATATGAATATTTATCTGAAATATTGTGAATTAGATTGATAAATTTGCTTATTATTTTACCTGTAAATTGTTTGAAAAGTATTGTTTTAATAAAATGTTAAAAGATAGAAAATCTGTAAATAACCATTTGTATAGGTAACCCCGTTCTTTTGAATATACTGTTATTAGTTGTTGTTGTCATTCATTAGACTGTGGCTGCATAGCCCAGTCTCCTTGAGGAACATCATGGCTGGAATGGAGTTTTTCTCATAAATCCCTTATAGAGTATATTTTGTGTTATTGGTGTGCATAATTGTGTACAATGCAGACTTCCATAATGTCTTGTATGGTATGGGGTGAAGTTTTACATCCTGGACAGTTATTTGATGTGGTCAACCAGCCGCCTCAGGTAACTTGGAAAGGCTGGATGGTGGGTGCACCACAGCCTGGCTAGGTGGGCTCTGTCCTCTCAATGGAGAGAGGATTCAGAGGGATGGATATCAGGGAGTCTGGTATGCAGCAATGTATTGTTTTTCAGTTTGTTGATGGAGCAGTGAGTGACATGATTATGGATATGCTTCTGGAGGCAGGTGTCAAGTGGTTGTGGAAGTGATACAGTATAGGTATTTAGGCATTATTTTGACATTTTGTGATGTGTGGGTATTCTGCCATGTAGTGCAGTGGGTATGCTGTGTTTGCAGAGGCTGCGGCAAGTGCTTGCATGCCTCACTATGTGTAGGTTTAATTTTAAGGTTGCTTCATTGCTGGTGTGCCAACACATAACACTGAACTTTACGCTGTCCTTGGTATTTGCAAATAGCATGAACTGACATTATGTTCAGGTCCCACAAGCATCCTCGCCTCCACTTGGATGAGGGGCTGGCACCCAGTTTACAGACCAGATCCAAGATCATTTATTGGTGAATTTTCTTCTTCTTCTTCTTCTTTTTTAATGTTAGGAAATAAAGTTGCCAGCCAGCCACTTCTACCTTCCTTTTTTCCATCCTACCAGCTGGTGACATGGAAACAAACCCTCGCATTTCTTTTTGGAGATGTACTGCATAATCCAAGTAATCCTTCACTCACCTTGTGAATGATTCAGTTTAATGTTACAAACTCTCCCCATCAGGAGGCTAGGATGGTGTCCCTTACAGAGTTCTTTAAGGAATGGAAATTAATGAGCCATACCCTTGGTCCAACTCGCTGGCAGCAGGGTTGGAACTGCCATCACCTCAACCTCTGCTGCAAATAGTAATGCACTAACTTGCTCAGCCAGTGAGCATTCACCTTTTTAATACTTGTACAATGTATGTTCATTGGCCAATCAGCTTAGTGAGTATTCCTAGGAGTGGAGGTGGCTCAAGGCAGCCTGGCAAAGCAAGTTAAGTGCGCACTACAATAAATTCCTTGTTTCATTATGTCCTTTGTAAAGAGGTTCTTTCCTACAGCCTTTGCTGAGAGGTGAGGGGTTCAATATTATAAGCAAAGTCAGATGATCATTATTGTTATTATTAATTATTATTATTATGGTTAGCATAGTAATTATCTATGAGAAGCTAAAATACAAGGAGAAAAGAATGGTGGATTTGGTGGAAATGGGTACATATCTTTTGACTTGGCTACTTCTCTTGTAAGAGGAAAAAAGCCATTGGTGTATAGAATTATTATTTTTTTTTATTATAATTATATAATTTATGATAATCTGTGGATCCATATATGAAGGGTGGTGGATGGGAGTGGGTACTTGCATTTTGACTGGTCTACCTCTCTTATAAGGGGGGAAAAAGCCTTTAGTATATACATACATACCTATACCAAAGGCTTTTCTCCCTTACAAGGGAGGTAGCCAAAAAACAAAGGCATAAAATCCACATGCATCCATTCCATCCCCACATACTCCACTCTTATCCACCTCTTATTTTAGCTCCTCCTAGATGACGGGTCATCCCTGCATCTCGCTCACTGCCCTGGGTCAGAAGCAGTGTTGCAAGACACGGCACATCCACAGCAAGGCCACTTCATTAAATTGGCAACCCCCTTTCTCTGTCCCCTCATGCGTCAATTTATTTTTCACACATACTTCCTCACCCCCCATCCCCCACCCACTCCCTTTCATACATCACATCATCATCCATACACATCCATTCTCCATTCACCCCTATCTTCTGTCCTTTCTCGTCCTTCCTTAACAGACATTCCCATCTTTCCCAATGTCCCTTTTACCCCATCCATCCATCTCATCCTTGGTTGCCCCCTCATGTTCACTCCTTCTACCCCTGCCTTCTGCACCTCTTTCACCGATCTTTCTTCACACATTCTTTCCATGTGTCCAAACTATCCCAATATTCTTTCATCAATCCTATCTCCCAACACCCTTTCAACCCCCATTCTCCTCCTCACCTCATTTCTCACTATCCAGCTTAGTAACCCCTTTCATACTTTGGTATATAAATAGATTATAATGATTATTGGAAGTGATTATTAAGATTGGAAGTGAGTATTAAGGAAGAAAGACTGGAGGAAGTGGATAGCTTTAGATACTTGGGTGTGAATGTGGTGGGAAAGGGTGGAGTGGAGGTGGGGGTAGAATGTAGATTGAGAGAAGCAAGTAAATGCCTTGGGGGATTAAAAAGTGTAATGAGAAATAGACATTTGGGAATGGAGGCTAAAAGGAGATTGTGTGAAGGAGTGATTGTGCTGGTACCACTGTATGGGGCAGAAACATGGAGCATAAGAGAGAAAAGTTTAAATGTATTTACCTATTTCTATTTTACGGGACGAGAGCTATGCTCGTAGTGACCTGTTTTTGTATCTCTCCACATCCAGTTTATTCTTAAAATTGTGTATAGTTTTGGCATTCACTGTTTCTCTGTTCAGTTTGTTCCAGACATCAATCACTCTATGTGGGAACCTATTCTTTTTCAGGTCTCTTCTATAAGTGTCCTCCTTTAGTTTCTTTTCATGTCTTCTTGTTTCTCTTCTGTCCCACTTTAATAAGTCGTCTCTATTGAGGATTTCCATCCCTTTCATAATTCTGTAAATGGTCAATAAATCACCTCTTTATCTTTTCTGTTCCAGTGTTGATAGATATAATTTCTCCAATCTTTGTTCATATGTCAGATTTGACAGTGTAGGTGCCATTTTTGTCGCTGCTCTTTGGATTCTTTCTAATTTTCTTATGTTCTTCTTTGTGCAGGGTGCCCACAATGTTGCGGCATATTCTAGTTTAGGTCTTATCAGTGTAACCACTATTTTTTTAACCATCTCATCTATGTAGTTGAAGGCCACTTTCATTGATCTTAGTAAGATAAAAGTCTCCCCCAAAAAAATTATTGACATGTTTATCAGGTGTCAAGTCACTTGAGATGATTACTTCCAGGTCCCTTTCTGAATTGACCTTTTTAACTTCTTTGTTTCCAATTTTGTATTGACCCGATACTCTATTTTTGCTTTTTCTAAATTCCATTATGCTACATTTCTTGATGTTGAAGTTCATCTCACATTTCTGACTCCATTCCCATATTTTGTCTAGGTCTTGTAATGATTTACAATCTTCTTCCATTTTTACTCTTGAGTAATTTGGCTTTGTCAGCAAAGAAGTTCATGTAACAATTTTCTCCCTCATCCATATCATTTGTATATATGGCAAACATTAAAGGGGCCAATACAGAGCCTGGCGGGATACCACTTTTCACATCTTCCCAGTTCAAATTTTTGTTTCTAAGTACCACTCTCATTTTTCTTCCAATTAAGAAGTCCTTCATCCATTCCAGCAGTTTACCTTGTATTCCTCCTATTATTTCAATTTTTCTTATTAATTTTTTATGTGGTACTTTGTTGAATGCCTTCTGCAAATCCAAGAAGGCACAGTCTGCCCAGCCATCACTTTCTTGTATTATCTCAATTAATCTTGAGTAAAAGCAGATCAGGTTTGTGGTGCACGATCTTCCACTTCTAAAGCTAAATTGTTTAGGGTATATTATTTTATTTTCTTCCAAGTGTTTAGTCCATTTATTTCTGATGACTTTTTCACATATTTTTGCTACTGTGCTTGTAAGGGATACTGGTCTGAAATTTGTAGGATCTTCCCTATTTCCTCCTTTGTATATTTGTACAGTACTATGTTTGCATCTTTCCAATCTTGTGTTACCTTTCCTTCTTTGAGTGAGGAGTCTAATATCTTTTATATTTTGTCTGTCAGTTCTTCTATACACTTGTTCAGTATCCAATTTGCAATTCTGTCTGGTCCATGCGATTTCCTGACATCTAGGTTTTTTATTTGATCTCTTATTTCTTTTTGTGTTACCTTTATTTCTTCCATTTTGGGTGATCTTTCTTGTTTTCTATCTTCCCAAAATTGTGAGCACTCAGTTGTAAAAACTGACATGAAATGTCTGATCATGACTTCTGCCATTTCTGTGTGTTTGAGATGAAATGCCTGATAAGTATGATAGCAGTTTCTAGGCTGGATAGAGTGAGAAATGAGGAGAGTGGGGATGGAAAGGGAGTTGGGAGATAGGGTTGATGAAAATAGTATTGTGATGGTTTGGACACATGGAAAGAACGAGTGAAGAAAGATTAGTAAAAGAAGTGTGGAAGGCAGGTGGAGTGAACATGAGAGGGCAACCAAGGATGAGATGGATGGATGGGGTAAAAAGGGGCATTGGGAAAGAGAGGAATGTCGGTTCAGGAAGGAAGGGAGATGACAGAAGATAGGGGTGAGTGGAGAATGGTTGTGTATGGATGATGCTATGATGCATGGAAGGGAGTAGGTGGGGGATGGGGGTTGAGGGAGTATGTGTAAATAATATTTTGACACAGCATGAAGGGATTTCCCCCCATCTCTTTCTGCATTAGGGGACGGAGAGTAGTGGGTTGCTGATTAAATGAAATGGCTTTCCTGTGGATGTACTGTGTCTTGCTACATTGCTTCTGACCCAGGGCAGTGGGCAAGATGCAGGGATGACCTGTCATCCAGGAGGAGCCAAGAAAAGAGGGAAGGAGGGTTGGTGAATGGGAGTGGAGTATGTGGGCATGAAATGGGTGGGAGTGGTTTTATGCCTTTGACTTAGGCTACTTCCCTTGTAATGGGGGAAAAAACCATTGGTGTATGTATGTATGTATTGATTATTATTGGAATGCTCACTGGTAGAGTAGTTTAGTGTTGTTACTTGGATGTGAGGTAAGAATGGAGGCAATTTCAGTTAAACCTTGAGTGAGTTCATAATATGGGCATTATACTATATTAAATTTCCTGCTTCTAAAAGTCCTCAATATGGCAACATCAACTGAACCCTTTGAGAGGGGGAGTTCATGACATTAAACTGAATCATTATTATTGTTATTATTGTCATTACTATTATTATTTCTCCCGTTGTTCTCTATTTTCTGCATGAGGGTACAAAGATGGGGTGTCACTGTGTAAGTAAAGTGACCTTGCTGTGGATGTGCTGTGTCTTGCTGCATTGCTTCAGACCTAGGCAGTGGGCAGGAGACAGGGATAAACCCTTCAAACACGAGGAACCAAGATGAGAGGGAAACAAGGGTTGTGGATGGGAGTGGAATGGCTCGGAGTGGGTACATGTCTTTGACTTGACTTTCTTCTTTATAAGGGGGAAGAAGTCCTTGGTGTGTAAATAGATTATTATTGGCTAATTCACTTATAAGGGTGAAGGATTCTTATAAGGGGGAAGAAGTCCTTGGCATCTAAATAGATTCCTATTGGCTAACTCACTTATAAGGGTGTAGGAACCTTGTGAGGAGGAAGAAGTCCTTGGTATATGAATAGATTATTATTGGCTAACTCACTTATAAGGGTGAAGGAACCTTATGAGGAGGAAGTCCTTGGTATATGAATAGATTATTATTGGCTAACTCACTTATAAGGGTGAAGGAACCTTATAAGGGGGAAGAAGTCCTTGGCATATAAATAGATTATTACTGGCTAACTCACTTATAAGGGTGAAGGAACCTTATAAGGGGGAAGAAGTCCTTGGTATATAAATAGATTATTATTGGCTAACTCACTTATAAGGGTGAAGGAACCTTATAAGGGGGAAGAAGTCCTTGGTATATAAATAGATTATTATTGGCTAACTCACTTATAAGGGTGAAGGAACCTTATAAGGGGGAAGAAGTCCTTGGTATATAAATAGATTATTATTGGCTAACTCACTTATGAGGGTGAAGGAACCTCTTGTATATAGATTCTGTCATCTTGGGGTGAAGAGAGGATTTAGAGGGATGGATATCAGGGCTTGGCATGCAGTAATGTGTTGTCTTTCAGTTTGTTGATGGAGTAGTGAGTAATATGATTATGGATATGCTTCTGGAAGCAGGTGTCTGGTGGTTGTTGTGGTGTCTATGTGGTGGGATCACCCCCGGAAACCCCATCATGGAAGGAATTGGGGACCTAATTGCCACAAGAAGCCCTTGCTCCTGTGGGTGGAACAGATCCCTGGGAGCAGCTTTGGTTACCTGGGGCAAGTACCTTGATTTGTATTGTGATTATTATTTTGCTTTCATCTTTCTCTGGTGAAAAAATGGATTACTGTGAATGTAGTGCCTTGGCTTCTTTTTTATTGTAATACTTCTTAATTTGTCTCGTGTTATCTCATCAGACAGGCTTGTGTTGCGTACCCTGCCAAGGACTTTTGACTTGTTGCAAAAATAGGTCCAGTTTTCAAATTTCTCTGTGAACTGTGAGTACTATTTTCACCACTATAGAGGTAGTAGAATATATCCCCCACAAAAGGGAAGGAAAAACATACATGTAGGAAATTAGATAGTACAGAGGGGTGACATGTGTAAATGTACATTTGTTTAAAAGTGTAGAAAGTCAGTAGCATCACTGTTGTTGAAGATCAGTAGATTTTTTTTATGATGTATATCTATAAGTGTAAGTGAAGTGGCCCTGCTGTGGATGTACGGTGTCTTGCTGCATTGCTTCTGATCTGGTCAGTTGGCAGGAGACTGGGATGACCCTTCATCCAATAGGAGCTAAGATGAGATCAAAACAAGTGGGTGGTGGGTGAGAGAGTGTGTGTCTCTTGACTGGCTACTTCCCTTATAAGGGAGAACCCTTGGTGTATGTATATATATATATATATATATATATATATATATCTATCTATATATATATATATATATATATATATATATATATATATGTATAATATGAGTAATTCGCTAGTGGTCTATAAATGATATAGACCATGGACTAAAATCTACTGTTTCCAAATTTGCTGATGATACAAAACTGTGCGGAGTGGCAAATGATCACTCAAACCAATTAGATATTCAAGAAGATTTAGATAAATTACAGCAATGGTCTGAAAAGTGGCTAATGAAATTTAACACAAGTAAATGCAAGGTAATGCACATAGGTAAAAATAACAGCAAGTACGATTACAAGTTATTTGGAAATTCGTTAACAAAAGTGGATAGTGAAAAAGATCTCGGCGTAATTATCAGTAACGACCTCAAATCATCCAAGCAGTGTATTTCAGCCTCTGAGAAAGCAAATAAGATTCTGGGATTGATTGCGCGATCTTTTGATTTCAAAAGTCCATCACTCATTAACAAGCTATATAAATCGTTAGTTCGTCCACATTTGGAATATGCTGTTTCCGTATGGTCACCGAATCTCATTAAAGACATTGACAGACTGGAAAAAGTACAACGGCGAGCCACAAAACTCATTCCAAATATCAAAAATAAATCATACGAAAATCGACTTAAGCACATGAATCTGTTTTCCCTAAAAAAGCGTAGACTCAGAGGTGACTTGATACAGGTCTTTAAGATTTTAAAGGGAATTGACAACATCAAAAGTGACCAAATTTTCACATTGAATGAGAATCAGACAAGAAACAATGGTCTCAAACTGTCCGGAAATAGATTCAATTTGGAAGTAGGTAGAAACAACTTTGCCAACCGTGTAGTTAATGAATGGAATAAACTTCCTGCACAGGTAGTGCAATGTAGTTCAGTTCGAAGCTTTAAGAATCATTTAGATAAATACCTAAGTAAGATGCTGTAATTATTATAATTTATGTTATATTATTTGTTTTTGTTTTGTTATAATTTGTCTCTGATTTTCATTTATTATTAGTTATATGTCAATTTATTATCATTTACTATTTACCTGTTTGTTTGTTATTCAACTATACCAATGCATTTATTTATGTATTTTAATTGTTATTTACATTGTTATAGTTTTTTTTTTTTTTTAATTTTATTTTTTTTTTTTTTTTTTTTTTTTTGCATCCGACCTAGATATGGATCAAAAGGTCTCCTGTCGGCATGCTTTGCCTTTGTAATCCTTTGTAATCAATCAGATAGTTTTTATGATCGTTGTGCTGAGTATTCGAACCTACTGCTCTGGCTCCAAGAGGCTCCCAAGTCAGTGCCTTACACCACACAGCTATCGATGGTTAAACAATCTATAGCTGAGTGGTGTAAGGCACTGTCTTGGGAGCCTCTAGGAGCCAGAGCAGTAGGTTCGAATCCTTTGCGCAACGATCATATATTTTATCTGATATATATATATATATATGCATATATATATATATATATGTATATATATATATATATATATATGTATATATATATGTATATATTTATATATATACATATATATATATATATACATATATATATATGTATGTATACCAAAGGTTTATTTCCTCTTGTAAGGAAGGTAGCCAGCCGCTGACTAAATATTCAGCACCTATGTGCTTATGATAGGTTCTGATATAATAGTATTAGTTGGCATTGATAAGAGTTTGGTTGGCACTTGTATAGTAAGTGTCTGGAATTTATGATGATTTGGTTGATGCTGGTAAATATCTGATTGAATCTAATAAGTATCTGGTATGTACTTACATGGTAAGTATCTGGTTGGCATATATGATTATTTGGTTGGCACTGATGCATATCTTAGCTGGAATATAACGTCATAAGTGTCTGGTTGGCACATATCTTAGCTGGGATATAACGTCCTCACTGGGTGTAATTGCCTTATATGTAGTAGAATATTTGTCTCATTCTAACCAGAATAAAATGTATAACTTGCGTCACCGCGCAGAACACAATGGCCCCTTTGTTACCTATGGGTTGACATGGAGACGAATAAAATCATCTGGCGGCATCCAAAGTAAAAGAAAAAGTACCATACTGTAGGGAGGGTGTTGCTATGGATGCTAAGATCTTCATAAGTGGTTGAATTTTCGTAAGCCTTTCATCAGGATGAAATGTGTAAAAAGTGTTGCAGTTCAGAAGAGATAAGTAAGAACATAAGAATGGAGGAGACGGCAAGAGACCATAAGGCCTACACTAGGTAGTTCTATGTCTTACTACCTCTCCATCCTTAAAGTTATTTAATCTTATCATAAAACAATAGCTTCAGCGCTCACTACATAGCTCCTAAGTCTATTCCATTCGTTAATCACACTTGGGGTAAACCAGTTTTTGTCTTCCTTCTTAAACCTAAATTTGTCCCATTTAAACTTATTACTACGAATCCTGCCTGCTACCTTAATATGATGACCTTGCTTGCATCACCCTTGTTAAAGCCCTTGGCCCATTTGAACACCTCTGTACTTAAGTGACGCACAAGTAACTACAATCAGTATCGATTTCACGCGACGAGCGATTTTGAATTCGAAAGTCGTTATACTGATTTCAAATCTAACGACTTTCGAGCTTCGAGATGGAATGATCGATGATGTGGATTCGTGTTCATGGGAAAGGTCATGGCAGCTGGCGGAACGCTGGGAAGACGGGCGAAACGCCTCCACCTCAAGGTCATCGGCTGGGGGCTGGAAGGGAGGACAGACTCCTGCAAGAACTGAGGGCCTCTTCAGGGGACCGAAGGCTCCTAACGCGACCGGCGTATCTTGCGATCACACAGGAGCTTCTGTTGACCAGATGGGGATCGTGAGGACCACGCAAAGAAAGACACGGAAGCCAAGAACCCTGGATGTCGTCGTTGGTGGTGAACGCCTCTTCACCTCCCTGGTGTCTCAGGAACTTGTGATGTCGCAACGAGTCTTTAGGCGGGATTGAAGGTCTTGAGTTTTCGTCGTCGTCGTCGTCATTTTTTCTTCATTATTTTATTTTTTATTCTTCCTTGTTGTTCTTCTTTTTCTTTTTTCTTCTTGTTCTTATCCTTCTTTATTCTTCTTCCTTATACTTCTTTTTTATTATTATCCTTCTTATTCTCTCTATCTTCTCCTTTTTCTTCTTCTTCTTCCTCTTCTTTATTCTTCTTCCTGTTATTCTTATCCTTCTTTTTCCTCTTCTTCCTCTTTTTCTTCTTCTTTATCCTACTTTCTGTTCTTATCCTTCTTCTTTTTCCTCTTCTTTTTTTTTTCCTCCTTTTGGTTAAAAAGAATACACGTACAGCGAAACGTAATTATGAAATTAAGGTTGCTAGTCAATCAAGATCCAACCCAAAGGGTTTCTTTCATCTCTTTAGAACAAAAAATAAAGAAAGAATAGGACCAATTAAAAACGATGAAAATGTCGTGATAGAATCGGAGAAAAAAATAAGTGAGGAGTTCAACAATTATTTTCTATCGGTGTTTACTAATGAGAGGTTAGATAAAGTACCTGACTGCGATCCGATTTTCAGAGGGGATGAAGAAAGTAGTCTATCTAATATCAGCATTAGTAAAGTAGAAGTAGTCAAGCAGATTGAAAGACTTAAAGCTACAAAATCCCCGGGTCCAGACGAAATTTTTCCGAGAATGCTAAAGGAGTGTAAATTTGAAATCTGCGACCAGTTAACTGAAATATTTAATAAATCAGTAGACACTGGTTTTGTGCCTACTGCTTGGAGGCAAGCAAACGTTGTTCCTGCTTTTAAGAAGGGAGATAGATCGTCTATATGTAACTACTGGCCAACCAGTTTGACATCGGATATAGGAAAAATGCTTGAATCAATAATAGTAAATAGACTCGGAGAACACATCGAAAGACATAATTTAATTCGTGATTCACAGCATGGTTTCTCCAAGGATACGGAGCTGCCTAGTGTAGGCCTTATGGTCTCTTGCAGTCTCCTTCATTCTTATGTTCTTATGTCCTCCTCCTCCTCCTCCACCTCCTTCTTCTTCTTCTTCTTCTTCGTCTTCGTCTTCTTCTTCTTCTTCTTCTTCTTCTTCTTCTTCTTCTTTTCTATCCTTCTTCTTTATCCTACTTCTTTCTGTTCTTTCTATCCTTCTTCGTTTTCCTCTTCTTCTTCCTCTTTTTTTTCTTCTCCTCCTTCTCCTCCTCCTCTTTCTTCCTCTTCTTCATCTTCTTCTTCTACCCCTTCTTTTTTATCTTTCTTCTTCCTGTTCTTCTTATCCTTCTTTTTCCTCTTCTTCCTGTTCTTATCCTTCGTCTTCTTCTTTATCCTTCTTCTTCCTGTTCTTCTTATCCTTCTTTTTCCTCTTCTTCTTCTTCTTCTTCTTCTTCTTCTTCTTCTTCTTCTTCTTCTTCTTCTTCTTCTTCTTCTTCTTCTTCTTCTTCTTCTTCTTCTTCTTCTTCTTCTTCTTCTTCTTCTTCTTTATCCTACTTCTTTCTGTTTTTCTTATCCTTCATCTTTTTCCTCTTCTTCTTCCTCTTCTTTTTTCTTCTACTCTTCCTCCTTTTCCTCTTCCTCCTCTTCCTTCTTCTTTTTCTTCTTTTTCCTGTTCTTCTTATCCTTCGTCTTCTTTATCCTTCTTCCTGTTCTTCTTATCCTTCTTCTTTTTCCTCTTCTTCCTCTTTTTCTTCTTTTTTATCCTTCCTGTTCTTATCATTCTTTTTTTTCTTCTTTTTCTCCTCTTCTTTCTCCTCTTATCATTCTTCCTCTTCATATCCTTCTTCTTCCTCTTCATCTTATCCTTCCTCTTTTCTTCTTATTCTTCTTGTTCTTCTTTTTCTTCTTCCTCCTCTTATCCTCCTCCTCCTTCTTCTTTCTCTTCTTCTTATCCTTCTTATTCTTCTTATTCCTCTTCTTTTCTTCTTATCCTTTTCTTTTTATTTTTCTTCTTCACGTTCGTCCATGAGAAGCTAAGATAAGAGGGAAGCAAGGGTGGGAGATGGGACTGAGTGCGTGACTTTGGCTACCCCCGCATATAAGGGGGGAAAAGCCCTTGGTATATAGATCCATTCTTCTTTTCCACCTTCCCTTTCTTCGTGGGACAGAAAAGGTGAAGGACGGTGGCTTACAAGGCTTATAAGGCTTATAAGGCTTCTCGTGAGCTTCGACTCTGGAGACATGACTGTCCCGCGTGGCAAAGCTCGGAACACTAGTCAAAAACAGAAGAACGTGGTTAGGACACCCACAGTGGGCCGAGGTGGGCGGTTTTGTGTAACTCCTGTTTATTATGTTTTATTATTTTTTATATATTATTTTTATTTATTTATTTATTTACTTATTTTTTGACCGCACGTTCTTGAAGAAAAATATTGACGAGGGGAAATGGCGCAGTCTTTCTCGTATCGGGTCTATAAATTCACGACTTCTGCACAAAACCTTCTCCGTAACACTCTCGTGGGTGCTGACGCGTCACAGGCAGGATAGAAACACTGGTGAACTAGTCCATAACAACAACAGATCACAGATAGCAAGGGAGGGGACAGACCCAGGCTTCCTTTGAGTTTGAAGCTCACTTGGTACATTCTCGATTTAGTTACTCGCGTTTGACCCAACTCCCTGTGCTCCGATTTAGGCCTGGCCACTCCCTGTGCCCCCTTTGATCCTTTACCTCGCCCCTTCCACCCTTTCACCCCTTCTACCTGTCTCCCCCAATCTCACCCATCCACTCCCCCCTTCCCTTTCTCACCCCCTCTCCTCCCTCCACTCCCCATTCTCGTTGTACCTTTCCATGTTTGACCCAGATTGTCTTGTTCCCAGACCCCCCTTCCCCCGTCCCCTCCCCATCGTTCTCCTCCACTTAGCCGCTTATTCACTTGTTTTGATTTTATGTTGTTCACAAGGATAATGATGAGAATGTATGTATGTATGTATGTGTATATATATATATATATATAAATATATATATATATATATATATATATATATATATATATATATATATTGCAGAAACCACAGGGAAATTAAAGTCGGAATACTGAACGTTTTCGTCTATTACGACATCCTCAGAGTACAAGAAAAAATAGAACACAATATTTATACAGAAGTAAGAAAACTGGGAGAGGTTATAGTCACATAAAACCTTCGGACATTATACATACATACACATTCAATTACACATGGAAATGTTAATGGTAATAATAATAAAAGTACATACACATTCATATACACATGGAAATAAGAAAGGTAATAGTAACACAAAAAAAAAAAAAAAAAATTCAAAAGAGCAAAATCATGTGGCCGAAAGGTCCATAGGACATTTGGTACAATTAGGAAACTTGGTACTGCTTAAATATCCTATGATTATAAGATTGTTTAACCAAAACACAAGATAATATTATCAAATTGTACAAAAAAACAACACAATATTTAACAGAAATAAGAAAACTGAAAAGGTTATATATATATATATATATATATATATATATATATATTTATATATATATATATATATACATATATGTATATATGAATATATATATATATATATATATATATATATATGTGTGTGTATATATATATTTGTATATGACGTAAGTGGAGTAGGAAACATAGGAGTCTTAGTCTGAGTTTCCTACTCCACTTACGTCAACCTGTCAGAACGTATATATATATATATATATATATATATATATATATATATATATATATAGCTATATATATATATATAGATAGATAGATATATATATATATATATATATATATATATATATATATATATATATATATATATATATATACATGCACGTACACAGAGTGAAAACACCAGCATTAGTGAATCAGCAACATGAAAAATAAATCCCTCAAAAGTCTACACACACACACACACACACACACACACACACACACACACACACACACACACACACACACACACACACACACACACACACACACACACACACACACACAATACGAGATACGAGAACGGGTCACTACGAGCATAGCTCTTATCCCGTAAGATACAACTAGGTATACACACACACACACACACACACACACACACACACACACACACACACACACACACACAATACGAGATACGAGAATGGGTCACTACGAGCATAGCTCTTATCCCGTAAAATACAACTAGGTATATATATATATATATATATATATATATATATATATATGTATATGTATGTATATATATATATATATATATATATATATATATATATATATATATATATATATATATATATATATGCTCTACCTCAGACAGTCCCTCTTCTTTGACCCCTACCTTCCCCGTCGTCAGTGTGTCAGGCTCCTGACAATTAGCCGCCGCGAGGACAACAAAGAAAAAAAAAAGAAAAAAAAGAAAAGGGACTCCGAGACGCTCCCGGAGTTGTGAACATCGCGTAGAGGCCAGCTGGAGTGGCGGGGCTTTGTTGTTGATGGGGGTAATGGAGGGAGGGGGGAGAGGGGGGAGGACATGGAGTGAGCAGTCCGGCTCTTTATCAGTAGCAAGTTTCTTGAAAAATTCGGAGTATCTGTGGCTCCTCTGCGTGTGGAGTCTTTGCAGTACTTTTTTATTTTATTTTTATTATGATTTTTTTTAAGCAGATAAGAGTCTGAAGGTACGGCCTTTGGCAGAAAGGTTTTTATTTTTCGGTGAGAGTTTGAGGTTGACTATTCATGGTTTCTCTGTACTCGGAGTTTTGTATTTTTTTCTTGTAACTGATGGGTTATGTTTATTTTGAATTTGTTAAAAACTGGCCTTCACTGGGAAGACTTTGCCTACTTTGTGAACCCTTAGAGCTCCGTCAGTGATGAGGCAGATTTATCTCGAGTTTGCTCAAAGCTCGATCTTGTCAGGAAGGCGGTTGTGATAAAGTGTAAAACTTTGAGTTCCACTGTGATTTTCTCTGTACTTTTTCTGCAATCTTTACATCTTTTTCACAGAGGAAAAACTACCATGGGAGGAGGATTGTATGAACAATCTACGGGTTCATCCAGCCACTTTTCAATCGGTGGACAAATTGTCCACCTCTTAAAGTTTTGTTTTGGTTGCTGCCAGACGATTGACCTATATATTTTTTTTTCAGTAACTTTAAGTACAGACAGCTCTCGTATCTAGATTTCAAAATTTATTACATAGACCCGGTAGAGATTGCACAATCATTGCACAATCTTGCTGTAAATATTTTAGTCGACTTTAGTGTCACCCCTCCAAGGACCAGAGCCACGCAGCATTCTTTAATGATTGGTAACTCCACTCAAAGATGAATTACCAATCACTTTTAATTTAACTATTCCTACTTAAATCTTTCTACTTTTGACGTATGTTTGACTCCACCTCCCTCCTCGGTGCAGCATTGGCCTAAAGGCCTCAAGGATAGAAACACTGGTTATTGCCGATGAAATACTTAAACTTGCTTGCTTCATCGATATCCGATGACCTTCACATTTCTAGCCCACGATCGTAGGCACGCCATGTTCATCTTTCGCTACGTTTGTTTGTTTGTCTGTATGTTTGCCTGTCTTCTCAGCCCGCCTCTCTTCCTCACTTCAACTCTCTCTCTCTCTCTCTCTCTCTCTCTCTCTCTCTCTCTCTCTCTTTCTTTCTCTATTCCACTTTCTTCCCCATGACTCCATCCCTCACTATTTGCTTTGTCACGTGTTTCATTTCCTGGAGATTAATTGAAAAAATCTTTGTATATACGTGTTAAGCTGCATTTTCCAGCACACACACACACACACACACACACACACACACACACACACACACACACACACACACACACATACATACATATATATATATATATATATACATATAATATATATATACATATATATATATATATATATATATATATATATATATATATATGTGCATGTATATCATCGCCAAAGTATCTTGCATCTAAAATGCAAAATAAATAAGTTGCTTTAGTTGTGAAGTTAGATTTTGATTTGTCATAACAACAGAATGAGAAATAGGATATGAGGCTTTTTTATTATTATTATTTCTTTTAAGAATGTCATATCTATCAAACTTATAAAGTGGATGACCATCACTTAGATATATCTATGTAACCTCGAAGTAAATTTCGAATTAGATTTTCAAACGATTGTACTTTTTCAGGCGATAATGTTGCTTCAAGTTTTGATGACCAGAAGCTTGCAGTCTCACAGTAACAAGTGACAGTCCTTGTTGGTGAGGAGCGTACGCCAGGAGGCTCTGAGCAGCTGCTGCCGAAGCCGTCACCTTTGCCCTATGATGCCCCCAGAGAGAAAGAGTAGCGCAGAGGGCATTGCGAGGTACATATGAGGAGCGTAGAGCCAGTGGTGTGTGTGTAGGGCCCAACTACTTAAGTTGATTTTTTTCATATAGATTTTTTTTTTTTTTTTTTTTTTTTTTTTTTTTTAAGATTACGTCCACGTTCATCACTGCACTCCCCACCCTCACTACTCGGATGTGCCACAGACACCCTTGAAACTTTTCGCTCTGTATACCAAAACTTTGTTTTTCTTTTTCTCAAATGCCCCCGTGTGTCCTTGGCCTTCCGCACCCTCAGCTGATGTAAGGAGTCTGCATGAGTGAAGTTTGATGCCCTTTGGTCCTGACCTTTCATGCGGCTCCTGAAGCCGTTCACGGAAGTGGAGACCACGGGTGATGACCAGAGGTGAAGGCTCACAACTGAAGTAGTTTAATCCATTCACATTAACCTTTTTCCGCTCGTTGTGAGCCACGTTAGCGAGATAGGTTAGGCCTAGCGTCGGCATGCCCGCGCGTCAATTTTACAGGGATCTGATAACAGGTTTTTATGAATTTGATAAAAAATTATGCATTTTTTTTTAATAAGTATAGTTTTGCCTCTGTAGTTAAGATAGACGCTGAAATGCTTCAATGTTCTCCATAGTAGCCCTTGCTATAAACTGTTAAATACTAAAAATGAATGTTGTTTTCTATGAGAGCTCAGTGTATGCATTTTCTTTGTTTTTTATTTTCCTTCAAAACTTAGAAAGGAGTGAATATATGATACTGCAGTAATTGTATGATGCTCAGATTTTTTTTTTAAAGTTTTCGGAAAGGTAATAAAAAGCAATATCATAACCAACACCTTTATATATATATATATATATATATATATATATATATATATATATATATATATATATATATATATATATATATATATATATACGTTAATACAGAAAATTATATAAATACAGAAAATATGAAATAGGGTTTATTGTGTCTTCCTGCATTGCTTCTGGCCCTGGGCAGTAGGCGGGATAGAGGGATGACCCGATAGAATATATATATATATATATATATATATATATATATATGTGTGTGTGTGTGTGTGTGTGTTTTCTCATGGTGCTTTTGAAAGCATACATGCGTGCAGAGTGCCTTGTTGCACACCCTGCACATAGTGCGGGTCATTTTTCTCTTACCATCGCTGTAACATAAAAAACACCGCCGGTATTTGTCCCCCTCTATCCGCGTCACTGCATGGAGCGTCTTCCCAAGCAGTCTTGAAGGAGAGGACAGCGTAGATGGGCTCCCTCGCTCGCTGTAGAGTCTTAGAAGTCCGACATACTTATTCAGTATATTCGTAGCCAGGTTCAGGCGGAAGTAGTGCTGTTCCATTATGTGACCCAGTGTTTTATATACTGCGTGGCAATTCACTGTTGCCACGTCTTACAGATAAAGAACAGCTTTTTGTACCACTTCCGCCATCGCCTGATAGAAAGGGTACGACCAGGCCAGGTGGTCGCCAAGATAGATACCCTTCCTATATTGAGTGTAGTCGGCGACACACTGTGGCTTCTGGAGCACCAGCCATGCCTTTCCACATTTACCCTGCCGGGTGTATGGGTTGTGCTTAGCGTGGGGACAGCCCTCTTGTCCTTCCATGCCAAGCACAACATCCCAGTGGCGGAGTTCCTGTGGTCTACGTCCCCTTTCCTCTCCACCCTGAGGTCCGTAGGCATGAACCGCCTGTTGGTTCTGGCAGTTCCGACAGCATCATTCCTTTGGTGCCCGCAGGTAGTGGAATAAGGCAAGGGACGTATACCAATTGTCGACATATACGACGTACCCCCGATCGAAGAACTTACTAGCTTTCATCAAATTCACCACTGCCTTCTGTGAAGACGGGAAGATTTACAATATTTAGAATCGAAAGGTCTGGGGTTTCGATAAAGAATAAATCTGTGGTGGTGAAATAAAATTGGACGCTATTCTCACTCTGCGTTATATTTACGACGCCAAAGTTTGTCGACCAGGGAAGATGTTTTTGTGTATTTTGAAATATTCATCTCTATGATGGGCTGGCGCTACTGTTTCTTGCCGACCTCTTCGTTTACCTATGTAGTTCACAAAAGAAAAGAGAAAATTCACAAGCACTTACTCGGAAACACAACACACGCACACACACACACACACACACACACACACACACACACACACACACACACACACACACACACACACACACTCACACTCGCACATAAGAGAGAATGAAAGAGAGAGTTGTCTATAATCTGCATTCCCTGCACCCCAGTGGTGTCATTTGCATATATACATACATATTTTTTCATCTTTGTGTTGCTCAAGATTTAAAGTGAATCCACAACGCACTTTTAAAACGATCCTTCTTTACCTCTGTCAGAGGTGCAAGTGCAATTAATTCATCATAAGACTCACCAGTCTTAGGTTCCCTCCGCCACCGTTGGTATTTTTCTTTTTCATTCTTTCTCTTGCGAAACTATTTCATTAATCTCGGTGGAGAAGGGATAAATGCAAAGCGAGTAATTCCCACATGGTTTTTACTCCTCTGTTGTGTCATGTGTCAGGGATAGAATAAGTTGTTTATTATAGTGGTGTGGTAAGTCTTAACACGTTTTTGTGCAGCCGTTTTTTAACTGTGTCCTTTTTTTCCTTGGTTTGCGGGGCTAGTAGCAACTCGGATCTCAACCTTTGTTGTCCACGCGATGCCAATGTTATTAGCGGGGGTACCCTGATCTCACAGGAAGTGTGTGTGTGTGTGGGGGGGGGAGTACCCCTCAATCGCAGGCGGCGTTAGCGGGAGGGTGCGTCCCTAAGAAGCTGATGTTTGCCTCGGAAGGGGAAACGGTGAGATGCCGCGCCATCCCTGCCGCGGTGAGTGGCGGGCTGAGTCCAAGGCGAAGGGTAGCCGTAGCTCTACAGTCTAGCAGGTAGTGTTGAAGGGGCTGTTGCACCTCAGCCACACGCAGAGTTTTCAGCGTTCGTGATTGTCTCTTCCCGCACGTTGCACTTACCACCCACAGCGGATCCTGTGGACGGTAGCTGCATTGCCTCTGACCTGAGCAATGGGTAGATATGACCCTTCATTTACAAGGAGCTAAGATAAAAGTTGTGGGAGTGGGATGGGTGGAGGTAGGTGCATGCCTTGGCTGGCTACCTCCCTTACAAGGGGGAAGAGGCCTTTTGGTATATAGATAGACTTTTAACCCCTTCTGTACCTGGTAGCACATTTCCTTCTTTCTAGCTTCCCTCATGCCATTGTTTTTGTCATTGTTGCACCTCTTCATTACTCTCTCTGTGTGAGCGAACAATTATATGACGATAAAGAGGATATGCAGTTATAAAAGACTAATATATTTTCATCGTGGAGTTCTGGATATTTGTATATAGAGACGAAAAAAAATGTTGCTAATTTTGATCAATATAACTTTTTATATTTCAGATCTTCAATGGAACTCGTGTCGACATTCGGCTTGCAAGATTTTATGCAACACCATTAAAATATCAAACATTGATATGAAATAAAAAGCATATATTCTTGTTACTTGTCCTTTCTGGTTTTATATATCTTAATTACTAACGAATCTTTTGGACTGACTGCTTAAGGGAAGTAATGCCCTACAATTTAGGCTAAACCGATCAGAAGAATCCAACCAATTGTCAGATCTAGTGTACTAAAATTTAGACTGTAAATGAAAGGAAATGCCTAATTTATGCAACTTCGATGACTTAAAAAATTCAACTATTCACCAATCCTATCGAGTGCCCGTCGGTCTGTTTATGGGAGCAGCCAGCACAAGGGCACCAAAAATCGAGCATAAAACGGGAGAAATTGACAATTTTATGCAGCATTGTTGAACTTGTGCTACCTTTAAAACCCCGTCTAAGTCGCTGTGTTTGTGGGGCAAGCAAGCAAAACCTCGCTGAAACTCGGGCTGCAATGGAAAGGCATGACCAAACTTGTGGTACTGTTGATAAGTAAAATGCGACCTTTGGCAACCTATCGTAGAGCTCGTAACATGCACCCAGTCATTTTAGGTGGAGCCAGCATCACACAGAAACTTTGGTCGGAAGTGGATAAGCTAAGTGACATACGAGTTGCTATTGATAATTAAAATCCGACCATTTGACAAAGATCGTCATAAAGTTAAATAGGAAGAGGTATTATCATCATCTGAGAGCCCCTGCCTCCTGGAGTCCCTGTGGGAGGAGCTTAGTAAAAGCCCGCCAAAACTTCGGCCAATAGTGAGAGGAGCTACCCGATTTAGGGGTTCTGTTAATAAGTAAAATCTAAAAATTGGGAAGATCATTCTCGCGTTGGTGTTTAAACAATAATACTATCAACTAAGTGCACCTAGTGTATTGTGGGAGGAGCTTAGCAAAAACCCGCCAAAATCTCGGCAAATAGTGTGAGGAACTACCCGATTTATGGGGCTCTGTTGATGAGCAAAATCCAAATTTTAGAAAGATCATCCTCGTGTTGGTGTTTAAATATGAACAATAATGCCATCTATTGAGTTCACCCAGTATATTGTGGGAGGAGCTTAGCAAAAGCCCGCCAAAACTTCGGCCAATAGTAAGAGGAACTAACCGACTTCTGTAGCTCTGTTGATGAACCATCTATTGAGTGCACCTAGTATATTGTGGGCGGAGCTTAGCAAAAGCCCGCCAAAACTTCGGCCAATAGTAAGAGGAACTACCCGACTTATGCAGCTCTGTTGATAAGCAAAATCCAAAATTTGGAAAGATATTCCTCTGGGTGCTGTTTAGATATGAACAATAATGCCATCTATTGAGTGCACCTAGTATATTGTGGGAGGAGATTAGCAAAAGCCCGCCAAAACTTCGGCCAATAGTAAGAGGAACTATCCGACTTGTGGAGCTCTGTTGACAAGCAAAATCCAAAATTTGGAAAGATCTTGCTCGCGAAGGTGTTTAGATATGAACAATAATGCCATCTATTGAGTGCACCTAGTATATTGTGGGAGGAGCTTAACAAAAGCCCGCCAAAACCTCGGCCAATAGTGAGAGGAGCTACCCGACTTATGGAGCTCTGTTGATAAGCAAAATCCAAATTTTGGAAAGATCTTGCTCGCGGTGGTGTTTAAATATGAACAATAATGCCATCTATTGAGTGCACCTAGTATATTGTGGGAGGAGCTTAGCAAAAGCCCGCCAAAACCTCGGCCAATAATGAGAGGAGCTACCCGACTTATGGAGCTCTGTTGATAAGCAAAATCCAAATTTTGGAAAGATCTTGCTAGGGAAGGTGTTTAAATATGAACAATAATGCCATCTATTGAGTGCACCTAGTATATTGTGGGAGGAGCTTAGGAAAAGCCCGCCAAAACCTCGGCCAATAGTGAGAGGAACTACCCGACTTATGGAGCTCTGTTGATAAGCAAAATCCAAATTTGAGAAAGATCAGACTCGCGGTGGTGTTTAAATATGAACAACAATGCCATCTATTGAGTGCACCTAGTATATTGTGGGAGGAGCTTAGGAAAAGCCCGCCAAAACCTCGGCCAATAATGAGAGGAGCTACCCGACTTATGGAGCTCTGTTGATAAGCAAAATCCAAATTTTGGAAAGATCTTGCTAGGGAAGGTGTTTAAATATGAACAATAATGCCATCTATTGAGTGCACCTAGTATATTGTGGGAGGAGCTTAGGAAAAGCTCGCCAAAACCTCGGCCAATAGTGAGAGGAACTACCCGACTTATGGAGCTCTGTTGATAAGCAAAATCCAAATTTGAGAAAGATCAGACTCTGGTGTTTAAATATGAACAACAATGCCATCTATTTAGTGCACCTAATATATTGTGGGAGGAGCTTAACAAAAGCCCGCCAAAACCTTGGCCAATAATGAGAGGAGCTACCCGACTTATGGAGCTCTGTTGATAAGCAAAATCCAAATTTTGGAAAGATCTTGCTCGCGAAGGTGTTTAAATATGAACAATAATGCCATCTATTGAGTGCACCTAGTATATTGTGGGAGGAGCTTAGGAATAGCCCGCCAAAACCTCGGCCAATAGTGAGAGGAACTACCCGACTTATGGAGCTCTGTTGATAAGCAAAATCCAAATTTGAGAAAGATCAGACTCGCGGTGGTGTTTAAATATGAACAACAATGCCATCTATTGAGTGCACCTAGTATATTGTGGGAGGAGCTTAACAAAAGCCCGCCAAAACCTAGGCCAATAATGAGAGGAGCTACCCGACTTATGGAGCTCTGTTGATAAGCAAAATCCAAATTTTGGAAAGATCTTGCTCGCGAAGGTGTTTAAATATGAACAATAATGCCATCTATTGAGTGCACCTAGTATATTGTGGGAGGAGCTTAGGAAAAGCCCGCCAAAACCTCGGCCAATAGTGAGAGGAACTACCCGACTTATGGAGCTCTGTTGATAAGCAAAATCCAAATTTGAGAAAGATCAGACTCGCGGTGGTGTTTAAATATGAACAACAATGCCATCTATTGAGTGCACCTAGTATATTGTGGGAGGAGCTTAACAAAAGCCCGCCAAAACCTTGGCCAATAATGAGAGGAGCTACTCGACTTATGGAGCTCCATTGATAACAAAATCCAAATTATGGAAAGATCATCCTCACGTTAGTGTTTGAATGTAAACAATAATGCCATCTATTGAATGTACCCAGTATATTGTGGGAGGAGCTTAACAAAAGCCCGCCAAAACTTCGGCCAATAGTAAGAGGAACTACCCGACTTATGGAGCTCTGTTGATAAGCAAAATCCAAAATTTGGAAAGATCTTGCTCGCGGTGGTGTTTAAATATGAACAATAATGCCATCTATTGAGTGCACCTAGTATATTGTGGGAGGAGCTTATCAAAAGCCCGCCAAAACTTCGACCAATAGTAAGAGGAGCTACCCGACTTATGGAGCTCTGTTGATAAGCAAAATCCAAATTTTGGAAAGATCTTGCTCGCGGTCGTGCTTAAATATGAACAACAATGCCATCTATTTAGTGCACCTAGTATATTGTGGAAGGAGCTTAACAAAAGCCCGCCAAAACCTAGGCCAATAATGAGAGGAGCTACTCGACTTATGGAGCTCCGTTGATAACAAAATCCAAATTATGGAAAGATCATCCTCACGTTAGTGTTTGAATGTAAACAATAATGCCATCTATTGAATGTACCCAGTATATTGTGGGAGGAGCTTAACAAAAGCCCGCCAAAACTTCGGCCAATAGTAAGAGGAACTACCCGACTTATGGAGCTCTGTTGACAAGCAAAATCCAAAATTTGGAAAGATCTTGCTCGCGATGGTGTTTAAATGTGAATAATAATGCCATCTATTGAGTGCACCCAGTGTATTGTGGGAGGAGCTTAGCAAAAGCCCGCTAAAACCTCAGCCAATAATGAGAGGAGCTACCCGACTTATGGGTCTCTGTTGATAAGTAAAATCCAAATTATGGAAAGATCAACCTCGCGTTGGTGGTTGATTGTAAAGAGCAATGCCAACTATTGAGTGCATCCAGTGTATTGAGGGAGGAGCTTAGGAGAAGCCGCCAAAACTTCGGCCAAAAGTGAGAGGAGCTACTTGACTTACGGATCTCTGTTCATAAACAAAATCTAGATTATGGAAAGATCACCCTCGCGTTGGTGATTGAATGTAAATAATGCCATCTATTGAGTGCATTCAGTGTACTGTGGGAGGAGCTTAGTAAAAGTCCCCCAAAACCTTGGCCAATAGTGAGAGGAGCTACTCATCTTATGGGGCCTTGTTGATAAGCAATTTTCAAAAATTGGAAAGGTCATCTTTGCGTTGGTATTTAAATATGAACAATAATGCCATCTATTGAGTGCACCTAGTATATTGTGGGAGGAGATTAGCAAAAGCCCGCCAAAACCTCGGCCAATAGTGATAGGAGCTACCCGACTTATGGGGCTCTGTTGATAAGCAAAATCCAAAATTTGGAAAGATCTTCCTCGCGTTGGTGTTTAGATATAAATAATAATGTCATCTATTGAGTATATCCAGTGTATTGTGGGAGGGGCTTAGCAAAAGCCCACCAAAATCTCGGCCAATAGTGAGAGGAGCTACCTGACTTATGGGGCTCTCTTGATAAACAAAACTCAAATGATGGAAATATCATCCTCGCGTTGGTGTTTGAATGCAAACTATAATGCCATCTACTGAGTGCACTTAGTGTATTGTGGGAGGAGTTTAGCAAAAGCCCGCCAAAATATCTTCCAATAACGGAAGGATTTGCCGGACTTATGGGGCTATGTTGATAAGTAGTCTAAATTATGGAAAGATCATCCTCGCGTTGGTGTTTAAATATGAATAATAATGTCATCTATTGAATGTACCTAGTGTATTGTGGGAGGAGCTTAGTAAAAGCCCGCCAAAACCTCGGCTAATAATGAGAGGAACAACCCGAATTTTGAGGCTCTGTTGATAAACAAAACCCAAAAACCCTGTTTCCTAAACTGGAAATCGAACATGTGAGAATTCGTCAGCTTCGACGAAAACATAATGTTTCGATCCCATACTTACCTTGGTTCAGATCCTGTGACCTTGGATCAGATCCTGTATGATCGCCCTCGTCCAATGCATTCATGTTTTAGGAGTCCTTGCAGGTGTCCTTGTTGTAACATCTGTAGTTTTGTCATGATTAGAAGTATCATATATTATTTATGATTTAAAAACTCTTTAACTTTAGCTGAAGCGTTTTCTTTGTTATTTTCATTAGATTTCTTCTTCAAAATAATGTTCACTGTGCAGAATTGCCTCATGTCTTAGTTTATTGAATAAATTATTTTGTGAAATATCTGTGTACAGTAGACTGACATCATTTGTCACAAAGCAAATAATTTAGTGAAAAGCTGAACACCCAAGAGAAGGAGACGAAGAGGAAAGTGAAAGTAAGGCAACAAGGAATGCGGTGGAAATTAGAGAATATCTAGAGACGAGAAAAGTGAAAGCGAAGAAGAGAGAGATAAAAAAGAATATGTGAATTTTTTTCTCCGGGAACAGATGTAATGGCGCTTTTATGCACACTTTAATTGTCAAAAGTCATTAATTTCAATGTATTCTGCAAGAATATATGTATCTTTTCTAGATTTATTATGTTAGAAAAGTGGATCTATTTATCCGGGATCTACTTTCTCAATTAATCTGTAAATATCTGGAAACTGGCAGTTTTGAAAAATATATTGTTGTGGCAGATTTTAAAATTAATATTTTTTAAGTAGTTTAATTCTTTGTTCATGTCTTTTAGCTGTATTATTAATATATGTATGTATGTATATATATATATATATATATATATATATATATATATATACACATATATATATATATATGCAGAGTCCACTAGGAAAAGGAAAAACACACGGAGTCCAAGCGCTTTCGTGATATATTCACAAAAGCGCTCGGACTCCGTGTGTTTTTCCTCTTCCTAGTGGACTCTGCATATTTGTGATTCACGTGTGACTTGTGAAATTTGTGCATATAATATATATATATACATATATATATACTGTATATACATACATATGCATATATATACATATATAAATCATATATATATATATATACATATATATATATATATATATATATATTATATATAATTGTATATATGTACATTGTTTATATGTATGTGTGTTTGTGTGCGTGTGTGTGTGTGTATGTGTGTGTATGTGTGTGTCGAATTATTTCAGACAAATTATTTTGACGATGGAGAACATAAACACAGGGGAAAACACGGAATCCTAGTCACTCTAACGATAGAGCAATTATTCCGTGTTTTACCCCGTCTTTATGTTGTCCATCATCAAAATCATATATATATATATATATATATATATATATATATATATATATATATATATATATATGTACGAAAAAAGCTGGAGTCCGGGAACCATAATGGTGGAAACGTAGAAAACACCAGACTCAGGAGTAGGTAATTTATTCCCGACATTAGTATATTAAGAACATGTAATTCACTGTATCCCATTGTATCCCCTGAGGACGAGTCCCGGACAGGACTCGAAACGTCGGGAATAAATTACCTACTCCTGAGTCTGGTGTTTTCTACATTTCCACCATATATATATATATATATATATATATATATATAAATATATATACACATACGCACACACATGTATATATATATGTATATATATATATATACGCACACGTATATATATATATATATACATATATATATATGTGTGTGTGTGTGTGTGTGTGTGTGTGTGTACGTGAGTGGGTATGTGTGTGTGTATGTTTGCATGTATACATATTTTCACATGCCACAAAATACAATAAAATATGACATTTTTCAGACAGTTTTAGTATCATACATCCGGAAGCTTGGTAATTATGGCATCATTGAGGCATGGCAGTGTTCTTTCTTATCTTTTGTGTTTTTCTTTTTGGAAACCTGGTCTTCTTATATAATTTCAGATAATCTATTTCAATATGGAGTACATGTATTCATTTAAAACGCTTCCTTCTCTTTATATCATCTTACATCATTTGGTTTAACTTGGGGTACTTTAGTTTTTCAGCACGCTTTCTTCGTTTTCTGCATTTTGTTAAATCATCTTATTCAACTTGTATTCATTCAAAACACTTTCTAGAAAAGGATATGAAATAAAAACTAGAATCAGGCGTCTGGAATGAGAGAGAGTGTATTTTGTACAGTCGACCACACAAGTCGTGTGGCAGAGCGACGCTTTCAAAGGTTGCTGTGCAATGCAGCTGGTATCAGCCCGGTGTATCTATTACAACTTTGATGTTACGGGCCTGGGCAGCGCAGTAAACTATAGGATAACAAGGGGGGGAGGATAATGACGAGACTATCTTATGATAACTGTGGTATAGTAAACAGCACAAGTTGCCAAGGCCTCTTCAGGTCTCATACCTCGGATACCAAAGACATTTTTTTTTTTTTTATTGTTAACAATTCCCTCTGGTGTCTGAAGCAAGAACTTGTGGCTCCTTACCTCACTGCGATAACATACTAATTCATCTCTATATTCCTTCTTTATATTATGTATATTCCATATGTATATATCAAAATGTGTAAAGGTTATTTAAAAAACACAACCAACCATTGTGAAAGAGGACTAAGTGAACAAGCCAGAAAGGAGAAGGAAATGAAATGATGGACAAAGAAAGTTTGCATCCGCGGGGCACAGAGAAGAAAGCGCTCCACTGGATTTATCAAATATCATTACCATGACGTGCAAGAAGGGCTAACTCGCCCCTTCAACAGGAGACACGACACACATGCAAGACGCGACCAAGGATAGAAAAATAGCGGGGGTTGGGGGTGGGGGAGAGACCAAGGAAGTTTGTCTTGCAGCTCGAAGTGTATTTACGACGTCATTGCGTACGAGTATTTATTTATTCTTTTTCGTTTTGAATCGAACGAAAGGTTGATACGGCCTCGAATGAATGGTGGGGGTGGGGGTATTTTTTTTCTTAAAGATCTGGCGGGCAAGGCTACAGGAGAAAGACTGAAGTGGAGCCAAACGATTCATAAAGGCAACAGAAGCAGAACTGAAAGCTGTCCAATGAATGAATTGCATTTTGACGAAACCCAGAGACGATGACGAGACCCAAGACGGCAAATACTGTATGTTTGAAACCAAGGGAATCGGAGAGTAATCACGGCTTAATCTTATAGTGAAACACCAATGTCCTTAATGGTACATGTTACGTCCATTGATTAATAAGTAATGAGTATTTCTATAGATGCAAGAGTAGCTGCTTGACCGTAAAAGCTGGAGAGAGTATTGAATTATCCATCTTGAGATCAGAACCGCTAATAGGAGGGATCGAACTCCCTACCTGGGACGCGGAGGCAAAAGAACTCGGTGTTTATAGAAAACATCTGTACTTGGCAAGATGCATAAGACAACAGACACTGACGAAGACGCTCAACATTGAAGTTTTAAGACAGTGACAGACAGACAGACAGACGGACAGACAGACGGACAGAGAAGATAGAACACAGAAAGCCACACGAAGAGAAGCGTTAATGTGCACTTTCGCTTATATATATGTAATGATAATACACATCTAAAAAGATTTTGTACTCAAGAAACGGTTAGCCTGTAAATTAAAGACAGCCGCTTTGCCAAGGTGTAGAAGCATCTGGTTGGACAAGGCCCGTTTTTTTTTTTCGTTTTCTTTACATCTACTCCTGATCCCCACGCAAGCAAATAACAATATCCCTTAATTACAGCGTAATATTATGCTTCAGATTACATTGTAATCTTATCAAGTTAACAGTGAATTAACTTTAGCAAGGCTAGCATGTTGGAGGGATTTGTAGTCGTGATGAAGAAGGGTAAAAGAGAAAGAAGCTTAGGGAGGGTAGATGTAACTGATCTGCAGGTTGGGGTGGGGTTAGGGGGAGGAGCCAAATGCGCTGCGTGATTGCCAGCAGTGGTGGTGGCGGTAGGAAGGGGGCGGAGGTATTTTGGGATGAGGCAGTGACGGTTAGTGTGTGTGAGAGAAAGAGAGACTGAGTGTTGGACAAAGCAATGATCTTCTCTCCAAGCTCATGGGCACTTACAAGCGCATCTCACCCACTCTGATATGTTTTCACGAGCCTGATGCCTGAAGAGGTACAGTTGTGATTCAAGAGAGAGAGAGAGGAAACAGGTGGTATTGAGGGCGAGAAGGCGTATGAAAGATGTTTTGTTGTTGGGTTGGGATTTATAGACGCAAGATATGAAACGCCCCGCTTTCTTAGTTCACGAAAGTCATATGCGTATGTGTCTGTATGCATTTGTACTTGTGTTTGTGCGCATGCGCGTGTTTGTGCATTCGTGCATGTGTGTCAAATATGTTTCAACTGTTTATACGTGTGTGCATTTGTCCCTCTATATATACAGTATTCACACACGCGTACACACGTGTATGGTATATACATGTATACAGATGTGAAGTACGGGTTTTTGTGTATGTATCTATGCATACACACGCACATTTACATAACAAAGGAGGCTGCAGAGGAAGAGGAAAATGCAATTCAAGTTTTATACATGATTATTTATCCTAAGTCGCTTAGGGTGTTCATACATGAAACGTATATGTATGTGTATATATATATATATATATATATATATATATATATATATATATATATATATATATATATATATATACATATATATATATAATGGCAGATCGAATTATAGCGGCAAGAACACTGTGCACATTAATTCATTATGAATTAGCAGTATCTTATTAGTTAACAGTACCATTGTCCACAGTGTCTTATTATCCTTATAATTGTCATGGCTATTAGACTCAGTTATGGTCAAAGTACTGCAAGGTCTTGGGTTAAATGTTGATGCTACTACACCATGGGTCTGCTCGGGTGGCGAGGCAAGAGTCAACACGGAGGAAAGAAAATATCAGGAATGAATACCCACAGTTAAAAGGAAAATAGAAACATAGTCTTGGAACAGAAACAGGGTACAGGAGGCTATGTAGGGGGGAAATTGTACAGAATGATAACAGTTTGAGCATTTTATGAATTTTGTTAGTGAGGAAACCATTTGGTGCATTTTGTGAGGAGCTAAGTTAGCGTTACAAAAAATAACCTTGAACAGGTGTCGAGAAGTCTTAATCATATCAACAAAGTGTGACATTTAAATTGTATCGATCCGAAATATAATGGTACAAATGGTGAAATAGAATTGATTAGATACATAACAGGCCTGTAGTTATCAGTGGCACGTCTACAGAATGTCTGTGCATATTGTATACGGTGGTGGTTTCAAAATAGAATGATTGATATTCAAATCACCTAAGAGAAATATAAGCCCTTCTCCCCCATATAATATGTGTGTATATATATTCATCTATGTAAATATAATTGTCATAATCAATAATAAAGTTTTCAAATTCGAAATAAAAATGTTTAATAATCAGCGATCAAGCCGAGCCGCGTATGAGCACAGGTAGT
>NC_134803.1:38325033-38327533 GCF_046742065.1 Oratosquilla oratoria
TCGAAAACTAGAAAATATTTAAGTGTGTAGAATAGTTGGTCTTTAGCTAGGTTGGCTTAGATACATCAATACAGGCACTCGCACGCGCGCGCGCACACACACACACACGCACACACACACACATATATATATATATATTATATATATATACTGTATATATATATATATATATATATATATATATATATTATACATACATGCACATAGGTGTAGACATCTAACACCCTAGCCTTATTTTGGCGATGATAATTTTGTATGAAATTACTTCCTTTGGAATATATTTTTTGCATCACTGATTTGAATCTTACAATGATTTTGAAAACGCTTGTTTTCGAAAATTTGCATTAATTAGTTCGTGAACATTTTTTTTTGTAGAAAAAAAGAAAGAAAAACATTTGCAACACCCGGCATGTAGGGACAGGAGTACTGGAAGGAGGAAGAGGAGAATGGGGTGGAGGTGAGGCTGTGGAGGAGGAAGAAGAGGGAAAAGAGGAGGAGGAGAAGGAGGAGGAGGGGAATCAGGAGGTGGAGAATCAGGAGGAGGACGAGTTGCTTGTATGGCTTGGGTGTGGATGGTGGGGGTTGGGGGGGAGCGAAAAGGGGGGGTTGGGGGGGAGCGAAAAGGTCTCCACAAGAAACAACCAGACAATCCCCCCCCGGGGGGGTCTTCTTGGTCCTTCATCCTCCCTCCTAGCCTTCCTTCCCTCCTCCTCCCTCGCCCCCCTTCCCTCCTCCCTTCCCTCCTCCGTTTCTCTCCTCCCGTCCCTCCTGTCCTTCCTCGCTGAGAGGGGCCGGGTTCCCGAAGAATGCGCCGGGATGTCCTCAGTCATGTCCTCTTTGTGCAAGGTCCTCCTCGACTTCGACAACCTCGAGGTGGACCTTGACGAACGACCGGCGACTTCGGACTCCCACAGGAGGCAGTTGGCTGTTGATTTCCGCCGTGGGTGGGTAGACACCTTCTGGTATTCTCTGTACACAACACTACACTCAGAAGGGGGGGGGGGGCGTGGGCGTGGGGGATGGGCAGGAGGGGCATGTCCTGCCCAGGTTTGCTTGAGCTAGACTGTAATAGTATTAATATCACATTTCTCCACTTTGTCACTTTGTCAGAACGGGACTATGAGAGAGGTGGAAAACAAAAGAACGTAGCGGCAAAGCGCGCGACAGTTAGCCCCTGAGGATGCTCGGTCGCTCAGTGTCCGTTATTCGTCAGTTTCAAATTCAAATTCAAATTCGTTTTCCGGCACTGGAACATCCTGGGGCGGGTCGAGGAGCACCAGGGGTGGGTTGGGGGTGGGTGGGGGAGGTTTGGGACCTCAAGGGGTAGGTCGTCTTCGGAAGGAAGGTTCTGTGGGTATAGGAATACAAGGTTCTCTTTAGGAACGGGGAGGGAGTGGGGTGGAGGAGGAGGTGGTCGTGGTGGGGAGGATCAAAGAATGCTGAGTCCTTTCTTCTGTTTTTTTTCTGTTTTTTCACGGTCACTCACACTATTTTTCTTTTAACTGCTCAGTATATATTTTTTATATATAATCGAGTCTTCAAGAAAGAAGCTCACTTGTTCTTTTTTCTTTTTTTTTGTCTACTCCCATTGGTATTCTCGTGTAGTAGGAATGCATGATTACGTGAGACGCGGAGACTTTGCTGACGATGCAGCTGCTCTTGCCGCCGCTGCTGCTGCTGTTGCTGCTGCTGCTGCTGCTGCTCCTGGCTTCTACAGTAACGTGGCTGAAGGGCTTTGGCTGGCAGATGGCAAAAACAGGCAGACAGGCAGACAGGCGGGCATACGGGCAGGCAGATAGGCGAGACTGACTGGCTTGCTGGCGGCTTGGTGCGATGCTCTAAGACGACTATGCCCTCAAGCCAGCGAACGCGAACAAGCTTTACACGGACTAGTTTTATCACGATGGCGTCGCCTCTACCAGACTACAAGGTCCTCTACAAGGAGCGTCGGCTGGCAGCAGCGTCACCGAGGGACAATGGGCGGTCGGAGGGCGTGGACTTTGGGCCGATGGGCGTACGGCCGGGCGGGTGGGCGGGCAGACGAACTGACAGGCAGACCAACCCACCAACCAACCAACCAACAGGCAGACAAACAAACTAGCAGGCAGGCAGGCAGACTGACAGACGGGTAGGTAGGTAGGTAGGTAGGTAGGTAGGCAGGTGAAGTAGGTAGGAAGAAGGTGAGTGAGACAAAGGACACGTTAGTAGGAAGTGGACAGGTAGACGTTGATTGAACTTGAGCGCCCGACTCGGAGGAAAAAAGGTGGCTTGATATGTTTAATTAGGTTCATCTCTTTTTGTCCGGGAGGGTGAGGGTGAGGGTGAGAGGAGGTGTCGCTCCCTCCGCCCCTCCTCCCTCTCCCCACCTAACGGGGCTACCTGGCGTCAGGAGGACGTGGGAGTAGGGAGAGTGGGAGCCAAGTGCCCTTCCCCCTCCCTCCCTCCCCTCCCCTCCCCTGGTGGCCCAGTCCCAGCCTTTTGTCCCGCCCTTGGCTCTGCC
>NC_134803.1:38337533-38347533 GCF_046742065.1 Oratosquilla oratoria
TATTATAATAATAATAACAATAATAATTACAATAATAATAATAATAATAATAATGATAATAATAATAATGATAGCACTAATAATATAATATTAGTTACGGTGACAATATCAGTTATAATAATAATAACAATAATAATAATAATAATAATAATAATAATAATAATAATAATAATAATAATAATAGCAATAATAAAAGTAATAATAATAGTAATTATAATACAGTACAATATTAGTAGTTATATTTCATATTAATATTTATAATAATAGTGATTAGTAATAATTAATGATAATTCTGTTATAGTAATAATTATGATAATAATGATAATGACAGTACATAGTAATGAAAACAATGACAATAATGATAATAATGAGTAACAATGATGATGATGTTAATATCATTATCACTTTTATTAGTCATGATTACTAATATTGTCATAACGTATTTCGAATACTTTTCATCACCTATATTGTCATATCACCCTTGTACTCTGTACTGATTGGGTTGCGAATTCAGAGCTCCTATCAGCTTCGCGTACAAAATCGGACTGTCTGCCTCACCGATTCTCAGCCAAGGGGGTAGCTTTGTCACGCCCAGGAGGGGTTGAATATTATATGGTACCGGAGGGAGGGGGTAGCTATATCACGTCTGAATTTTTAGTACTAATTCCGTGATACGTAATACCAGATTGGCCACATTTTATATCCGCGAGTGGAATGTATACTTTTCTTCTTGGTCAAATTTCATTTAGTGTATTATTGTTGTTCATTTCTTTTTCTATTTTCATTTTCTGGGTCTTTGATTTGGCTGTGGATTTTTTCTTTATGAAAGTAAATGATTAATTAAATTAAGTTTAGTCTTGTTTGATTATGACGTAGGCTCAGCAATCATGACCTCTTAGTGTAATTATGATGATCGTTCTTAGAGACCCATGATAATGACGACTCGATGTGTCAAGGCGTTATCATATTAGGCTATTTTTCCTCCAACACTTGGAGCAGATCTATGTAAATTGTTGAGAAAAGAAATTAGTTTGTCATTGTGATTTTACGGAGGAAAAAGTTCTGGAGATGGTGGTACCTCCGATTTGTCGGAGGTTGGTGGTAAAATAACCCAGTATGATGACACCTTTAGTGTGGTACTGGCACGTCTTAGTGCCAAGTGGTGGAAGACATCGGCTCGCTGGTGTAATGGTATTGCACTCGCCTGCTAACTCAGCGGTCTGAGATCGGTCCCCGCCCTGTTGGGCAGGGAGTTGTGTGTGTGTGTGTGTGTGTGTGTGTGCGTGTAAGGTTACAGCATTACCCATAGATGGGACTGTATATAAACTCTGAGCTCTCATCCAGAAAGGGTAATAGCTGTCGACCACGAGTCAAACACGTGATCCAAGACAGTGGTGAATCTCACTGAATATATAAGGCCGCTCACTGGTCCATCTCATCTAAGAGACCAAGAAATCTCTTGAAACATATCAGTTAAATATGCCAGTATTTTGTTACATGCAAGTAGTTACAGTAACCCACGTATATGTCATGTTTGATAAACAACGTATGTTGCATTAAGACAATTATTTGATTTCGTCTGTGTTGATATTTCCTCAACAGTTATGTAATTGGAGTTTCGCGCGAAAGAAATGGGATGGATTTGTGTCACTGATGGTGGTAATAAAAATCCGTATTACGGGGAGTTTTAGTTTTATGGAATTTAGTATATCATCAGTATTGAATTACATTTGGATCGCTACTGTAGTTGCTAATACCTATTATTTTTTCAACATCATCATTTTGTAGATGATTCTAAGGAGAGACTGAAGCAGCTGGCGACTGAGATATGAATGGTGTGCGAGAGAAGAAAGTCACGAACGAATGTGTACAAAGTGATGAGATGTAGAAGGAATAATGATGAAGGAAATTTGGTTGTGAGTGTGAAGGGTGAGAGGGTGGAGGATGTGGAGAGTTTTAAGTATCTGAAGTTGCATGTGGCGGTGAATGGAGGAGTAGTAATGGGGTTAAACTGGCTAGGTTTGGGCGTGTGGAGAAGAATGAATGAGAAAAGACTAACAAAAAGAGTGTGGAAGGCAGAGGTGGATGGAGTAAACTTGAGAGGAAGACCGAGAATGGGATGGATAGGTGGATGAGATGAAGGATAGGATGGGCAATGTCTGGTTTGGGTGTGTGGAAAAGATTGAACGTGGAAATACTAGTAAGAAGAGTGTGGAAAGCAGAGGTGGATGGAGTGAACTTGAGAGGAAGACCGAGAATGGGATGGATAGGTGGATAAAATGAAGGATAGGATGGGCAATGTCTGGTTTGGGCGTGTGGAAAAGAATGAACGTGGAAATACTAGTGTGGAAAGCAGAGGTGGATGGAGTGAGCTCGAGAGGATGATCGAGAATGTGATGGATAGATGAATGAGGTGAAGAAAGGTTCTGAATACATGTGGAATATCTGTCGAGCAGGGGAGAGAGGGCGCAAAAGATAAGAATGAATGGAAGGAGTTTATGAACGGATGAAAGGGTGACGCGGCCTAAAGGGATGTTCGTCTCATCTGCTCCACATTTCATTCTGAGTAAACAAGGAGTCGGGGGTCGTCATTTGGTGAAACGGTGGGGATAAACCAGCCTCGGCTGTCGGGCGCTGGTGTGGAGGAGCTGTGTTTTACTGCATTGCATTGCATTGCATTTGACCCAGTGTTGTAGGGATCAGGGTGTATCACCAGGGTATTGGGAAATGATGGGTGGTTCTTGAATGAGCTTTGAGATGTGGGAGCGTCTTTTTTCAGTGCACCCTTTATTATTATTATTATTTGTTATTTTTTAATTTCTAGTTGAATGTTAATGTTATGGGTATCAACATGCAAATGTTACCATCCTAACTGACGTGGGCACTTCTGTAAATGAATCTGTTTCATGCTTAATTTCCTGTTATAAATGTATCCTCATATTCTGGAAATGCCACTGAATCTATATTCTGAAGTTAGGACTTACCTCGTAACATAGTATCACTATATTAGATAGTATCTCCATTTATACGATCAAATGCAATGGCTTCTGTTAATCATTTCCTGAATAGATCCAACAGTTGAAACTAATGTTTATGATGATAAAGGTGTTTTGTATCTTGCTCCCATTGAGTGAGGGTGGGAAGAGAGGGATGCTATTAGTCGGAAGGGGTGTGTGTGTTGGGGATGGGGGTTGGGGGTTGGGGGAGGGAGATAGATACAGCGTGCGTGCACTCATACCTCAGTTTACGAATCAATAGCGAGAGTTCCAGCCGCCCCCCACCCCTCCCCGAGCAGCAACAGGACTCCGAACTTGTCCGAATATATTCCCATTGGCTTTAATGTATCACACATGATCACCCAGTCAGTAAAGGTTGGAATGTATGTGATTTGTTAACGTGTAAAGTGCCTTACGGTTAATACTCGGGGCTGGGATACAATACCAAGAAAGGGTGGGCCCGGCGAGATGGTGAGGAACTTTGCAGTGAAGTTGAGTGTCAACTTGTCGAGACGCGTTGGGGAAGAGGCTCGGATCAATAGTTGACTCAGAGACCTCCCATTGGCCAGCCAACCTTTCAAATACACAACTGACAAATTATTACTGCCGCTACACCCGTCCTTTTGAATGTTAATGTCTTGCAAGGGCCTCCCAGTGCCTTTTGTCTGCAAGATTTTTTTTTGTTTTGTTTTCTTTTTCTTTCGAATGATCGGGTGTCCGGTTTAAGATTTTAGGTATGTGGGCTCGTTTCGCAGAAGCGGACTTGTTGAGTGAAGGAGGAGGGTTTCCGCCGTTTTGCTCATTCTTGACGCCTGATTATAGTCTCGTATTTCATTTATTTATTTTACTTTTGGGGGGTGGGGGCCTGGGGAGAGAGATGTTGAAGGATTCTCGTTTTATTTATTTTATTATTATTATTATTATTTAGCAGATGTTACTCCGCTGTTTGAAAAACAATTCCTTTGGGATTTTTTTTTTTATCGTTTGTTGAAATTGTTTTTTGATTTATTATTTACTGATTTTTTTTTTTTTTTTTGCCTGATCGTATTTACTGGAGTTGTTTATGCGCTTAGCTATGTTCGATTCTTGTAATTACTTTTTTTTGTGTGAGCATGGCAGGGGACGATTCAATTAGCACTTGTTTTGACGACGATTTTTTTCCTTTTCCCTTTAATAGAATTTCGCTCATAATGATGCACGGAAAATTTGTGTGTTGCTGATCCATCCAAGTGCAACTATCTCTATCCCAAGTCATCATCATCATCAATGAATTATCATCACCTTCATCACCATCATCATCATCATCATTAATGTCATTATCATCACCATCACCATCATCATCATCTAACATCTAATAACCAAAGCTGCAAAAAAAAAAAAAAAAAAAAAGTTGCGATAATGACTTGACAGTCGCGCCTGGGTTCTCTCTCTATCTCTCACCTGTCAGCTCTGCACCTCTCCCGAGCTGTTACGGGACAGGGAGAGGGTGTGATCGAGCAGGTGAGTCTCCTCGGTGGGCGTGTGGTCCGCGAAGAGAAACTCATCCAGATCCCTGATCGAAGTGGGCCCGTTGTTCATGTCATCGGCGAGGATGCAGTTCTCCGTCAGCGGGTGGTGCTGTAGGTGGTGGGCGTTGGGGAAGTTCGTGGGCGTGTCGGCAGCGGGCGTGGTGGCGGCGGCGGTGGTGGCTGTGGCGTTGTTGGTGGAGGAAGGGGCGTTGGCGTTGGTGGGCATGAAGGCGACTGTCGGGGTGGCGGCGGTGGTGGGGGTGAGGATGGAGGGAAGGATAGGTTCCCGCGTCATGGGCGCCCCGCACATGCACGTGGGCGGCCTCAGGCTATAGGTGAGGGCGTCCGGGGAGAGAGGTGAGGTGCCCGTCAGCGAGGGCGAGACCGCCGAGGCGGGCTCGTCGTAGACGCACGAGGGCCGGACACACCGAAGGACGAGGTTGGCGTTGCAGTGGTCAAGGAGGGGCGACACGGGCAGAGGCTCGAGGCGGTCCTTGAGGGTGTTCTCCGGCGTGGCCTCGTCCCGCACCGACTTCTCCTGACCGGAGAAGTCCGCCAGGAGGTCGGCCAGCGGCGCCTGCTGACGGCGGGGGAGGGGGGACCGCGGTGGGGGCGGGCGACTCCGGGCGCGGTTGTCGTCCTCCTCCTCCTCCCCGACGCCAACGAACTTGACGGGCAGCGCGTGGGGCTTGATCCCCGCCTTCGGGCCGATCGCCTTCAGGCGGGTCTTGCCTTCGGGTTTGTCCCCGCCACCTCCTCCGCCGTCAGAGTTCGTGTCTGAGGCGATGTCCGGGAGCAAGTGCTCCGTCTCCGGGTCCCGGTGTTTTAAAATCGATTTCTTTCTCTCGGGCGAGCCGTAGGAACGCCGTGACTCGAGGGACTCGCCGCCTACCGATGATTTCCGACCTGCAACAGGAAATCGTCTTTTGGCGCGAGGTCAGCAAGAGAGGCGCGGTCGTCCGGGCTCACATCCACAAAGGGAGACACACTTGAAGCCCAAGTGGTCTGGGAAATCTTTAAGGTCATCATGCTTTGTTTTATAGATATAATATTTTAGATATTTTATAGTAGTGAACGGCTAAAACATATATAACCTTTTAGTTCATATATAAAAAAGTGCAAAAAAAGAGCGTGAGTGATTTTTAAGATTGTATCTACAGTAAGTGCGTGTGTGTAGTAAGTGCCCTACACCAATCCCCTCATCCCTCCCCCCACCCCACCCCACCCCACCCCACCCCACCCTACCCGGTCCGACTGCCCGTCGGATATAACCATCATTATCATCATCACCAACAACAGTCATCATCATCACCATTTATCATCACCAGTCATCAACATCATATCATCATCATCATCATCATTAACATCATCATCATCACCACCACGATGATATTTCCCCCCATGGTGCAAAATAGGTGGGTGGAAGAGGGCGTGGGGGGATGTGCGGATGTGGGTAGTGAGAGAGATCGGGGGTGAGGGGGGGGCAGGAGGGAGGAGATGGACAATAACAAATCGGTGAAGGGAGTTAAGGAGTTATCCTCCAGGAGGATCGCTGTGGAGTGGGCGTACCTCTGTTGTTGGAGTGAGGGGACGTCTGCTTGGGCTTATCATGGCCTTCCCTAGGCGGAAGCTCCCTGGCCGATCGGTCGGAGCGCGCCCTCTCGACGGACTCAAGAAGCCGGCTGAACGGTCGCGGGGTTGTCTGGAAGCCAGAGCCTCAAGTTGGTCGTCATCGCGGCTCCTCTGCCTACCCGTGAGGAGCTACCGTACCCTCCTCTTACTCCCACCTGGTCCCCTCCCTCTCCAAATGCCCTAGTTCACTCGCCCTCAGTCAGACAACCGACTAAGGTCATTCTCCATCGGGCTAGGACCCAGAAGAGGCTGAGTCTGCACCAATTATACACTATGTCTCATCCTGCAGCATCAGCCAATAACCTGAAGATCATTCTGTATGGGCCAGTGAGCCTAGTTGTCCTACAGTAATTTACCCCCAAAATAGTACTAACACTAGTAGCAACAGTAGTAATAGTAGTAGTAGTAGTAGTAGAAGTAGTGGTTGCAGAAGTAATAGAAGAAATAATTGTAGAAGTTGTGGTAGTTGTAATGGAACGCTAATTGAAATGAAATAAATAGGTCATACATGAGCGGAGCAATCTGTCCTTGACTTCTTCATCAAGATGTACTGTACAAATGGAGACCCACTCAAGCAGAGGCCTCCGTGGCTTCGCTGAGGAGTACCCACCTCAAGTTTCTCGTTGGGTACTTCCAAGTACATCTTGTGCGTTGCACCATAACTTACCACTTCGAAAGATCTTTGCTACCGACAAAGGGGAAGGAACAGGGAAGGGTCTGACACCAGTCTGGGCTGTCTCTCTCGGTCTTCTACAAAGCTCTCGGGTCTTTATCGAACTACTATTTCTGAATGACGACAACAACAACAACACATGCCAAACCCTTACCCAGTCTATCGTCACCACGTTTTCACTGATGGTGTCCACCTGAACGCAGTGTCTTATCGGGGGCCAGGGGGGAGGGAGGGGGAACTGGAGAGTAATGTGAAGGGCGGACCTCATGGCTATTTGCAGTACGAGATTGATTTGAAAGGGGGACCCATGTTGATGCAACAAAACTCGATGTAGCCGCAAAAAATTGCTGCCGGGGCGGGGAAAAGGAAAGAATTCGGCCTCGCGTGATAAATTCTTTTCATTATCCCAGAGATAAGAGCCATGGCGTAAGGATGGGGATCTCACGAAATTGTCACAAGATTCCTTCGTGTATATATATATATATATATATTTATATATATATATATATATATATATATATATATATATACATATATATATACATATATATATATATATATACATATATATATATACATATATATATATGTATATAAATATATATATACATATATATATATATATATATATATATGCATATTACTGTAAGGGAAAGTAGGGGAAGGAGGAAGGCTGGGTGAGTCGAGGAAGGTTGGTGAGTGTGAGGGAGCATTATCTAACTTCAACAATGCATTTCCTTGGTGCGTATAACCCCTCACCTCCCTCCTTCACTCACTCACTCCCACCTCTGTGTACATTGGCGGTCTTTGACGAGGATCTGAGGCCTTGGGGTCCCTCCCCGGAACCGGAAGTCAGCCTCGGCCGTTTCCATGAGGGGGGGGGGGAGACGCGCGAGATGTTTTGAATTCAAATATCAGATGACAAAGGACTGGAATGTAGCTTTGGGGGTGAGGGGGCTGGTTAGCTCAGACCTTCCACCGGGTATGGAAGTATAACTGGCAAAAGAAAGAGAAAAAATGGAAGAAGGGACTAGTGAAAAAAAATCTAGTGAAAAAAAGGAAAAGGAGAAGAAAAAAAAAAAAGACAAAGGTAAGAGTAAGACAAAAACACAAGCAATTCCCTCGAGTGAGTCTTAAGATTTGGAAGTGAGGGTAAGCTTCCCAGGCCACTATTGTGAGAGAGAGACACAGCCAAGGACACGAGAGCACGAAACTAAAATTAATTGAGGGGAGGCAGAGTAAACGAAGAAAATGTAGGGAATGAAGAGAGATAAGACTCATAGAAAACGAGTGAAAGAAGATATGCAACATGAAGTAGATTTTTTTTTTTTTTTTTTTTGGTATTTGGGTTTTATAATTCTCATTGTCACACGAAGCTGTACCAAAGGTGGACGAACGGGCAGTTGGATATGGGCGGCGAGGAGGTGAGCTGGCTGCATTTAGTGATTTCTTTTTTTCTTCCTTTAATTTTTTCCTTCTCCTTCACACTCTGCTCCTTGCATTGATCTACTGCACCCTGGACCCGCAGTGCTGACATGTCTGTGAAGCTTAGGATCTTAAATACTAAATGAATTCCTTTGCAGATCAGGTTTGGATTATTTGCTGCAGACTTCTGACGATCCTCAAGATCATAAGAACATGGCTTCAACAATGCGTTACAGCTCTGAACTACACTAATTTAAAAAGAACATTTGCTCCTGCTTATTAGTAATAAAGTGTCATTCGAGATTGCATTCCTAACATCTCGCCCTATTTTTTATTTTCAACTATAGCATTCATCTACAAAAGTTTCCCACTTTGGGACTTCTGTCACTACTACATACATCTACCGTGTTTTGATATCAAAATTGCAATTTTCTATTTATAGCATTCATCTACTATACCTTCAAAATACCATTCTCTGTAGCATTCACCTACATCATTTTACCATAGAAACATAAAAAATAAAAAAAACATTCTGTTTCGAACTAAATAGGAAAACAAGTCGCTTCCATAACTGTATCACGCACAACGTAACACTATCATCCTATGTATTGCTGTCGACGACTAACGTGCAGTAGTAATTTCCGTTGAAAAAACACAAATTTTGAATCCGTGCTGTCATCGCTTGCAAAAAGTAAACGTGTGGTTTCATATTGCGACGATACAATATTCTGTCAATTTATGGGGACAGGCATTGCTCGATATCAATTTCTATTCCCCGTATTAGCTTTGTATAACAGCCACCTGCCAGCAGACAATCAATAAATATAATTTAGTGGACCCTTAGTTACTTCGCTTCATACTGTGCTGGAGCCTGTACGATATTCTTTGTTAGATTTCTTTCTAAATACTTATGATCGAACGTATGCGATAATATTTGCTTGAACTAGTTTTGTAATAGGTAAATTTTTGTTATAGCTTTATATATTGCCTTTAACTGTATATTTCTATTAATTTATTTATTTGTTTATTTTCGAGGTACGTAGTGGCAGGCTATTATTATGTAAACATATTTGTAGGTATGTCGAATGTGCGGGTATCACAGGCTCTGTTTCAAATACGCAATTTGGATCTATATTTCTGGGTAAGCACCATCATTCTAAATAAATTTATTACAATAATAGAAATGACGGCTGTGTACCGATTTCGTTTCAATTTTTCTTCTCATATTCACTCTATTTACTAATTGAGTCAGTCTTTTATTGTGACATGACCATAAATCCTTGATGGTTCTGAAAGTTAATTTCCAACACTGAATAAAAAATAAGAGGAAATGAATAGTGAATTTTGTATATCAAGATTTATAACCAGCGCAGTCGGAAGAGCATGATCTTGGGTCGTGACGTCATGTCGCTGAGAAAGCGGGGAAACGAACAGAACCTTGGTTTTCAAATGTCGAGATGGAGGTTATACATGAACTATATAGCAAAATTACGACAGAATATGCTCCATAACGCAAAATTACGACGGAATATAGCTCATACAAAGGACAATAGACTTAATAGAATTGTCACATGAAGGAAGACGTTAGAACGCCATCTTTTGTTTCTAAGATCATAAAAAGAACTCGAAGTTGGGACATTTCTGAGAACGAATCTTATTGCGTAAAGACAACGGGTGCATGTCTGAATTTCACCACAATTTTCATACAGAAAAGTTCACATAGATGTTTGCACATAGATCGGTTATTGTTTTTAATAGACTTGGAA
>NC_134803.1:38355033-38357533 GCF_046742065.1 Oratosquilla oratoria
GGTATGATATGTATAGATGACGTGGATGACCATGTAGGAGAGTGACAATGCAGTTGCGTCTAAAGGGCCATTTACACGGTCGAACAGTTTGACAAACCCGGTTTGTCAGGCAAGTGTTTGAAATGTTTGACCGTGTGAATAGGGTATTTGGTCGTCAAACACGTTTGTCGAACGTGTTTGACAACCAAATACCCTATTCACACGGTCAAACATCACTTCAAACACTTGTTTGACAAACCGGGTTTGTCATACCGTTTGACCGTCTAAATGCCCCTTAACCGATTCTTTCCAACCAACCGTTGTGAATTTGAAAAGCTAGAAGAAAGCTTTGGTTACACTATTCTAGACTTCCCTAAGAACACTTCAACATCATTTCTAACTTTTGTAAAAGTTTACCCTCTCCTAGTTTGCCATTCACTATCTCAGTATATGACGCAAAGATAATTTGACATTTGGATATTCGCAAAGCAGAAAATCGTAACCGAAGTCGTTTCTACTTAAACGAACTCACAGTGGCTGGAGGGAATCGGCTCTGTGTGAAGAAGCCTTTTGGTCGAAGTTATTCTCGAACTATCCAAAGAAAGGAAAGGAAAGGTTGGGGCTAAGTCGGGTCACTACAGGAGGGTCATGGATTGGCTTTGTTAAGTCCAAGTCATTTTCGAGGTATCCAAGGAAATGTTGGAGTAGGTCAGGCCAGTCTAGGTCAATAGGAAAAAGAAATAATTTCTTCGAATAGGTCAGGTCATTCTTAGGGGTTGGATGAGGTCGTGTCCTCAGGAGGTCACTTCGAAGTTGGGTCGAAGTCAGGTCGAAGACGGGGAAACGAACTGTAGAGCGGGGGAAACAGCCTTCTCCGGTTCCTTAAACCTAAGCGCAAACTGGGACGCAGGACACACAGACAACGCAGCACAGATTTCCTCTTGCTGAATTGAAGTACAGTTTAAACTTCAGTTCAGCAACAGGAAGTCTGCCTTTGCCCTGTGCTGCGTCGCCTGTGTTACCTGCGTCTCAGTTTGCGCTTAAATTTATATTGTAATAATGGTTCTGAGTCTCGTGTTACTAAAAAAAATCGGTCATAGTCTTTGTGACAGAAATAGAGTTTAGGCTGAGGTGGAGGACGAGAAGGGGTGAAAATTAAGGTGAGGAAGATTATGGAGCATGTGATGATGTATGGGAGCAACACAATGATAAAGTAGGGGGCTCTATTGATGTCGACAATGATGATGGCCGCGTTGATGATAGCAATAATGATAATGATGACGATGACGACAGCGGGGATGATACCGATAGCAGTGTTAACGACGCCGACGATGACAGACGATGACAAAGACGACGACGACAAAGACAAAGACAAAGAAGACGACGACGACAAACAGCAGCTATGACAATGAGAAGAGCACAAATGGAAAATTGAAAATGTAGACAAAAATGAGGGGGTACTGGACGTGGATGTGGCGAATAAAGTAGTGAAAAAGTAGAAAATGTCATAGCAGAGGAGAAAGGGTCTAGAAATGATCTAAATTTCTTGAGGAAAAAAAGTAGAATGTACTAGAAATCTCCGTAGGGAGGCCACGAACTTACCGCTTGGATTTTAAAATAACGACAGTAGAAGAAGTCAAGAAATATAATTCGCATGGAGAAAATAACCCACAGAATCTGTAAGAAAAATCTAAGTAGTCTACAATTCACCCTGCTCTACAATTGGTTTAATTTGAAAAATGCAAGTATCGACGAGAGTAATTTAACGACATTTCAGAATGATAAAAAGGAGAACTTACGATGGAAAGTCAATAGATTTAATCTGAAAGAGAGGTTGACTAGATAGGCAATTTAATCTAAGATTACGTTTAATCTACGTGACATATACCTATATCTACACATGGACATATATGTATATGTTTCTATGTTGATATATATGGTTATGCATATATTCATGTGTATTTATTGTGCATATACATACATACACACACGTGCGCACACACACACAGCTATACTCTTATACACACACACACACACACAAATACACACATGCACACACGCATACACACAAACTCACACGCACGCACACACACATACACACACACACACACACACACACACACACACACACACACATGGACACACACACACACAAACACACACACACACACACACACACACACACACACACATGGACACACACACACACACACACACACACACACACACACACACACGCACACACACACATGGACACACACACACACACACACACACACACACACATACACACACACATACACACACACACATGGACACACGAACACACACACATACACACACTTATGCACACACAAACACACAAGCAAATATAAACTTACCCCTTACACACACACACACAAGCACACCATAAGACTATATATGCATATATGAAAATATATATAAATATGAATTATATATATTTTTATGAATTGAATGGAAAAAGAAATACATATTTGTCCATGTCAAATGAACGGTCATG
>NC_134803.1:38380033-38387533 GCF_046742065.1 Oratosquilla oratoria
CATCTACTTCCCTGACAGAGCGGATATTTTCTCCTCTGGTAACAGGAGAGAGAGGAGAAGAGAAAAAAGAAGAGAGAAAAGGAGAGACGAGAGAGCGGAAGAGAAAGAATTTAGGGAAAGAGTCCAAAATGAGTCCAGAAAGATAGAGATAATAGAGATAGATAAAGGGAGAGAGATAGATATGGAGAGATGGAAAGAGAGAGACACACAGAGAGACAAAGAGATAGATAAAGAGAAAGAAATAGAAAGGTAGAGATAGAGAGATATAGAAAGAAATAGAAAGGGAGATATATAAAAAGATAGAGAGAAAGACAGAGAGAAAAAATGTAACATAGACATAAATAAAGTCAGACAGATCAACAGACAAGTAGACAGACATCAAATAAACTGAGATATGAGCAGTACAATCGCGTTATAAATCCTGTCACTCACTCTAAGTTAAACTATAAGACATTTGTCACCATGAATTTAAATTATATTTTTTCTATGCATTAGTTGCCTTGCAATAAAAGACAAACGTATAGAAAATATATAACCAACGGCAATTGTCACACATGTGTAGTCAATTTAGAATGAATAACAGGGGATGTGAGTGTACATATATACATATATAAATCTATGTATACACAAAACTGTATATATTCATATATGTATAGATATATATGTATATATATATATACATACATACATACATACATACATACATACATATATTTGTATATATATATATATATATATATATATATATATATATATATATATGTGTGTGTGTATATGTATATATGAGCTCTAGACAAACATTATTTCGCCACCTATATTTCGCCATTGCTTCTATCCCTGGGAATAATGTTGGTAACAGTGACGATCAAACTCACCCTCGTTCCTACCATCCCCCCCTCCCCTCTTCCCCTCCCCCCTCCTTCATCTGAAACTGAAAAAGCGAGCCAACCTTGGCATCAGGGACGTCTTTTAGGAACTGTGACGTCAGTGGCCCCTAGGATGATGTCATGAGGCGGACAATTGCCTCTACAAAGGTGACAAGATGTCCTCTTTTTAGGCCGCATGGTGGATATATCTTCATTTTACTTTATTTTGTTTGATTAATTTTCCCTTTTTTTTTGTGGCTGGCTTTCTTTTTTGACGTTTTTTTCTATTCTTTCTTAGTGGTTTACTTTAGTTTCTTTTATTTTCCCGTTTTATGATATACAATAAATACTTTGGCCAACGTGCGGTCCTGACTACGCTTGATACAGAATAACTTTGAGAATGGAATTTTGACGTACATACACAAATAATCTTTTCTTTTGAAAAACATATCACAACTTAATAATTTACCACAAAGTATTCAGTGAGGAGCTGGGGGGTTCTATGGATACTGCTGAAGTTCAATTACTGAAGTCGCATTGTCTAGAATACGCAAACATCTAGGGAAATTTAGTGTCATGTTGATAAATCCTAGTTTCACTTACGCGTTGGCCATTCTATGAACTTAGTTTCGGACAAGATTAAGAAAATAATCATTGTAGCGTTGTAACGTTGATATAATATACTTCTTTATTTTAGTTTTTTTTTTAAGTATTTTATATATTATATATATATACATACATACAAAAAATATATATATATATATATATATATATATATATATATATATATATATATATATATGTATATATATTTAAATATATATATATATATATATATATATTTAAATATATATTTAGCTATTTATCCGTTTATTTATTATTCATGTCTTATACGTGAGTCATACGCCAACCTACAATCCTCTGGAAACGCTTTTACTGTACTTCGTGGAGAGGAGAGACGAATTGGAGTGGTTATCACACTGGGCTATTTTTCTTCCAACCCCCGATCAATCGGCGGTACCGCCTTTCATCTCCAGAACATTTTCCGCCGTAATATCACTATGACACACTAGTTTGTTAAAAAAAAAAAAAAAAAAAAAAAAAAATATTATATATATATATATACGTATATATATATATATATATATATATATATATATATATATATATATATATATATATACATATATATATATATGTTGGAGGGAAATTATTTTCCTCCAGCATCTGCAACTCTGCTCCAACAATCGGACGAAAAAGGGCCGAGTGTGGTAACGCCTCATGTCTTCCTTCAGTATTCGGCGAATTCGGATTTCGCCTCAAGTTGGGTCTGGTGCTGTGCGAGGTCGAACACAACGGGAATTCCTCCTTGCCAAAAACCCAGGTCGAGAGTCAAAGATAGTTTTTCAAAAACCTTCGTATTTGTCTTATTTCAATTTTTTTTTTTCATTTATTTTGTGGTCGAAAAACTATTTTTATTTATTCATTTATTTATTTATTTACTACTGTATTCATATATTTATCTATTTATTTATTTGTTTATTTGTGGATTTATTTGTTTATTTGTGGATTTTTTTTTCAAACCTATAAGAGATCCACAAACTCAGTGATTAGTTTTGGGATTAATATAATTATATATTTTCCCTTTATATGTGTCCCATTGAATATTTCCCCAAAATCATAAAGGGTTCTGAAAACCATTGATAATACTATCACTAATAAGTATAATTACTTTTGTGGTTATAAGATAATTAAAGACGCGTCATATTAGAAAAAAATTATGGTAGTCTCTATTGACTTAGTTTTTTAGTTTAAATGAACCATACGAATTTCTAGTTTCTAATTTGTAATCGAATGGATTTTTATCATATCACTGTTGTCTCAGGTTCCATGACTATAAATTAAACAGGTTTCCTTTAAACATATGAAGACGAACATAAATTAAAAAAAAGAACACTAAACTAAAAACCTGAGCATAGAAGAAAATTATTTACGTGAAAAAAAAACACACGTTATCTGGCATGCACTTCTGTGAACTTGGAAATCCGTCTTGGGGGTCTGATCAAACGTGTTTTGACTTTTCTTGCTTCTCGACGTTATATTTTGGTGACTTTCCGTTTTCCCCTCCCTTCCTTTCTTTCTCTTTCATGTCTCTGTTTGCCTCCTCCTCATTCTCTTCTCCTCTGTCTTCATTTCTGTGCTCAATTGATTTGATGGCATCGATGCTCCCTCGACTCTCGTGTCGTCATAAACATCATGATCACAATCTTCGTTAACTTCATTATCACCCCGTCATTATCACCAGGATTCTTGTAATCACAACTGTGATCATGATCATGATAATAAACATGATCAAGTTCTTCTTCATTATCATTATAATTCTTACAATATCTATGTATGATAATGATAAGAACGTGGTAAGCGTCACCATTCTCATCACCATAACTGTCGTCATCAGGGCTCTCACAATTCTCACCGTCATGGTATTAATAAGTAGTCATTTCTTTATAACTTGTCTGTCTGTTTTGGTGGGAAGAGGGTTGTTGTGGGATCGAAACCCGTCGTAAAGGGTTCTGAAGGGTTTGAAGAAGGTTCGAATTCTCCTTTTGGTGTATGTGTGGGGGAGGGAGGAAGTAAGTCGACGAATCACAGCGAGAATGTCGAAAGTTGGGTGGGGTGGGGGGGGTCGTTGAAAAAGGCGTGCCTGACTGGAACTGCGTTAAAGATGGAAGAGTAGTTGATGGTACTGCGTTGAAATTGAAGGTGTTTTGCTTCCGACAGCTTGCGTTGAGTAGTAAGGGGTTGGCAAAGAGTGTGGGAAAGACATTTTGCAATGACCCATAGAAAAAAAAAAAAATTGCAAATTTGTACACATCCGACGAATTGGCTTAAAGATCAGATATTTGAAATAGAAGGCCGTAGAATAGGTCATAGAATCACAAGTAGATAAGATTGAGCCAGAAGCTGACAGGACCTTCATCTTCCGGGGGTCGCTTAGTTCGTGAATGCGCGAGTTCGTGAATGCGCGAGTTCGTGAATGCGCGAGTTCGTGAACAGAAGACGAGAGCCTTAAGTCGACCTAATGTCAAGGAATGGCTTAAGGTACGTTTTTCTCTGTGTGATTCCCGCTCAACGATGATCGTTCATGGCTCAACAATAATCGTCAAACGATTGTCTAGAGTATTGATTCTTTGTTTTTGAACGGGGATGTTTTACTTCTAGCTGCAAACTACGAGACTGATAATTTTAACTGAGTCTACCAATGCGCTTACCCAAATAGGATGCCAGGTAGTAGGATGCGCGTCACCCGCCATTGGCTGTGGTTGAAGACTAATAATAGCACCGAGAAAAATGTACCTTTACGAAGAAGATCTCCGAGGTAGGATTGGGATGGACATGTCTCTGAGCTAGAGGCCATCATACAAAGGAAAAGGTCGATTTTATGTTAACTACTCAAGGACAACTTCATGAAATATCACAATTAACACCACAGTCGGACGAAAGAAAGAGTTGAATAAGCGAAACTATATATTTCGATTGCTAACTGCAATCCTCTTCAGTAGTGCTACTGAAGTGGATTGCAGTTAGCAATCGAAATATATAGTTTCGCTTACTCAACTCTTCCTTTTGTCCGACTGTGGTGTTGTGATTTACAAATGTGTTACTACATTTCTCACCAGTGATTCATGAATCATGTTTATATTGAACGGGTTTATCAGTTCAAGGAAGGATTATGTCAAGGGCTGAAGGAAAACAGGTGAAGGCAAGGAACCTACGCCAGGAGGCGTTGCGTAGCTGCGGCCGAAGCCGTCACCTTTGCCTTATAATGCACGTAAGGGACAGAGGTGATAAACAGTCACCGATGGGAATCGGAGAAGAGCGCGGGACTCGAACCCTCAACTCAGCGAATGAGAGACCAGCACGCTTCCGATGATGCCACCAGCGCACAAGAAGGGAAAGAGACTTTTTCATAAAGAAATAGAAATATGACGCAGAGAGTGAGAGGGAGTAAGAGGGAGTGAGAGGAGGGAGGGAAGGGAGGTAATGGAGAGGGAAGGGCGGTCTCCATGGAGGTGTCACATTATACGGCGGCGCCGGATGCGGCCAGGATGATGGGCGAGTTTACTTGGTTTAATAAAATCACCTGGCGACAGGAGCCAGACCTTGATATAACGACGACCCCCCCCTCCCCAACCTGGTCGAAACACGATCATAACCTTTTGGGTCTAATGCCTCCTAAGGGAGACTTTGCCATGAACCAACAAGCCGCAACGGCCGCGCCGGGCAGTGTGACACCAAACTAAGGGGAACATGTGTATGTTTATTCTTTTGGGAGATTTTGCAATCGAAAGAGTAATTCAGAAATTCCTTTTGATCACGTGATCAAACTTAAAGGAGGTTTTGGATGGGAAGTCTACGCTATCTATTAACTAATCAGTAAGAAAGGGACTCGAGTAATTCTAAAAAAAAAAAAAAAAAAAAAGTTGGTGGAAGACTAGAATGTAAGAATGTCTGGGTGTCTGCTGGACTCTCATACAAAGTCATGGACTCGGGAGATCCGTGCGATGGTGAGTCAACGGTGAAGAATTAATCGTTAAAGATTTGCATAAAACAAGGGAGTGCGAAATGTAACTGCAAGGCAGCTAGTCCAGTGGTGGCGGGCTGGTGGGGGTTAAGGGCTGGACTACAATATTCTTCCCACAGTCAGGGAGAACTGGAAAGTCGGAAACCAGCTGGTGTGTATGGGGGAAGGTGAGGAGTCTACCCCAGGAGACGCTAAGTAGCTGCGGCCGAAGCTGTCATCTCTGGCCTCCTATACAGTTTGGGGACTGTTGGTAGGCAGGTAATAAACATTCATTGCTGGAAACCGGAGAAAGTTTCGGGACTCGAACCCGTAACTCAGCGAATGCGAGGCCAAGAGGCTTCCAGTGGAAGGAGGAAGTCTTTGATGTCTAGTGGAAAGCTCCTGGTCTTTCACTGCTGAAGTCAGGGTTAGTTGGACTAATCTTCAAGAAGCGCAAGAGGATGGTATCAGTCTACGTTATCTCTGTTTACATTTCGATGTCGACCGACCTCCCCCTAAAAAAAAAAAAAAAAAAAAAATCGGATCTAACCTTGTTTTGGGGCGTACGTGAGAAACTTGAACCTCCTTTCCAAGCGCGTGTCTACTGTATATATCAAATAATTTTGTTGCTGTTGTATGTGTGTATGTATATGTACATACTCTGGCTGGCTTACGTGTAGTGAAGAATTACTCTGTTAAACTGAATTATCAAATTGTTTGCGGAGCAAGAAACTCTCTTGTCACTAACGACTTGAAGGCTAGAGGCAACGAATGTCTTGAATGAAAGAAGGAAGTCAAGTTGTTTACATGTTCATATTTGATAGACTCTACTGTGTGTACAGTCACGACCAAAATTTTTGATCCACACTATATTTTTCACAATTTCAGTATGATTTTTTTTGACGATTACATGATACATTTTCCTATGTAGTATTTGGCATATAGTTAGGTAATTTTTTTGAATAGACAAAAAAAAAAAGTTGTTAAAGAATTTGAATTGTGTACCATGAAAAATTCTGGGTGGATCACAACTCTTGCTCGTTACTGTGGATAGTGGCGTGGCAGCGAGGAAGAGAAACTGGTTTTAAAAACTAATGTTCTGGAGGTTTATTCTGGAATAAGTGTTTGGACATGAACGTATGAGGATTAATGACTAGAAGACGAAAATTATTCTTTAAAAGAAATGACGAAAGGCGACTGGAGTGGGATAAATTGACATGTGAGCGGACTAGAGAAACGGTGCTTCAAGATATCTATCAGCCACTTGTCTATCTGAAACTCAACTTCCCAATCTCACACAGTGGGAAGTGAGAAACCCCTGATAGGGCAAAGCCCTGTCAGTTGCGGCAAGCCGCTTTTTTTTTTTTTTTTTTTTTTTTTTTTTTTTAAGACCGGTGTTGGGTCGTTTCCCCGCCTTGCCAGGGAATCGACGCGATATAGCTCGCAGTGGGTCCCGGGAATCGAACTCACGACCACTTGCTCATGAGTTCGAGACGATATCCGCTAGTCTACCGCGCGACCCACTCGTTTATCTATATCTATTTATCTATATGTAAATGAACGGATTTTACATGTATATTTGCAAAAGCGATTTGATTCTGTTCTGTGAAGTCCACGCGGCAGCTGCTTCGCGCGGTGATGCGTTTGTTTTTTGTTTTCAGTTCTGAGGGACCTGAAGAACACCCAAACGCTGAAAAAAAAAAAAAATCTTTCCGAAATTTTGAGATCACCGTTTGCGGTCTTCACGAAAAAACAACAACAACAACAACTTACAGGTAAAGAAGATTTGTCTTGATGAGGAACTTCTGGGAGACTTCTGCCACCAAAGTCTTTAAGTCTGGATCTCTGAAAAGTCCGGATCTTTGAAATGCCCGGATCTTTGAAATATCACAAGTCCGGAATTTTTAGAATTCCGAATTTTTTTTAAAGTCTGAATCTCTGATGTATATTTTTCTTACTTCGGACTTTTGAAAAAGTCCGCATTTTTGTTAAAAGTTAGATTTTTTTAAAGCCCGGATTTTTTTTAAAGTTCATATTTTTTCAAAAGTCTGGATCTCTGAAAAATCCAGA
>NC_134803.1:38395033-38410033 GCF_046742065.1 Oratosquilla oratoria
TATGGGAGTAGTATGTGTGTGTTGATAGGTTCTTAGTGATGATAGCAAGGGTCTAGTTAAATTTAGTGATAGTAGTCTCATTGGCAGTCGTGAATGATCAAATCGGGATTTAGAAATAAAGATGTTTGGAAAAAAAAAATCCTGTGAAAAAATCCAGGGAAAGATCCTAATTACAGACAAAAGAAAGCTTTCTAGTAACAGATATTTTTTTTCTCGATTCAGATAGTCGGTGTAGCAGTATCTATAGTTACGGGTATAGTGGAAGGACTAGACGTGTTTTCTATGAGGAATTAGGGGCCGTTTTGGTGATAAATAATCGAACAGGCGACAGAGGAGGGAATGGGGAGAGCGCTACCAAAATTGCTCAGCCACATTCCACGTTTTAACCAGTCAAGAGGAACAGTTGTCCTACGTTGGGGGGGGGGGGGTCAAGAGCTCTCTTTGTCCTGCAGATGTGGCATTGCTAACAGAAAATGCTGTCAGTGGAGGAGGAAGAAGTGTTGTCATGTCACGTCACGTGGCACGTGGCACGAGGCACGTTGCATGTGGCACGAGGCACGTGGCACGAGGTCCGCGTTTCGACCAGCCATGAATACGTAAGGAGGATAGGTAGTTCACTCAAGGGATAGGTAACTGTCGTTGACATGAAGGGTGCCAAAACATTGTGGAAGTACTCTTGGAAAAAAAGGAAGAGTCATTAATACTTACAGTATATTAATACAGAGGCAATGGCAGTAGTAGGGTTACTATTAGGTATAGTACAAGAAATAGATTAGAAATAGAAATTGTTGAAGTATCGTCCAAGAAAGAAGTTGGGTGGAAGTCGGTGAAGTAGGGATGGGAGAAGGCTGAAAGTGGATGAAGTAGAGCTGGATGAATTCTGTGAGGAGGAGATGGAGGAGGCAGAGGAGGTGGAGGGGGAGGAGGAGGCGGAGGGAGAGCCAGAGGAGGAGGAGGAGGAGGAGGAAGATGAGGAGGAAGAGGAAGAGTAGGAGGAGTAAGGGAAGGAGGAGGGAACAAAGTGGTGGTGGCAAATGGTCGTAAAAGGACCTATGTTACGTTCTCATATGGGCTAAGGGAGAAGTGTGAGGGACTTTATGGCCGAAGAGTCCTCCCTAAAAGGGCTCTCGCAGGACCGAAGTCGCGTCAGGACCTCAAGAAGTCATGAAGTTCCTGGCGACGCCTCCGGCTCTTCGAAGTGCCTTCAAGAAAGGAAATTTGTTCTTTTATTTTTAGTTTGATGTTTCCGGTAACCCGTTGTTGTTCTTCTTCGAATAGTGACCTTCAAGAACAGTAACGGGATATAAAAAAGTCGAAGTAGTGGCTTCGGGAAAGAATATTTTCTTTTTTGAGTTCGATATTTCTGGTAAAACCCATCAACGTCACGGTTGTTCTTCTTTGAATTGTCATTAAAACCTCAGGAACCTCATGGAGGTGCTAAAAATGGTCGAAGTTACTTCAGGAGCTGAAGTTTGACTGTTATTTCCCGTAAAAGCCGTTAACAGCTGACATCGTTGCATTTGTTCTTCTTCGTCTTTGAAACCGTTGGTGTTTAACGACTAAACCGCCAACGGTTTTTGGACCTAAGGAAGGATGAAGGGAAGGAGAGCAGAAGGGAAAGGGGGAAGGAGGGAAAGAAGGAAGGAAGGAGGGAAGAAAGGAGAGAAGGAAGGAAGGAAGGAGGGAAGGAAGGAGGGAAGGAAAGGAGAAAGGGAAAGAGGGAAGGAGGGAAGGAGAGATGAAGGGAAGGGGGAAGGAAGGTAGGAGGGAAGGAAGGAAGGAAAGAAGGAAGGAAGGAGGGAAGGAGGGAAGGATGGAAGGAGGGGATGGCAACTCAAAAGACGTCCTCTGCGGGAGTGGGTTTAGGCGTCCGTGTGCGTGAGACGCCTCGAGAATATTTTTGAATAATTCATTGCCTCCCCTGGAAATGGCGGACACGACGGCCTACAGGCGATGAGGAGGAGGGAAAAGTAGAAGAGGAGGAGGCAGGAGAAGAGACAAAAAAGAGGAAGGGAAGGAGGGGGGGGAAAGAGAGGGAAGATGTAGACAGTAATGAGGGGGAAAGTTGAAGACTAAGAGGAGGATAAGGGGGGAAGGGGAGAGGGAGGGAAGGAGGGAGAAAGAGAAGGAAGTACTGATAGATACAGGTAATGATGATGAGAAAGAGGGAGTAGAAGAACGAGGGGTAGATAAGGAGGTAAGACGAAATATAAATAGGAGGAAGGGAAGAAGGGAGGATGTGAGTGAGGAAGAGGAGGAGGAACCGGTAGATACAGGCAGTGAGACGTGGGGATTGGTAGACGAACAAGGGGTGGATAAAGATGTAGGAGTCAGAAGCACTCTTAGAAACACCAATATGGGTCCTATGACTAGGCTCCGGCTATCCTAGTTGTTAGATGTATACCATAATTCTCATATTCGGTTAACTTCACCTAACTCGACGATCATTTTTATCTTGTCTGGTTTAAGTGATTTTATTCAGCTGAGAAGGAGACCTCAGGAAGGCAGTTAAGAATACCTCGGTTAATCCTTTGTGTAACTAGTTTTGTATTTATTCTGTCTGTTGTCAGTAAGTGTACTAATTCAGAACACGGGTATGCCCGCTATACACTGGAATACATTCACACACACACACACACACACACACACACACACACACACACACACACACACACACACACACACACACACACACATTTTCTAGTTTATTGAATGAAGCAGGATCTTAGTCCCAGGACACGCAAGTAAAAGACAAAACATCATTGGGAGAAAAACAATTGGGGGCAGAGTGTCAGGTCGACCAAAACAAAACAGAATCAAGACGGATGCTAAGTTAAAGTGAGAGATGAGGAGGAGAGGACAGAGGAGGAAAGGAGAGGAGAGGAGAGGAGAGGAGAGGAAAGAAGAGGAGAGGAGAGGAGAGGAGAGGAGAAGAGAGGGAGAAAGGGAGGGTGAAATCAAGGAAGGCATGACCTTTGACCTTTCGGCCCTTGACGGGAGGCCGTCCAACGCTTCAGCCAGATTTCAAGGTTTGCAGACGACGATGACGTCAGCAAGAGTTCGTTACGACCGTTAAGCTCTTGGGGATGGAGGATGGGAGAGGGCGTTCACTGTAGATTCACCGCGGATGGCTTTGGGAAATATAGATCACGATTAATGAAGAGAAATAGTCCCCGGTTGTCCTGAAATAGGCATCCCTTTTCCTGCAACAAAATTAGACTGTCCTGAAATAGTCCTTATTTGTCCTTAAACATTCCTTACTTTTCCTAAAATAGCCCTCAGTTGTCCTGATAGACTCCTCGGCTGTCCTGAAAAAGGACACCGCTTTCACAAGGCCGTGTTTGTTACGGGGATCTGTCTGTGCGGGAGAGGAGGACAATGGAAGGCTGATGGCGTCGACTGGGAGTTGAGGAACGGAAGGCCCTCAGGGAACGAATTTGATGTCATATCGACCGGCGGGGTTCCATGGACTCTTCGTGAAACAGACACACAAACAGACAGGCAGACAGGTGCACACGCACACACACACACACACACACACACACACACACACACGTCACCCATACACAAACGCGTGTTCTATGTGTGCATGTGTGTATATATATAAATGTATGTTTGCTTACATACGTGATTTTATATGATATATATATATATATATATATATATATATATGTGTGTGTGTGTGTGTGTGTGTGTGTGTGTGTGTGTGTGTGTGTGTGTGTGTGTGTGTGTGTGCGTGCGTGTATATATGTATGTATGTGTGTATGCACGTGAGCTATCGTAGGTGTATCCAAAGGTTGTATAGCTGGCAAGACCATTACTCGTAGACCTAATGGGTGTAAAACAATCTTTTAGTTCCATAAATAAGGATCATCGTTCCTTTGTAAAGAAGCCGATGCGCAATTACACACGCAAAGGGACGTGTGGTCATGTCTCAGCCACAGTGTGCCTCCTTGCATAGTGTATCCTTTCTTATCTTATCTGAGAAAACCGAACTAGGGATTATATGTCTTTGGACGATGTCGTACCGGCTAGCTAACACCGCTCCCTCCCCCTCTTCCTCCTCTCCCAAGTATACATATATTATACATTCTTCGTGTCTATCTTTGTAGACAATATCCCAACAAAGGCCCTGTTCACATTAGCGGTTTGAATAGCGTGGAAACCACGGCGGTACCGTATAGTCAAAGAAAAATTCCACGATTGTGTGTGAACGCCTCCATTGACTTGTATTGTAATTGAACCGCCGCGGTTCAAACCGCTGGTGTGAACAGGGCCAAAGAGTAGGAGTCATGATTAAGGTGATCGAGGGAGAACTATGATATTTGTGACATTCTTCGTTTGAGTGGTGTGGACGTTTCCGCCGAAAACGATTTCTCTAAGTCAATATAGTTTAGACGTACAGTCGCGTCCATTCGTCTGGCTACCCCCTTTTCCCCCCCATCACTCCACTTTGTATTATACATTCTTCGTGCGTCCCGCGACCTGCAAAGTTCTTTCATCTCGCAGCATTGATCGAGGTGGTACTCCAAACGCAACTTCTGTGCTTGCGTGAGGCGATGAAGACGTGGCATCACGAACTGTTCTTCACTTTCGAGAACTCGATGATAACCGAAGCACTGAAGTCGTATTGTCTGTTTGCAGCAAAGAGGAAGGAGGAGGAAGAATTACGGGAATGCATGTGTCCATTCCTTAATCCATAAAGGTGTGATTATTAGTTTACAACAACCAATGGCGGGTGACGCGAGTCCTACTACCTGGCATCCTATTTGGGTTAAAGCGTTGGTTGTAGCTTCGGTTAAATTAATGATCAGCTTCGCGCTTTACAGCTCGTAGCAAAACAACCCTATTCAAGAACAAATAATTCATGTTCTAGACAATCGTTTGAGGATCTTCATTGAGCCACGAACGATAATCATTGAACGATAATCGTACCGAGGAAAACGTATCTTTAGCTAATCATTATGTGCTTGCTGGTGGTGTCAAGATGCCAGATATTACCAGAGATCTAATTACATCTATTGAGTAAGTAATGGATACATGCAGACGCTTTCCGTAGTTCCTCTGGGCTCCTTCTGGTCTCTGTTCTTTCATTCTGACACGGCACAAGCCTCGCCATTTCCAGTCTTTAACCTTCTTTCATGTTATAATTGACTTCCAGTCTCATCTCGAGTGATTTTCTCAGAGAACGTGAGATTGTGATGACCTGCGTTCGCTTCGACCGCGTGAAGATTTTTTTTGACTATTATTAATCTATTTATTTATTTCATAGTTTATTTATTTATTCAGGGGGGTGGATGTATCACTTGGTTGGCTACCTTTACCATCCTTGTAAGTGGGAAGAGGTCTTTTGGTATACAGACAAATACTTTACTTATCTATGGTGATTTCCAGGAATTTATAACAACCCAGATCTTAAGCTAGCGGTGGTCCATACGTGAAGAAGGGGTAAGGGCTTGGGTTGGATGGGAGAAGAGAAGTAAGATGCTTGGGATGGAGAGGGGAAGAAAGGGGAGGAGAGGGAAAGGGGAAAGCGTACAGCGGGAAAGCTGATGAACTTCCTGAGGACAAGTGGGTGGAATTTGGGAGCGAAAGAGGAAGAAAAACGAGACAAACAGGACGCTGAGGAAAGAAAGAAGAAAAGTGTGGCCCGATAAGGTTTCCTTAACGCGGTAGGGAGGTTGGGAAGGGAGAGAGGGAGGTAGGGGAAGGGCAAAGAAGACGTTGGGGGAAGAAGGAAGCCGCTGTTGAATTGAAATAAAATGCAGGAAGAAGAGGAATCGTTCTCGATCTCTTCCGGGGACTCGTCCTAAAGGCGGACGGAAAGGCGACGCATATATATATATATATATATATATATATATATATATATATATATATATATACATATATATACATACATATATATATATATCCACATATACATATATATACATATACATATATATATATATATATATATCCACACACACACACACACACACACACACACACACACACACACACACACACACACACACACACACACACACAACCTGGCTGTTGTAGGTCGGATCCCAGAAAGTGATTTAAACTAATCTAGTTTATTTTCTAGAAGGAGAACTTTTACTGCTTGGGCTAGTTACAAGTTGTGTCATCTAGGTTAGTTTAGAGGTTTAGCTCGTTTGATGTGGGTCTTCCTTGGCTAGTTTTGGCTTAGTGTGTTCTGGAGGTACAGAGAGTCTAGGGGGAAGAGAAAAGTTTGATCTTGTCAGCGGTGGATGGAGGAAAGGAGGGGAAAGGTGACGGGAGCGGGGAGGGAGGAATGGGAGTGAGGGAGTGGAGGAAGAGTAGTGAGGAGCCTACGCCAGGAGGCGCTGAGCAGCTGCGGCCGAAGTCGTCACCTTTGACCTATTATGCGCTTTAGGGACTGTTGGGCCAGGTAACAAACAGTCACTGCTGGGAATCTGAGAGGAGTGCGGGATTCGAACCCACAACTAAGTAAATGCGAGACCAGTAGAAGGTAGAATGATGGAGGAGATAGAGATGAGGAGAGAAACGTAAGATGGAGGAGGGAGATGATGAAATAAAGGAAAGTCTTTGGCAGAAGGCGAAAGGACCACAGGGCGGAGCTAATGGGGCATATGACGTCATAACGCGCGAATATGTGATTGGTGAATAGCGGTGACGTCATAACGCGCGATGATGTGATTGGTGAATAGCGGTGACGTCATAACGCGCGAGGATGTGATTGGTGAATAGCGGTGACGTCATAACGCGCGAAGATGTGATTGGTGAATAGCGGTGACGTCATAACGCGCGATTGATGTGATTTGTGAATAGTGGTGACGTCATAACGCGCAAGGATGTGATTGGTGAATAGGAATGACGTCAAGACGCGCGAAGATGTGATTGGTGAGTAGTGGTGACGTCATAAAGTGCGAAAATCTAATTGGTGAATAATAGGATTAAAAAACAAACAAAAACAAAATAAAACGAGGGTTCATGAATGTGTTTTTTCCGATATACTTTATACTCGAACGACATTGTACGATCAATTACAAAAGTCTTAACCAGATTATAATAATAGATAAGCATATAATGTTTCTGTGGCTGAATGCTTTTATTAGTGTTTCTATACAACAAATACCCTTCACAGTAAGTTAAATGTTATGCAGAAAATAAATATAAAATGATGTAGTTATTGGTGGTGTAGATTAAAACAGCTCATCGAGAGAATTAAGAGAACTGACAAGAAATATTTACAGTGATCTATGTACAATGACGTCATAATGTGCCGCAGTGACACGCACTGTGACGTCACACGTGTCCCTTCCCATTCGTGACGTCACAGATAGGACACGCGCCCAGCGACATGTGGTGATTAGCCTACGTCTACTTCAAACTGTGACGCAAATGAATGACGCAATCAAAACAAAGCATTGTTTGTGCACGTAACACAGTCAGTAGAACAATCGAACCAGTTTACCATCTTAAACCAGTTATCCAACCCTTTCCATAGTTAAACAAGACAACTCAGTTAGGCTCTAATCCTAAAACTGAGGGAGTCGGATTCCTTATTTCACGTCAAAGTGGACTGGTAATAGGTTCAAGACGATAAACTGAGACTTAGATTCTTTACTCAGTTGTGCCGTAATCATTTGGTGATAGTTTAGTGTGCGGTTACGCTAAGCTAAAAGCATTTTACCTCCATGTAGATAACCGCTCGTCCAGCGCGATGGTGATTCTCAAGCTACGAAAAAAAAAATCACTGCATAGCAGAAAAAAACTAGATTAGTTAACTTATGTTTGTTTTACTCTATACAGAAAGAAATGCCCGTATAAGTACTAGCGTTATTGGGAGTTGCGTGCAGTGTGTGGAGTTGTACATGTGTGTATAAGTGTACAGTACATTCATTTCAGTCTTCTGTGGATGAAAGGTACATGAATGCAACATATACATATAAGGAGATAAACGAATACGTTTTTACATGTATATACGTGTAAATGTAATAACATCCATGTATTTTTAAGGATTATATGTTCACGTGCACACACGTACATACGCACACACACACACACACACACACACACACACACACACACAATATGCATGAATGTACATCACATTTACGTGTATATACATATGATAACTGCCTTGATATGTTTTTTTTTTGCAAATGAGTGTTCTACGGTAGATGCGAGAATCAACGAACACTACGATGTGCAGTCGGCTTCACTCGTAAGTACTACAGCTGCTAGCGTCTTTTGCGTGGACCGTATTTGTTGAGGTCGTATACTTACAGTGCTCGTAAATTTGCGAGGTCGTACGGTGCTCGTTTATGTCGTGAACCTACGACCCAACGAGATACGAGATTCCTAGAAGACGTCAAGCAGTGTGGTACCTACGAGTGCATTTTGACGCCAGAATTGCTGATGACGATTTGTCTTAACGTCGCGAACTACTCCTATTAGGAGACTAGGACGGTGCCCCTTACAGAGGACTTTGTAACGTGGAATTTAATGAACCATGCCCTTGGTCCAACTCGCTGGAGGCAAGTTTCGAACTGCCGTGACTTCGACCTCCGCCGCAAGTAACGACGCTCTAAACCGCTCGGTCAGTGTTGAATTAGTTTTACGCCCTTTCTACGACGAGAACTACAATAAAGACGAGGAACAGATACGAGATATGGATGCGCCTTGTAGTCACTCGGGATTCCCTTCACCTCTACTGTATTTGTATTATTACAGATAAATACAGTACGTGTCTACTCGGGTCCAGATGTATTATGTAAACGTTTATTAGAAAGAAACATAAACGTTTTGGAAACTGTACAGAGTTTATCGCCCTACAAACATCTTGTTCAGTGTGTTCAAGTGTTATTTGTGCATTGTTCAAGAATAGTGACGAGAAGAGAACGTTAAGGGAAGAAGGTCTCGTAGTCCTATCAACTTGGAGATAATTCAAGTGATTGAATATTAAGTAAAGAAAGGGGCAGTGCGCATGTATGCAAACACATGCAAGCACAAATATATGAATACACACACACACACACACACACACACACACACACACACACACACACACACACACACACATATATATATATATATATCTATATATATATATATATATATATGTGTGTGTGTGTGTGTGTGTGTGTGTGTGTGTGTGTGTGTGTGTGTGTGTGTGTGTGTGTGCGCGCAGAGAGTGAGAGAGGAAGCAAGAGAAAGAAGAAAAAGACAGAGGAAATAAAACTTGTCTGGGGATCACTAGCTAGGTTCTAGTTTGCCCAGTATTCGAGTATCTTGCATGAAACTTATTTGCCTAAAGAATGAATTCATTTTTTTCTCTAAATGAAATTATTTAAGTTCCTGATTTCATAAGTAAAATATTTCGTCCAATCGCAATACAACGATATCGTGAAAATAATTTCTGATTTCTATATTTTTGTATATAATTTTCGTTCATTATGACGTTATTGATGACATGGTATTCATGTTTTTTATATCTTAAACGAACGCAAAATCAATAAACCAATTAGATGAATTTCTCGAAGGTTTTGGTTTGTCCGTGGTAAATCTAATTCAAGTCTTCTTCAGCCTGAAGTGTGGTTTATTAATAGGTCACGTGGTTTCAGTAGCCTTCTTCATTCTTTGTCATTTCACAAAATAGCTTGACTATTCTCCTCTGTATAAGATGAATGGCGTCTATTGCTACTATAAAGTTGGAAAAGAACAATCATTCGCTTTCGTTTCTGCACGAAGAAATGTTTATTTCGATAATTTAAGAGCACTGAGTATGATGAGTGACTGTTAATATAAACTAACAACTGTTAGTGAAAAGTAATAACAAATGTCTAAACTTAATACAGGTAAGGCCAACATTATTTTCGTCTTGTTCTTGTATTGTCTCAACGGCGTTGTGATCGATGAGGAGTGCGTGATGGAGCTTACCCGCTTTCATGGGGAACGACTTACGTGACTTTTAGCTCGCGTGCGCACCACGTGGCCTTCGTGGCACGTGGCACATGGCACGTGGCATATGGCACGTGGCACGTGGCCTTCACCCCAGGCCAAAGACGTGCTTGCTCGAGTTTGCATGCTTGCTGACGTGTCGCCGGTGGGTATGATAACTATCTTTGGTACTCGGTTATTGACACGCTGGGTCTTAGTGTTTTTGTTAGTGGTTTGCGGGCAGAAATCTCACTGAAGGTGTTATCCCACTGGGCAAATTTTCCTTCGACTGTTGGAACAGATTTACAGACCGCAGCTCTCGGTAAAGAAGCTAATGTGATGGAGGAAAATAATTTCCCTCCAACATATCAAATGTCTAAGTAAATTGTTGAGAAAACATAATAGTTTGTCATTGTGATTTTACGGCGGAAATAAAAAAGCTGAAGATGAGTGGTATCGTCGATTAATTGGAGGTTGGAGGTAAGATAGCTCAGTGTGATAACCCCCTTTGGTTTTCTTTTCAGTAAATCATTGCATGATTAATATCGATAGTCAACACATTTAGGCTCCAATTGTTTGTTCTTTATATTACATTTCTTAGCTTATTTAATCTGATTTTATTTAAATTATGTTCTTGTTTTATCTAAACTTAACGCATTTGAGTCAAATCTGAAATATGTATTTTTTTTGTGCAAATTTTTGGCACTGTTTGCTGATGGCTATTCCCGAAGTCTGTTTGAGAACTTCGCAGTTTTTGCTTTGAGTTCGAACATCATACGATTTTTTTTCTTTCGTCATTTTTTTCTTAAGGCCTCGTAAGGTGCAGGAGGGGATGGAGGAGGACCAAGAAATGGCTGAAGGTTTTTTTGACCTTGGAGAGCGCTGGCCAGGAAAGAGGAGAGTCGCTCTGCTAAAAGGTCAGCGTGGAATTTGAAGGTCAGGATAGGTCACCCGGGCCGATATTGCTCTTTCAGCGTATGGAGGAGGAGGTGGAGGAGGAGATGGAGGAGGTGGAGGAGGAGGTGGAGGTGGAGGTAAAGGTGGCGGAGGAGGAGAAGGAAGAGGATGAGGAGATCAAACGAGATCAATTACTGAAACAGAAGAGGACGAGATGTAGAGACGAAGAAGAGGTGGAGGAGGAGGAGGAGGAGGAGGAGGAGGAGATCAAACGGGATCAATTACGGAAACAGAAGAGGACGAGAAGTGGAGATGAAGAAGAGGGGGAAGAAGAAGAGGAGGAGGAAGAGGAGGAGGAGGAAGAGGAGGCATGGAGAACCTAAGTGGTGGAGAACAGCAGGCGGGGACAGGGAGACATGACCAAAGGGCGTATATCTCCTTTCCGCCGCATTTTGTGCTTTATTCTGGTTGACGTCAATTTATTTTATTCGACTCAGGACCTCTTTGTCACGAAAAGGCTATGTGGAGTTACAAGAGTCTGAGGAGTGGGAGGAGTCTGAGGAGTGGGAGGAGTCTGAGGAGTGAGAGGAGTGGGAGGAGTGAGAGGAGTGGGGAAGGGGATTCCAGACGAAAAGGGGAAAGAGAGGATCCTCCGAAGATATTTTTATGGCCTACGGTGTACCGGCGTTTCTATCCTTGTGGTGGAGATCACGGTGGGGAAGGAGGTTCATACCGGAGCACAGCGTTCGGAAAGAGGTAGGGAGATCAAAGCGGAGGAAAGGGAGGAAATGGAGGGCGAGGTGGAGGAAAAAGATCAAGATGAGGAGAAGGGGAAGGGTATGGGTGAGGAAGAATGATATGTATGTGTATGTGTATGTATATATATATATATATATATATATACACATATATATATATATATATATATATATATATATATATATATATATATTTATTATACACACACACGAGTATATCTACAAGCTCAAGGTTGGGAGGAGAAAGCCCACAACACAAGTGTGGAGGCATGGCGGGTCACAGGGAGGGATAAAGGAGCGGCGTCAACGCGGGTGGAATCCGGAAGTTGAGGGAGCCGACACGAAACGAGGTCTAAATGGCTCAGAAGTCCGAGAACCTCGAGAAGGAAGAACTTGGCCATGGGAAGAAGAGCGTAAACGAAAAGAAACGGGTTTTGGAATCTGGTTGTAGTGGAAGGGGATGAAAGGGAAGTGAACTGGCGCATGGATCACAAGGAGGCAAAGGGCCTCGATGGAAGGGACATAAGAAGGAGTGGAAGAGAAGAGGGGGAGGGGGGCGGGAAGGGGAGAGGCCGGAAGGGCGAAGGGGGGGGGAATGAGGTATAAGTACCCATGGCTCTTCTTGTTCAGCTTTCCTCGGGCAGTCTTCAAGAGCAAAGTAGAAGGTTCTCCACTTCTGAAACTCTTTCCATACAAGGAAGAATAAATTTGTCTTTTGTTTCATGCGTGCATATAGATGTGTTTGCCTTATTTCATGTAGATGAATTATGCAGGACTTGGGCAAGGGAGATTATGTGTTTTTTCTTCCCTAAAAGCTCAGCTTTTCACTGTAATATGTGTGTATGTGTGTGTGTGTGTGTGTGTGTGTGTGTGTGTGTGTGTGTGTGTGTGTGTGTGTGTGTGTGTGTGTGTGTGTGTGTGTGTGTGTGTGTGTGTGTGTTTGTGAAGGCCTGGAAGTCCAGGACGTAGTAAAGGAAATCTATATTTCTATTTACATAATCCATCTTGAGGCTTTTTGAGTCACGCGCAGTTCGAGGGTTATTGCACGTTCGGTTTTTGTCGCCTCGAAGGGTCGGTTTTTGTCGTCTGGAGCCGACGCTCCTCGTTCGAGCACGTCCCACTCGATACGGAAGAAATTCTCACTGTAGCTCGCCGGCGCCATGGTGTCCATAATATTATGGAGCCCGCGAGAGCTCGCCAGAGATTTTTTTTTTATCTAATTATTTATTCATCTTTATATTTATCTTATACTTTGTTTATTTTATATTTATGTTTTATATCATTATCTTATTATATTCATTATTTTTATTTCTGATTTTATTTATTCTACATTTACACTGATTTATTTACCGGTATTTATTTTTCCTTTGGCGTCCGCCATTGTATATACAATGACGAAAGTGGTCCGCAACTTACAAAAGTTTGGGAACCACTGGTCTACGGGATATTGTGGAGAGAACTCGTGGAGTCCATAGTTCAAATGTCAGTAGTGTTAATAGAACCATAGTCTGAAGTGAGGGGAACTGTATGGTTTTCCTGAGTTGTGGGACGGAGAGGAACATGGCCGACGTTCCTCGAGATTATAATTTTTTTTTTTTCTAAATTCTTCTTGGTTGCCACTGTACTATAGCTTGAGGTCGTAAGGCGTCACAGAACCAACGGGGAATTTCGTTATTTTTCGGAAAAAAGAAAAGAATAAAAAAATGTTTCGTTCATTGAAAGTCACGTAACGTCATTCCAACCTCCAAGTCACGATCTTCCGTCCGGTGGAAGAAGCTCCCAGAAAAAAAAAAAAAAAAATCAACAGCTTCAAGTTTACAAACTGAAAGGAAGTGCAGTCTGTGCTAATGATTGGCTCAGAACGCTTGAAGTCATACAATTTATCACTAACTCGATCATGACTTAGTCTCAGTGGTCACTGACGGGTCGTTGATGTCTTGAATGAGCAAAGTCTCCGAGTCTGAGAGCTTCGTTAAGGGATTTCGAATTCAGGGCAAGAGGGAATTCAGTCACAGTGAACATAAATCAGGAACAAGTCACATGGATCATTTAAGTAAATATACATCGTCGTAGAAGAATATCATCGTCAGACAAAAGTTGATTTGGTTTTAGAAGCAAAAAAATATGAAGAAGTTAATACATGTGAGTTTGGTGGAATTTTAGAAAATGTGAACGTTGCTGGATGGTGTGGTTTTTTATATTCTAGTTATTTATCTATTTATGTTTAGAATTTGCACAAGTGCGAAAGCTGTGGAAGAAGGAACTTGCTCAAAAGAAGAGAATGTGGAAGTTGTAGATGTTCTGGTTGGAAAAGAGAGAAAGACAGAAAGAGAGAGAAACAGGAAGAAGGGGAGGAAGAGGAGGAGAAGGAAGAGGAGGTGGAGGAGGGGAAGGAGGAGGAGAAGAAGGAGGAGAAGGAGGAGAAGGAAGAGGAGAAAGGGGGGAGGAAGAGGAGGAGGAAAAGGAGGAGGAGGAGGAGGAGGAGGAGAAAGGGGGAAAGGGGGAAGGGGAGGAGGAGGAGGAGGAGAACAAGGAGGAGAAGGAAGAGGAGGACAAGGAGGAGGAGGAGGAGAATCTCAAACCCCTCAAAACGGTGACGGCCTTCATAGATCTTTGATGTAAAAGACTCCTGAGGATTTTGTTCAGTTGATGTCTGGACCCGGCCTGGAATGGGTCGTCCATGGGTCGAGACCCTGGTTCCTACCCTCATACTGAATAAAATCTCTTGGAATCTGCCACAAAGAGGAGCGCCATCGTATTGTACGGGTTAAGGAGATTCGTCAAGATCACTTTGGGCGAAGAGGAACAAAGGGTTTTGGAAATGGGTCAAAGGCGAAGAAGACCATTGCGTCCCCCCCGTAAAAAAAAAAAAAAAAGAGAGAGGAGAAGTAGGGCACAAAACACACGCATTCAATCAAACGCACGCGCACGCACACACACACGCACAGACACACACATACACACACACGCACACACACACACACACACGCACACACACACACACACACACACACACACATACACACACACACACACTCACACACGCGCACACGCACACACACACGCACGCACGCACATACACACACACACATACACACGCATACTTACGTACACGTGCACGTACACGCACACATACACATACACGTACACGTACACGCACACACACACACACACACACACACACACACACACACACACACACACACACACACACACACAGATAGAGGGAGAGAAGGGGAGGAAAAGAGAGAAGGGGGACACAGGAAGAGGGAATAGATAGACAGAGAGGAAAACAAATATATATTTCATAGTGTTTCAGTACTGCATAGAAATAAGATAGCGACGAAAGTGCAGATATTTGCGGAGATGCAAAAGAATTGGAAGGCACAATTGTCCGAAAGTTCTGGGA
>NC_134803.1:38425033-38427533 GCF_046742065.1 Oratosquilla oratoria
GGCAGCCGGGAACTCTACCAACTGCGCCACGAGTTGTGTGTGTGTGTGTGTGTGTGTGTGTGTGTGTGTGTGTGTGTGTGTGTGTGTGTGTGTTTTCCAACATGTTTTAGCTCTGCACGAAATCTTCTTCTGCGTTCCGCCGCGCCAGTGGGATGAATACCTAAGATCTTGAATGAATTCTCTCCTCTATAGCTTGTCAACACAATAGCTATAAATGCGTATCACACTGGGCAATTTTTCCTTCGACTGTTGAAGCAAATTTGCAGCCACAACTTTCGGTAAGGGATGTGATAATTTCCCTTCAGTATATCAAAGGACATTCTATGTATTTTTGTTGAGAAAACAAAATACTTTGCCACGGCCATATTTGACGGCGGAAAATAATCTGGACGGTGGGGGGTACCGTAGATTTATCGGAGGTTAAAGGAAAAATTCCCCAGTGTGATAACCTCTTTAGCAAGGCTGCGAATTCGTTTCATCTCTTCACAGTCTCCCAAATGAATTTTAACCATTTATCCAATATGTGAAGGCGTGTTGTATTCACAATCAAAATTACTTTCTTTTTATAGAGCTCATATATTCCATAGAATAAATTGGACTACTATTTCAAATGCAGACATATCTAATATCTTTCTAAATATAAGGCGAGATGAAACTAGACAAAAAAAAGTTAGAATTGACATGATCTATTTGGCAGATGCTGCCACCTAATATAAAGCATGTATATTATGAAATGCTCTTACCCAAATATAATATGATATCTAACCGTATAGTCATACCGTATTATTACATATATTTTTGTGAATCGTTAAAAAGTACAACATATATATGTACATGTGATAAGCACCGAGCTGTATTTTGCCGGTTGAGAGAAATGAAAAAAGACTAAAGTGTTTATCATGTATCTGTTACTATTTACAATTTTTTTGTAATGTCTGGGGAGATTCTCATCCATTAATCTAAACATGAATACCCTAAATGTTAGGAGAGCTTATGTATAACGACATATAGCGTCACATACAGCGAATGGTATAATAACTGCATAATCTTGTGACGTTATTGTTGGCCCATGGATAAGCCTAAGCACAAACTGAGACGCAGGTGACAGGCAACACAGGTGACGCAGCACAGGGCAAAGGCAGACTTCCTGTTGCTGAATTGAAGTACAGTTTGAACTTCTCCCTCACTTGAAATGCTGAGGTAGTACCTCTAGAAGCATTTCAAAAGAGAGATAAGGTCAAACTGTACTTCAATTTCAGCAATAGGAAGTCTGCCTTTGCTGCGTCGTCTGTGTTGCCTGCGTCTCAGCTTGCGTTTAGGCTTAATGCGGGAGGCTTAATCCGCGTTCCCGGGTCAGTACCAGGCATTTTTAATCAGGTTCTGGGAGACTCATGAGCAAGAGGAAGGTGTCTTGGTCCTTTTTACGTTGCTCTGAGCTTCTCCTCTCCCACGAGCTGGCTAGAAAGACCTGGCCGCGGTTAGACTGAACGATTTATATACAGGAGACCATTGGGTTGGTGTGGTCATCACATAAAAAGCCCAAACTGATATGCAATGTACAAAAAGCCGAAATAGATCATCAAATTCTGCTGATGATTAAGCGCTAAGCCAGAACTGGCTTTTGAGGCAAAAAGAAAAAAAAAAACGAAAAAAAAAAAAAAAAATAGACAAGAATAACTCAAGTGATTGTCCGTAAGACGAAGAATAGGGGAAATGAACGAGAAGAAATGAACTAAAAGAATGTTCACTAGAATATTTTCTATCACCGTTTGTTTTTAACCATTTGTTATTTTAATTGATTTTAATTAATTGGTATCTGGAAGATCCTGCCTACCCTCATTTTCTCCCTTTAATAACTTTGCCCCACCTTCATCAATATATACGTACATACATGTACACACACATACATACATACAAACATAAATACATACATACATACATACGTCTAATGCTTCATTCATTCGTCCGTAGGTAAGTGCATACACAAATATATTCACACATGCACGTGCGCACACACACACACACACACACACACACACACACACACACACACACACACACACGCACACACACATACGAATACACGCACGCACACACACACACATACACACACACACACACACACACACACACACACACACACACACACACACACAATGTACATTTGCACACGCACACGCACCCACACTCACGCACACAAACACACCCACCCACCCACCCACCCACCCACACACACACACACCCACCCACCCACCCACACACACACACAATGTATATATACATGTATTTGTATGTATATACATTTCGTTTGCACTTGTTGAAAACTCGCCCTTTTCTGTGTATAGGAGATGAAGGTCCCCACTTATCCCCAGACGCCCTCACCAGATGACCCTCGACCTAAGGCCCATCTCTCTCCCGGCCCATCTCTCTCCCGCCGCGCGCGGCACTCCCGTCCCTCCTTCTGCGCCATCAGGCAGCTCTCCGCAGTACAACTAACGAT
>NC_134803.1:38440033-38450033 GCF_046742065.1 Oratosquilla oratoria
AACCCTCTAACGGTTTTATAATATTTTTTAAGGCTTCCAGAGGTTGGGTAAATGTTTTCTAAATCTATGGGTTTTACAGTAGATTTATTTTTTCAGAATATATTGAAGGGTTTAGTATGGCTGGATAAAGGATGGTTAAGTCTTCTTCAGGGTTGTATGATGGATGGATGTAGTTTTCGAGGTGTCTTGAGGTTTAGAGTATTAAGTTTCTGACAATTTTTTTTTAAAACTCTTTTAGGGTTTTTGTATTGCTAAGTGAAGCTTTTCGTAGTCTATGGGTTTTCCAACATGTGAATAATTTTTTTTAAGTATTTCTTGAATTTTCCATTTGGTTGTATCCAAGTATCCTGGAGTCTGTACTAGATTTCTAGACGTTAAGGATTTTTTAGGAAAATGGAAAGACTTCTAGTGTCTTCTACATTTTCTGGTGGATGCCTAAATATTGTTCTAGTGTTCTGAGATCGTACTAGGGGCTCCTAGGTGTTAACTAGAGACTTTTTTATATTAGAATAAGGAACTGACTATGGGTTTCCAGATCCGATGTCTGTTGCTATCTGTTGCTTAGGATCTGTTGGCATCTAAGGGAAGGTTTTCGGTTGGCATGGTCTGGTGGTGAGAGAATGCAGTCCGCTTTCCTTGTCAAAGTTGGTTAGAAATACTGTGCTGGCTGTTATGTGAGGCACTGCACTGGACTCGCCCTCCTAAACCCTTTAGAATTTGAATACTTTAGGATTTTGAACGAGGATGATTTTTAAGTGTTCTTGTTATTTGCTTAAGGGATTACCAGTAAGTAGTACTTGGCCTATGGAGACAGTAGAAATTTTCAGGATATTGCCAAAGACAGCATAAGTCCTATAAGGCTTTCAGAAAAGCTTGACAAAGTGAGTTTATCCTTTGGTTAGGTGGTTCGTGATTTCTAAAAACATTTTGATGACCTGCAAAGGACTTTCTTAAGAAATGACTGTTAGTTGATTTGTTCTGATTTTGTTGGGAGGAACGGACCTTCTTCCACTTCCGAACTGCCATCCGGAATGCTAAAGGACTCGACTAACGGGCGATCTTTCACGAAGACCTAAAAGCTACCGAGCTACCTTCTTGAGAACGTGATTTTCGGAAGACCAGAGACGATGGAGTGGCTCCTGAAGATCCGACGAGAAACTCTTCTGGGAATCGAACTGTGGTCTCCTGTTTGAAGCATTCAACTATTGAACAAAATGGAGGTGATGACGTGGCAAAAGAAGGGTGGCTGGTTGTTGTTGTTGACTGTAGTTCACCAGCTCTTCTGTCCTAATGACGGACCGTGGATCAGTTAGGGCACAGAGTGTGCCTCCTCACTCAACATCTCTTTTGTTGCAAATTTTTGTACTTCTGATATGTTGTAGTTGTTGGTAAATTATCTTTATCAAAGATGAATCTGCAATGTACGCATCCACTGATAAGTATAAGTAGTATATGATAAGAATAAGTAATAAAATTTGATGAATATTGGTAATCATTTGACCTTACTTTAAGTCCTACGTATCAAGAGTTTGAAAATAACTCATCAATACGACCCTTTCAAATTTCTGAATTATGAACTCCGTTATACGAGCAAAAATGACAAAATAGAAATTACAACTGACCCTATAAACTACGAATGGAGCAATTTCTGTTCGAATGAGATGTGACCGGAGGTAGATGCGCTTTTGTTTATTTGGGGTTCACTTTCAGGCTGTGGGAGGTACAACCAAGGAGAGTCTCCGTCCGAAGGCACCGCTTGAGACCAGTGGGTTGTGTGCAGGCGTTCTTGGAGGACGTTGAGGGTTGGTACCATGTCGGAGGGAGACTCCTTTGCTGTTGGCTGGCGTTTCAAGGTGTTTGTCTTGTAGGTGGTTGGTTACACTTCTTGGCTTCTATAAGGACATGCGTCAGAAAAGTATTGGTGTGTGTGTGTGTGTGTGTGTGTGTGTGTGTGTGTGTGTGTGTGTGTGTGTGTGTGTGTGTGTGTGTGTGTGTGCGTGTGTGTGTGTGTGTGTGTGCGTGTGTGTGTGTGAATAAGTGAAGGAGTGGGTAACCCGCTATTTTCATATACGCTTACACAAATTCAAACAGAGCACATGCACGCATTCATAGACATACACATGCAGTTACTCCCATACACATCTACTTACCACGCACCCCGTCACACACACACACACGCACGCACAGGCACTTTTATCTATACACACTCACTCATCCCTTCCCCATCTCACGAACACGTGCGCACGCACACACAGATATAGCTACACACACACACACACACACACATGCAGCTACCAGAAAACACACACACACACACACACACACACACACACACACACACATACACACACACGCACATACCCATGCAGCTACCCGCAAACACACACACACACGCATACACACACATGCAGCTACCCGCAAACGCACACACACACACACACACACAGCTACCCACCCAAATTCACTCCTACACCTACACACACGTAATGTGTATAGTGCAGTATAAATGTAGACGTACGAGTTTCTTCTTATGTAGTCTTAATATAGCATACATATCTACATAATTTCTAGATACAAATCAGAGCTATAAAGCGCATATCTCTTTGAAAGTAACTAGATACTAAGTATTTGTGCTAGGTTTCCTTATTTTTCTTTCCAACATCATACAGGATGAACGTTTCGATTCCTAGTTTCTATCTCACTACTAGGGCGCCTATAGGGCACCTCTGCTTCAAGTGCTCTATGTTCTAGATGGCTCTAGTTAGCCTTCAGTCATCATCTAGGAGAGTCTGGGGAGCATCCTATTAAAGACTTCGAGCGATAAATGTTTTTTTCTTGGAGGGGTGGTGGTGATTATCCTCACTTCGGTGGTCACAGACTTTGGGCTATTATTGAAAATATATATATTTTTTCTTTTACGAGCTACGGATAGATTTTGGGCTATTATTGAAAATATATATATTTTTTCTTTTACGAGCTACGGGCTTCTCCAGTCCCCGCTTTGCAGGGGCTCGGCCTTCGTTCTTTATTAAACATCTACAAAATGAAAGAAAAATATACTCTTTTTTATCGTCTCGTACTTACAACGATTAAATATAACCAATGAGACGGCAAAATAACTTTTACCGAATTACTGACAAAATGTCACAATTTACTTAATTTACAAAACGAGAGATTCTTGAAATGTTACTTTTTATATATATTAAGAATTTAGGTTCTAGTGAATAATAATGAGATCCACAGAAGGAGGGTAACCCCATAGTAAACGCTAGAAATGTAAAAAGGAGGAACAATCTGGAAAGCAAAACATATTTCTCCCAACACCAGTAAGCGCGGAAAGCCACATTCACGCCAAAAAATTCGCCAACTCTTTGTGGAGAGACGTGATTGGCTATATCAAGACACAAAAGATAAGGCCAGTAAATTCAGTTACTATTTTTTTATTCTTTAAAGGGGGGAGAGGGGGTGTTTGAAGACTTGGGGAAACTGCAAAAGGTATTTATTGTGTTGGGAGTTAGATGCAAGTTCTTACATTCCATTTTTTAATCTCTAATTTCTAAGCCAATATTTGCTCTGACATTCGATCGACTGTAGCAAGAAAAGTGTAACCAGCTTCCAGGAAGAGCCTGTTGTGTGCTCTTCTATGCTGCAATCTAGCTAGAAAAATGCATATAAACTAAGTTACAAGTACATATACATCTGCATACACATACACACACATACACGCACGCGCGCGCACAACACGCACACACACACACACACACACACACACACACACACACACACACACACACACACACACACACACACACTAACTTACACGCACACGCACACACACACGAGAACACGCACACACACGTACACACACATACACACACACACACACACACACACACACACACACACACAATATATATATATATATATATATACATACATGCATACACACACGCTCACACACACACACACACACACATTATACACACAATTATATATATATATCTATATATATATATACACACATAGATACATACATAAATGCATGCACACACGCTCACATACACACACACACACACACATTACATATATACATACATACACACGCACACACACACACACACACACACACACACACACACACACACACACACACACACACACACAAACACACACACGTGATGTATACAATGTATATGTACATTGATCTATCTATATACCTACGAATATGGGACTTTAGCAAAAATTTCTCTGGATCTAAGAGCAGTATTTTTTCTATATTTCTTTTTCTTTTAAACTATGATCTACTGAGCGTGACGCATTCTGGGTAATCACCGTTCTGTTAATCCGAAGAATCCAGGAGCTGGAAGAAGGTAGTAACAAAACATTATCACAATAGTGTGTAAAATCACATTTTCAATTAACGCAAATTTGCCTTAAACTCACTAGAAAAGGAAGCTTAAACTTAAGATTTAAACCTAGTTTCTGTTTTCTTTTTTAATTTTATTTCATTTATTAGTCTGAGCTGTTTAGGATGCCAAGGTTGACTATACTAGACCCTAGTGGGATTTAAGTTAATTTTTTTTCTAATATACTCGTATTCCTTAGGTCTAGATTAGGTTCGTGCATTTCTAAGAACACTTCCTAGATTTGATATGAAGATGTATATATTTTTTCACATGCTCATATAGTACATCTTGACTCCCAGGTACTGTATATTCTAAAAAATTGCAAATAGATATTTTTCTGACAATCATTAAACTGAATTCTATTGTATGGCATTGGCTAGTCAAGATTAGTCAAGATATCTCAATTTGGTTAAATCTAGTCCTCAAAAAGTATCCCTCCTCAAGTTCAGGGTCAATATAAGAAGAGATAATTTTGAACGAAAAAGAATGTTTATTATTTTGTCCAAATATAAACAAAACAAAACAGAGAGCAGGTCATCCAAGTGTCATTTCTTATCAATATAATTATTATATATGTATACTTATTGTGGAGTAACACAGTTTCTTGCCCGCGGACACCGATACCAAACACTTGGTGGTTGGTGTTCTGTAGCGAATGTTTTGGATTTTTGTTAAAATAGATGAACAGATAAACAAGAGTGTCTGGAAAGCTGTGATGGAGGCGATTAGGGAGTGGCTGTGAGGTTTAAGTGGTCTTAGGCGGAGGCTGAAGATAAAGAACCCTTCTCTGATTAGTTATTTCTAATTATGCCAGCCATACTGTCTTCTAAGACTGAAGTTTTGGCTTGAGTTTAGTTCCCGAAAACTTAGTATCCACTATCTTTATCTAAATTCCAGTGGTGTCTTCTGCAGTTTTCATTCTGACTTGGGTTTGATGATCTCTTGTTTTGTGTAGGAAACATCACATTTGCAGGAGTTGGAGGAAGTTACTATTTGGAGGTTCCTAGTTGGAAGTTTTCATGTTGAGAACTTGGCTGTTTGAAGACTGAAGACTTAAGACAAAAATCTCTGTTTATATTCTGTATGGAACATGGAACTGCCTATTGTAGGCTTTGTAGTTTCTTGCAGTCAGCTTCATTCTTAGGTTTTTATATTGTTATCGGGTGACAGATATTTGGTCTCAGGGATCTTCTGAAGGCTATTTAAATTAATTTTTTGGGTTTGTTATACAAGGGTTGTTCTCTGTAATGCAGAGAGTACGTGCAATATACTGAAGGTCTTTTGGGGTTTTCCTTGCTGGTGCAATATCGTTCACTATACTTAATTCAGACGGAAGCGACCTGTATCGAAATCTTTGGAACACTGTCGTTCTGTTAAGGACGACTTAACGTCACAGCAGTTGCTAGATCTCGCCATTAAAGAACCGATAGGAAGCGAGACATTTCCCTCCGTGCGTGTTATGTAGTTTATATGAATTTATATTTATGTTCCAAAAAGGAAATTTGTCCCGTGGCTTCCAAGACACTTTACCGAATTTTAGTCTTAAAAAAAAAAAAAAAAAGCTTTGGTATTTTTTCCACTCGAACTAAGACAAAGGGAACATTTTGTAATTCAGCCTCCAAACACAGCTGCTAATTCACTTCAGTCACACAGCTGGTCTATCCCTGACACTTGGTATAAACTTCCTGAGGATGATTCACTCGTGTTACGTAATATTAATGTTACCACGTACGCAACTAAAAACGCACGTGCACGTCATAAAGTAACCTACCACGAGCACAGTATTACCCATAAATAAGTCCACGTGCCAATTGCCACGTGTACAATGTAAAGTGTGACGGGCGTGGCACGAGGCACGTGGCACATGTTCCATTTGCACAGGAACGTACTAGGACCAGGTACAAGGGCGTTCTTCCTATAAAGAAGAATCTTGAAATTAGCGCACCTGCCGTTGAGTACTCTTATTCTCACTCTTTCTCTCCCTCTCTCCCTCCTCCTCCTCCTCCTCCTTCTGTGCACCTCCTAGAGGCGAACCTTCTGCCTCCTGCCTCCTCATCTTCGAAGCTCGAAGCGCCAACAAACGGTTTTTGACAAAAAAAAAAAAAAAAAAAAAAAAAAAAATCGAAAAATGCAAATCCTAATTATGCATCACCGAATGCATGGCTATTGGTACGAACTGACTCCTGGCTATGTCATGTAGCGTCTTGGTTGTCTCAGGGTGCGAAGAAGATCACTTAGGTACCTGAATCTTAACTTTCATGCAGGATGAAGTCACTAGCTCCTCTTATTGAGGCTTCACCCCCTGTTAACTTGCTGCCCCAGTTTTCTACATTTCCTCTTCCATTTATTCTTTTGCAGCAGCTCGCGGACAAGACATCTTTTCTCGTCGCAGAAACAACCATCAAATCATTTTGAAAAAAAAAAAAATCTCGAAAACTCGATGAGACTCAACGACCTTCCTTCCTCAGGTGACGCAAGGCCAAAAGGAACAGCTTTTAGCGGATAAACAGGCACATAGGCAGACGTACAGGCAGCCAAGCAAACAGGCAGGCAGGCATGGCAGATTCAGCGGTCTGGAAAGGAAGGAAGGAAGGAAGGAAGCTAATCTCAAGTGACGGTCGGCGCTTCGAGTTTGAGCGAAGAAAAGAACGTTCTTCTCGAAATTTTGAAAACAGGGGCCTTGGAGGGGGGGGGGTGTCTTAGAAAAAGAAAAAAAAGACACGGGGCAGTAATTTTGGGGAGAATCTCACTTTACGCAACAAACTAGATAAGATGTGCCGCTGAAGAAAGTGTTTGAACACACCGTAGTTACTCATTCTATCTACACAGAAATCATTACCATTTTGGGGAACAAAAAGAAATTTTGGTGATGGGCGGAAGTGCGCCTTCCTCACCACAGCACGGCGCCACGCAGTTTCCTTAACTATCATATCTGAACGCACACACATACATACACATACAAATACACACAAACACACACACACACACACACACACACACACACACACACACACACACACACACACACACACACACACACACACACACACACACACCCCTGCACGCACACATTCCTAAAACTTATAGTTCATTACGAAAGAACGCGCGCAATACTTCGATATTCCAACTCCCTAATATAATCCAGCGATACAGTTTAGGTCAAGCAGAAGGCCCGTCAATTTGAATATGATGTTGATATCTATTAATTATTCAAATTAAATTGTTGGAACAACAAGCGCACGTGTGAACATGAACTTTTTTTTTTCTCGCGGTATTTGTGTTGAAGAAACTGTCTTCGCGGGAAGAGGATGATGCTAAAATACACAAAATTTGTAATATATATATATATATATATATATATATATATATATATATATATATATATATATATATATATATATTAGTGATGAAACGATAAGATTCTTAACGATTCCGATGCGAGTCCCGATACTACTCTAAACTTCCGATTCCGATATGAGTCCGATTTCGATACCTGCAATGATTATAACTAATGGTTATTTTCAGACCCTGCAGCCGGTTTGGACAACGGATACTTTATGAACGAAGTACCCTTATTATTATTATTATAACTAATCGGAAAGGGAAGTTTGAAGCAGCATCGGGACTCGTTTAAGTTTTTGGTACAGCTCCCTTACTAATGTGTATAATCACCTTCCTTTAATTTAATACCTCATGATTTACACGGTAAATGCTTTTGCAAGCTTATTGCTTTATTATGAGGGCTATATGTTGAGTTCCTTTTATTTATACAATTATCATTTATCTATTTATTTGATGAGTTTTAATTGAAGATATCTTAAATTTAATTAGCCACTTATTTGATTAATATCGCACAAGACTCTATTGTCTGCCTAAGCCTATTTGCGTCGTAATCATATTTCAATAAATGCTTTAATATTTTCTTTTTATTTTCCTTTTTATATTATCTCCTGTTTTTTATCATCCTTTATCTATATTGGATATCATGGCAATGTCCCATTTTATTCAGAATACGTTTTTTGGGCGAAAAAAATCTGTTGATTATGCCTTAAATTTGAACTATATTCTTGCTGATAGGTTTTCTAACTTCTAAGTGATCATTTTTGTCCATGTTTACACATACGATACGAGAGAAATTTTGTTTAGCAAAATACAACACAGTTTCCATTAATTTTCCTTGCGAGAGAAAACATGGCCATCTCTTCTTTTTATTTTTTGTGAACAACTCTAATTTTTGCATGACGGAGTAATTTGGCACCTCCATGATTTCATACTTGGCACGTGGATGTCTCCGTATACAGATGGCACTGTATGATGTCGTGTTTGCTTATAATGACGTCATCAATGGCACGTGAGTGACTGATTAGTTTCTCTCCACAAATATTGCTAAAGTGGCTTTCTCTACATATAACGTCATGTTTGTTTACATATGACGTCATCACCGGCACAGCCATGCTTGTTTACATATGACGTCATCACCGGCACAGCCATGCTTGTTTACATATGACGTCATCAGCGGAACAGGGTTGATGTTGACATTAGTAACATAGAATGTACACACGCATTCTCTGCTTACTTGCAAAAGGGTAACAACCCTAGGAGGGTTTGACGGGTCGGTACAGATGCACCAAGAAAAACTTAACCAAAGACTACGTCAGTTCTTAACTTGAATTTCTGTTCTTAGTAGGCGATACGGTGAATTGGTCCAGAATTTTTGTTTTGATTTCTTGCTAGAGAAATAGTTCATTGTTTGCACATTACTTTATTGTGGTTTTTGAGGGAAGGGCTCCGACGCATTATGACATTTCAAGGTATCAGAAAAAAAAAAGACTACATGAATTGTTATGCATGGCAGAATATTGCATACAGCTCACGGTAAAGGTCAGATGGGCGATTTGCAACAAACTACAACATATGGCCCAGAAAGTCCACTATTTAGTGTCATGGTACACTATTTAGTGGCTTGGCACACTTTTTAGTGTCCTGGCAAACCATTTAGTGGCCTGTGCACTCTTCAGTGGCCTGGTACACTAATTAGTGGCTTGGTGCACTTTTTAGTGTCCTGACAAACTAGTCATCTGATACACTTCTTAGTGGCCTGGTACACTATTTCGTGGCCTGGAACACTTTTTAGTGCCCTGGCAAACTATCTAGTTGCCTGATACACTATTCAGTGGCCTGGTACACTATTTAGTGTCCTGGTAAACTACTTAGTAGCCTGGTACATATTTTTGTGGCCTGTTACACTATTTAGTGGCCTGGTACACTATTTCGTGGTTTGGTACATATTTAAGTGGCCTGGTACACTATTCTGTGGCTTGATACACTATTTAGTGGCTTGGTACACTATTGAAGGGCCTGGTACACTAATTAGTGGCCTGACATTGTACACGATGGACCCACTAATGGGTACAGGGCAAGGTACCAGACACATCCCGTACCTGGTACCCTTTTAGTACCATCTTGGTACCATACCTGGTTCAGTGAAATGTGCTACACATTATCGTGAGTTACAAGGAGGGATCATAGTTGGTGATAATATTGGTGCAAACTACAGCCTTTTTACACTCCAGACAGCATGACGTCATGCGACG
>NC_134803.1:38477533-38485033 GCF_046742065.1 Oratosquilla oratoria
TAAATATATCTATATATATATGTATATATATAAAGTCCAAACACAGAGTTGAAGAAACTTTGGTGCAATAGAGAGTAAGAAGATAGATTACATTCACAAGAGTGAGAGATTATAGACCAACAAGAGGTATATCTATATCATTTGTGTGTTACAGGAGATAGTAAAGGGGTTTAGAAGAATCAGCAGTGCACTAGAAATACCATCGTACTTGTCTTGGACTTTCTCATAATCTCTCATTTCATTTACATTTGTTTTAATTTTAATATCTATCTCTGTTTCTCAGTTTTTCGTGTGCCAATTCTGAATTTTGTCTCAAAGTTTGACTCGGAAAGCGTTCTAATTGGGCTAGTTGAGTAGTTTTAGTTTTTGAATCGTTTAGGTCGATCTAGGCACTGTTGAGCCTCTGAGGAAGAGGCATCATTGGACTTTACATTAGTCCTTACGTCCTTGCATCTCCAACTTCATGATGACAGGTAAAAAACAGGGTTAACATCTAACTGTTAAGTTAAAAAAGTGAGGGTTAAAGTTTGCAACCAACTCTGGGTGTTAGGTTCTCATTTGGACCCATTGGTATATAAATATATATCAGAAAATAGTAGTATCTATCTGTGAAATTCTAGTAACATTTGCTAAACGCACACTAGCAGAAGTAAGTGCACATCTACCCTAGTTTTGTAGGAGACATTTACATCGTCATGGATGTGGTTTGTTATTTAAATAAAACCGAAAAAGGATTAAAAGGAAGAAGAAGGCTAGTGAAAATAGTGTCTTTCTGATAGCACCAGCCAGGGGTAGTGAATGGTTTTAAGGAGTATAGACTATATATATATATGAACACAAGCTCGTTTAAAAACTGGTTTATAAGTATGATAAAGTAACCAAAATTCCAAATAATGATGAAAAATAATTGTGACTTATGTAGCATGTAGATGAAGAGTGATCAGATGCAAACATTGGCAATACATTGAATGGGATCTATGACTCTTAATGACCGATGAAGATGAAGGAATTTATTTTAGCAAAAAACAGTAAGAACAACAGTCAAGGCTTAGGATTATTGAGCAGCGAGGGTGGATGAGACACTGGGGAGGGCGCGCGCGTGCGCGCGCATGCACGCACGACCTAAGTTTGGAAAGCCACACCAGAAGCAGTTAGTCACTTAACTGGTTGCATACGAATGATTATGGCCGGTCCCTCACCGGTCAGCCATCTGACTAGCTGACTCAGGTGGAGGAGGGGTGGGTGGGGGTGGGGGGGTCTCGCATCCGACCAGTGGGCAAAAGGCTTTTCTCTGTCGTTATCAAATTTATATATATTTTTGTTTTGTTTTGGGGGTGAGTGATACCTAGGAATTGGGTGGTCAGCAGACATTGCTGTCGCCGTGGTGGGACCAGAAGTACTGTAATACTAACAGCACCACATTGCTAATTACATTAGTATCAGTGTTAGTAGCAGTATTAGTGGTTAGTTGTTAGAGCAATGAGAGTGTATGTAACAACAGAACATGGTTAGTTAGTTATGGTGAAAGTGGTAATGTAACTACTGAGAGCTCTGGAGTAGTTAGCCATGCCTCTCCTAGTGGGGTGGTTTGGGGGTACAGGGGTCAAAAGAAAATCCTTGTTAACAAGCTACACAGTCGCCTTTTTTTTTTTTCTTTTCTAAAACAATGCCACATTTTCTGTTTTCTCTTTTCTTTTCTAAACGGTACGTGGTTATGTGGTTGTTTTGTGGTCAGCCTTACAAAGCAACGTCGCTTACTAACTCTACTGTCATAGTGACAGGCAGATGTTTGTTGATCTCTACGAACATCTCATGGATAATAACGGTTTTAACGACTTTAACGGCCACTCTCTTTTTAAATTTTCTGGGAAAGTGACAGACCAGGAAGGACAGATAGATAAGAGGTATTGCCACCCGAAGGACTACATAGGGCTCTTGAGTAACTTCAGGCACTATGAGCTCCTATTGTAGTGAAGACAGTGCGAAATGTGTGTTAATTAAGTCAAGTTCGAAAAAGATAGGAATGCGTAAAGTTGAAGATGGTCTTTCTCGACTTATTAGCTCCCCATATGTACACTGTCTAAATAATGCTCTGATCTGCAATAGTGGCCACCAAACTCAGTCTCATTATCATGTAACTTCACGTTGAAATCCGTCCTCTATCGTACAATCAAGGAGGGCTATCAAAGCACATTCACCCGAGTTTTTATTCTTTTCATGTGATACATCTCAGAGCTGAACAAGAGGAGTTAACCTGGATGCATTCTCCCTAGTAAATCATTATTCTCTCTCTTTTTTATCTTTTATTTCTCTTTCTCTCTTTCTCACGAGTTGATGGCCACCATGTAAGGAGCAACAGGTTGCTTCCCTTCAAGGTCAACACCAAACCACGACCCCATCCCGGTGCCAGGCTTGACCTGGCTCCACGTTCACTGGGCCATTACTCTGATTTGACCTCGTTTAGCGAGCCGCTCCTCATCCGCTCCCGATGGGCGGAGCGACGGGACAGTCGGTCGTGAAGAAGAAGAAGTAAGAGAAGAGGTTGTTTATGAGAGTCCCTATTCACATCAGAGAGACGCGAGAGAGTAAGGCGATGTTGTTGGTGGGTCTGCCTCGGTAGGACAGGCAGGCAGAGGCGATGTTGTGAATTGCCCTGAGCGTGCATATCTCATGCGAAACTGTGTCGTTGCGGTCATTGCGCTGTACCCCTCCCCTGGGTTCGAATGGCTTGCCCGGCGACGCGGGAGGCAGACAGAGGGGGAGGCGGGACACCACTCTGGGGCACTCCGCGCCTCCTCCGGCCACTAGAGCATCCTTCCGCGGTTCCTTGGACGAAGTGTCCTCTTCAAGAAAAAAAAAAAAAAAAAAAAGTGGGTGGTTGATTATGTTTAGAGGACGCTCAGGACGGAGGTGGCGACGGGGGCACTTCTCCCCCCCATTCCCCCCCCCCTGTCTGGGTGGTCCAAGTACCACATGGTCGCCAGGAAGGTCATTCTTGTTAGTTACGACAACATCGAGTATACGACACACAAGCGGTGCAACACCGACTAAGGGCGGGACGGCAGAGAGAGCCAAGAGCACCACTTTGCACCACGGAACACCATCTCTGCTCACAGCACCACTCGGCACCACTACCACCACCATCACACAGTCTCCAACACTCCGTTTTCTTTTCACCACTATCAGGTTCCGATAGGTGGCGCTGTGAGGACCAGAGGAGGGTTACCTGGTACCTTGGCTCTGTGGTCTGCTTGTTCGCCTCACAACTTGTGAGCACATCAAGGATTGTCGAAAGGCTTTTGCTTGTCAGATTTGGAGGTCTATGGAAGATAGAAGGTTATAGAAAACGGGAAGAGGGGAACACGAGCGTGCCATGCACAGAAGCATGACTGCCAGTCCCATTTTGCATTTAAGAGGTTCCTCACATGTAAGCAAAAGCCTTCCGAGCGAATTTGATGAAAGACTCCTAAACACTTGTAAAACACACATTAAAATGTATATGTAGTACTTATTCATATATTGGTAAATATACAAATATGCAGATATATGTACTATTCTTTTCAACATTTAGTGCACAAAGCTAAAGAATGTTGCAGACAAAATTAATAGTTCAGAAGAATACAGATTGAATATAGAAAGAGTCGAGAAGTTGGGAGATAGATGGAAAAATACAGGGAGACATTTGGAGACAGTGAGAAAGAAAGAGAGAGAGAGAGAGAGAGAGAGAGAGAGAGAGAGAGAGAGAGAGAGAGAGAGAGAGAGAGAGAGAGAGAGAGAGAGAGAGAGAGAGAGAGGTTGGAAAAGAGAGGTAGAGAGAGGGAGGTAGGGAGAGAGATAGGGGAGAAGTAGACAGATAGATAGATAGATAAATAGATAGATAGATAGAAAGAGAGAGGGAGGAAGGGAGAGAGAGAGAGGTGGGGAGAGAGAGGGAGGTAGGGAGAGAGATAGGGAGAGAAGTAGAGAGATAGATAGATAGATAGATAAATAGATAGAGAGAGAGAAAGAAAGAGAGAGAGAGAGAGAGAACATAAACACATAAGACATGAAATCAACCTTACACTTTTACAAGTCTCAGGAGTTGTAAGGCTGAAGACGTAAACTTGCAGTTGAAGGAACACACAGAAGAACAAGTCAAAAAATTCTCTCAAGTTCTCACCACACAAAGCTTTGGCCGGACTCTCTTCGAACAAATATAAATGATCACGCATATGGCAATAATGGTGACCAAAAATCGGAGTATATTCAACAGAAGGCCATAAAGTCGAAACGAAAACATAGTCGATGACAAAAACAGATGAAAAAGTGATGATAATGGTAATAATAAAGAACTGGGTAAATAGGAAAATGAATATAGATAATTTCGAAAGAAAGAAAACGGTAATGTTTTTAAAGAAAACGATGAGTGGGAAGAAGCAGCAGTATAAATGGTGTATCAGGATGCGTAGGGTTGCGTTTGATAAGAAAACAGAAAGACGACCAGATAAGAAAGATAGCAGTTGTTACGAGAGTCACGAAGAATAAGTATTTATAGATAATACTGACGTAACACTTCGTCGATTCGGAAACAGCGTGAGAGGTCGTAGTTGCCAGTTGTAGAAATACTGATAGTGTTAACATATCCAAGAGAAGTTCCGTCGAAAAATACCTTCGAAATTGGACAGTAAAAGACGGAAGGTTGAAGGACAGCATGACGATAAGAATTGACGGGAAAGTCAATGGAGATAGAAAGGCAGAGTTGAGTGATTGACGGCTTGAAAATGGGTCTCTACATAAAGATGGAGAACGAATTTAGCAGTGAGATTGCGCTCTACTTAAATGACATGGAAAGAGAGAGAGGGAGGGAGAGAGGGAGGGAGAGAGGGAGGGAAGGAGGGAGGGAGGGGGAGAGGGAGAGAGAAAGAGAGAGAGAGGGGGAAAGAGAGAGGAAGAAAGAGATGGAGAAAGAGAGGGAGGGAGAAAAAAAGAGGGAGAAAGAGAGAGAGAGAGGGAGAAAGTGAGAGATAGGGAAAGTGAGAGAGGTAGAAAGAGAGTGAGAGAGAGGGAGAAAGACAGTTACAGAGAGAGAGAAGAAATAGGGAAAGGTAAAAAGAGAGTGAGTAAGAGAGGGAGAAAGAGGGAAAAAGAGAGAGGGAAAATGAGAGAGAGGAAGAGCGAGGGAGAGAGAGGGGAGAAAGAGAGAGAGGGAGAAAGAAGGAGAGCGGGAGAAAGAAGGAGAAAGAGAGAAAGGGAGAGAGAGAGAGAGGGAGAAAGAGAATGACGAAGAAAGAGAATGACGAAGAAAGAGAGAGGGGAGGAAGAAAGAGTTGGAGAAAGAGAGAGGGTGAGAAAGAAAAGAACAAGAGATAGGGGAGAAAGAGAGTGGGGGAGAGAGAGGGGGGAGAAATAGAGTGGAGGAGAAAGCGAGGGAGGAGAAAGAGAGAGGGAGGAGAAAGAGAGAAGGGGAGAAAGATAGAGAGGGAGAAAGAGTGGAGAAGAGAGAGAAAGGGGGAGAAAGAGAGTGGTGAGAAGGAAAGAAGAGAAAGAGAGTGGGGAGAAAGAGATAGAGAGAGAAGGAAAAAGGGAGAAAAAGAGGGGAGAAAGAGAAGGGGAGAAAAGGAGGAGGAGGAGGAGGAGGAGGAGGAGGAGGAGGAGGAGGAGGGAGGGAAAGAGAGATGAAGAGTAACGAGAAATAAATATTTACAAGGAATTGTTGGGATGTTCTCTCTCTCTCTCTCTCTCTCTCTCTCTCTCTCTCTCTCTCTTTCTCTCTCTCTCTCTCTCTAGGGATAGAAAAACGTGGATAGGTAGACGGACGGATGGATGGATGAATGCATAGAAATAGGGATGGAGCTGGTGAAAGGGAGGAAATCTTGAGAAATAGATGGATAGATGGATTGATGGAGGGTTTGGTGGTGGACCATCAGGCAACTCTACTTACAATTTCAAATTACATTCTGGAAGAGAGACACTGTGACAAAAAGGGGCAGAGAGAAGGAGGAAGAACAGATAAAGAAAAAAAGACAAAAAAAAAACAAAAAACAAACAGAGGAGACAAAGAAGGGAGGGCGAAAAAGACGGATTTGGAGAAGGATGAAAGGAATAAAGGAAGATGAAATAAAAAGGTGAAGAGGATAAAAAGATAGATGGAGATGGATAGAAGAAAGACGATGAAGAGAGAGAGAGAGAGAGAGAGAGAGAGAGAGAGAGAGAGAGAGAGAGAGAGAGAGAGAGAGAGCAAGGGAAAGGACACGCTTTAGGATAACAGGGGAGGAGGAGGAGGAGGAGGAGGAGGAGGAGGAGTAGGAGGAGGAGGAGGAGGAGAAGGAGGAGGAGGAGGAGGAGAAGAAGGACGACCCCCTAGACAAGGTCCGTTTGTGATAAAAGAAGAAATGCAACCCAACCCGGCAGCGGCAGGGTCCGCTCACCGGAAGTCGTGATACGCGGTCCAACGGCTGCCTCGGGGGCGGAACCCCCCCTCTCCCCACAAAAGAGAGAGAGAGAGAGAGAGAGAGAGAGAGAGAGAGAGAGAGAGAGAGAGAGAGAGAGAGAGAGAGAGAGAGAGAGAGAGAGAGAGAGAGAGGGGGGGTATATTTAGATATAGATATATATATATAGAGAGAGATATAGAAAGAAAGAGAAGTAGATATAGATATATATATATATAGATATAGATATAGAGATGGATAGAGAAACTGTAAAAAAGAATTCGGGGAGGGAAAAGAAAAAAAAAAAAGGAGAGAGACTCGACCGTCTTTCATAGCAAAAATGATGACTGAGAATGACGTGATGGTGTCAAGGTCTAGACAAGAACAGGTCACTTCAATCCGAAAATAAAATTAACGAGATGACGTCATGTCTCGAGGGAGCCTCCCAGTGACGTCATAGCATTAGTCTTCTTTCCTAAATTAACCGTCCTGTTCTTGTTCAGACCGTGAAGACAGAAGAGAAATTGAAAACTTCGACTTGAACATAAGACCGCGAACTTAAAACCTTACGAATAAGGCCGTTCATGGTGTAAGGACGCAAAATTAAAAAATTGTGAATGGGACCACTTATGAAGTCAAGACGCGAAATTAATTCGCTTGGAAATATGGTCGTTTATTGAGTAAGAATCCAAAGTTAAATACGTGACAATATTTATGGGCTAAATACGCGAAATTAAGTCCCGGCAAATGTGCTTGTTCATAGACACGTTCACCTAAGAACGTTTCAAGATAAGTGAACGTTCATTGCGCGTAGACTTGTGCGTGTCGTAAGTTTGCGATGTAGAGACATACGACATCGCAGTTGAGGTTAGTCCGTTGATTCGTACTGATAAGAGATTCTTGATCTGTTTACGATAAGAGACGATGGTATGATAGACGGTTTTTATCTGAGTGAAACTTCTTGAATCGAGTGTGATTTTTTTCAAAGTGCAGGACAGACCCCCTACCCCCCAAAAAAAAAATCCAAAATCAATGTGACTTTTTCTTTATCTTATTATACCCTATTAGTATATTATTTTTCATTGTTCAGCAT
>NC_134803.1:38490033-38492533 GCF_046742065.1 Oratosquilla oratoria
ACCTGCTTCGACCTCCCTTCTTAACCTATTTTGATCTCCCTTAGTGACCTGCTTGACCTCCCTTTATGATCTGCTTTGACCCCTCGGTGTGACCTTGCGATATTTCTCTTGGATTTTATATGGTTTGGTCAGGTTATCGCTCCGATTTAATTCAGGTCACCCATGACATTCTAGAACAAGATAAGGTCACATGTTCAACTGAACTGTTTTAAGATCAGGTTAGATAACTTTAGGGATGAGAAGGATAGGTGGTAATGGGCATGGAACTGCCTTATGTAGGCCTTATGGTCTCTTGCAGTCTCCACCATCACGTCTGTCAAACTCCTTCGGAGTGACCTAAGACCACATGATGTCAGGGTTTAAAGTCAACTTGGCCTCAACTCCTGACTCCACGTTCGTTTGTTTTTTCTTTCCTTCTCCACTACCAACTCCGCTTCCTTCTCCTCTTCCTTCTCCTTATTTTTCCTCTTATGTTATTTTCCAATTCCCCTCTTCTTCCTTCTCCTCTTTCTCTTCCACCACCCACGTTCGTACCTTCCTTCTCCTTCTCTTTCTCCTATTTCTTTTAATTTTTGTATATGAACACTTTTCTCGCATTTTCTTTGTCAATGATAAGCTCAGTAGTGTTTTTGGTCTCAAATTAAATATATGCATATATATTTTACTGTCAAACAGCTGCCATGATCTTGTCGACATTTCTAGATGACCAAAATTCTGCTGTTTCACGTAAACATAATTTGCAATGAATTACGTTTTATTCTCTTGGTAATAAATAGAACTTTAATCGACTCGCAAAAATCTTTCCCTCATATTTTTCAGTGAGTACTAAATATTCGTCGTCATTTGGATGCATCTAGACGGAGGGTAGCTATTACTACAATGTTGAAGACTTCAACATATTTACGTCATTAAGAGATGGGCGTTGGTTGGTACGCAATCTAACGTTAATTTAACTTCCTTCCCTTCTACCTGTGGACAAGAAGGGCTAACAAGCTTATTAAGATAAAAATAAAATATTTTTCTTCGACCGTCTTCTGTCTCGAAGGGAATTCAACGTCAATTTAACTTTGTTATCCTCTCCATGTTGACGAGTATGGCTAACAAATTAGTTTAAATAAACTAAACTTAGAATGTTTTTTTTCCTCTGTCAGCGAATAATAACTATATGGGGAAACTTCAAGGCAAAAGAAGGTGTGATGACAAGGTCTACGAAAGGAAGAACTTTGATGCTAAACAAAAGATTTTGAGCTCAAAATCATGAAAACAATGGTGTATTGACTGGATGGGGGGGTATTTCCCGTCTGTCTGTCCTGCAGAAGATTTCTGATCCTTTTCTGTGAAAATATACGAATTTTTCTTTCCTGACGATATCCAACGAAGTTAGTCCTCGTTTGTAATTTGTTTTTGAAAACAAAAACAAACTGTTCTTAACGACTTTCGTCCGTTTCTATGAGAAAGACATTTTCCACCGCGACATATTTGCATTAGTTTTCCTTCGTTTACGAAAAGAAAATGGAAAGATTATGGCGTTCCCGAGAAATGAACTGAAACGTCGCTTAAGTTAGTCGTTTTCTTTGTGATTTTTGTATGATTCTTTTCAAGAGGAATGGCTTTCTTTATTCAACTTCTTATTTTCCATCAAATGGAAATATTTGTATCTTTATTTCGGAATGCTTTATGGGGTCGACATGCCTATCTTTCTTATATTCTCCGTTTTTTGTTTGTTTCATCTTTATTATTTGAACGATTCATGATTTTACTGATTTACCGTTTCAATGGTTCACGGTGTCACTAGTTTGTATTTTCGCTAATTCGCAAAGTGACTACTTTACTATTTCATTAATTCAATATAAACTTTATTGTTTGATTCAATAATTCACAAGTTTACTATTTACAATTTCGGTTATTTACCGATTTGTTTATTTGCGCATTTATTCTTTCACGGTTTCTCTTAATCGCGAATTCCCTTTTCCGCGGTTACGGTAATTCGTGTCTCGTGGTCTCAAGTTCAAGAAAAATTAATTGAGGAAATGAATATTATGAAATGCGAAAAGAAACTAGTATGGATGGTTCACCAAAGAATTGGAGGAGTAAAAACATGAAATAGTTCCATAGAAAACGACGAGTCCATTCCAAAACACAGACTTACATTCACACGAAGAAGAGACCAAATGTGCGGTAAAGATGAGATAAAAAGAGATGAAAAAAGATAAACAGAGAAAGAAACAGGAGAGGTAGAAGAAAGACAAAGGAGAGGAAGGATAGAGAGTGAGGGAAAAAAGCAAAGAGTAAAAAAAGAGAAAAAGAGAAAATAAATAAACACACACACACACACACACACACACACACACACACACACACACACACACAATCTCTCACTGTCTCTCTCTCTCACACATACACACACATACACACACACGCGCGCGCGCGCGCGCACACACACACACACAAGCACACACACATACACAAGCATACACACACAAACGCACACACACACACA
>NC_134803.1:38497533-38502533 GCF_046742065.1 Oratosquilla oratoria
CTGTCTGTCTGGAATGACAGATAGACATACAGATAGACAGGCCGACGAACAGACAGAATGGTAGATCATTGTCTGCGTTTATATTAGCTAGCTACTCATTAAATAGCCTAGGCACCAAACATGCAGTTACCATTGGCTTTGGGAATCACAGTACATATTTGCGAGAAAAAAAAATGAAAAGAAAAAAAAATGTTAGATCTAAATTAGGGACCTATCAAAACGTGACCATTTTCTATATCTAATAAAACGCTCCCTTGGTCTTTAATTCAGAGTTGTTAGAAAACGGTAATAAGAGGGAGACGTATATATATATATTTTTTACATATTTTCTGTTTTTTGTTTCTTAGTCGTTGTGGCGAAGGAGATGTTAAACGACTTTTCGCTGAGGGAGAAATGACTGACTGATAGATGGAGAAGATGTCTAGAAGAGTCGAAGAAAAGGTGAGGCAAAGAGAAGAAAGATAATTTTCTGTACATAAATGTGTAGACGCAGAAAAGTTTGATCGACATGCAAGAGTGTAAGTGTCTGTGAAATATGGTTGTCATAAAGACAGCATGTAACATAGATGGATCAATGTGTCCTATGGTCCTGGAAGAAAGTTTTGCATTAAAAGACAAACATGTTAATTTATAAGGAGATATAAATATATATATGCACATGACATATATAAACGGTGGAATAAGGGGGAATGTTAATAATGTTAATTGTAAAGAAACAGCTCGGGGAAACATGCATCTACGGACTAAGAAAAAAGAAAATATTAATAATCATCATCATCATACATAGTGGAATAAGCAGGTTTGCAAAAAAATGTTCATACTACTGAAATAAAAATACTAATAAATGCTCAGCGGGGTCAGTCCCTGAAAATGTGTTTAGTTTATGTATAACTGTATAAATTTACATTTAGGTATATACATAAAAATTAAAAAAAGCTTAAGAACTACTACATAATTGGAGTGAACATGAACTTAATCAAACATAACTTTCTATACGTAAAAACAAAATCACATATTCATAACCTTAATTAGACTCTAGAATGAAATGCTTGGTCATAATATGGTAAATAAACATATATAATAAAAATAAGAAATAAATTATATTATTAAGGGTGGGGACATATAAAGCATTCTTACGAATGGTTGTGCAGGCGGAAGGCTTTTACAGGGGTTGGGGCGGGGTTGGGGTGGGGTTGGGGCGGGGTTGGGGGGGTTGCTGGACCCCCTCCAACCCCCAACACCGCTGTGGGGCATCGAAAAAGGCCAGGCTTCCCTACAAAGAGAAGCCTGGTATACCATACCTGTCATTGGGTTCATTTAGCACTGTGACTTGGTCTGACGACTATGGGCGGATTTCCGTTTTTTTGTTATTTAACCTTATTTCCTTTCCTTTTCTTTTATTCTATTTAATTTTATAATTCATTGGGAGTGACTCATGGTGGCTTTGATGGATTTAGATGAGGAAGGGGTGGATTGGGACTGGGGGAACAGGATGGGGGGGAGGGATGAGATAGAGGTAGAATTGGAGGAAAATGTCCAGGAGGAGAGTTGAAAGTAGAGGAGAAATCTTAGCAGGAAGGGAGGGGGGGGGGAGAGAGGAAAACGGGAAGAGAAGGAAGAGGTCAAGGAGAAGATAAAGGTGGAGCTGGGAGTCAAATGGGAGGTATAGGAGGAGGTTATAGTGGAGGATGAGGTACAGGAGGATGAGGTACAGGAGGTGGAGAGGGTAAAAGGAGATGCGCAGGTGACCGCGTGACCCGGTGACGGCTCCGTCACATCGCCTTTTGTTTACCTCTCGGCGTCCCACATCGTTCGAACTCGTGTTTCGGCCACGGCTTCGGTTTAAGATCGCTCTGGCGGACTCCATGATTCTTTGCATGTTTCGGTAAGAATGGGGTGGAGTAAGGGCCAGAATTCATGAAACTATTTTGATGTTTGTATTCACCAACGAACGCACACACAAACACACACACACACACACACACACACACACACACACACACACACACACACACACACACACACACACACACACACAAATATACATATATATATAGATAATATAAATATATATATATATACATATATATAGATAAATATATATATATATATATATATATATATATATATATATACACACACTTATATATTTTATGTATCGACAGGTTGAATAAAAAAAAATTCATTGCTGTAATCTACTCAAGGACTATAATTGGTAGATCCCGACGCTGACTAATACACGATATCTAAAAGAGCACTATGGATCCCAAGGATAAGACGCTTGCGTTGTGTTACCAATCCCAGGGTAGCCACCGTCCATGAAGAAGTTTAGAATATCTTAGTTACAATCTCCACAGCACCTCTTTTCTCTTGAGGAATTCAAAGTTCCTAACCACCTTTTTATTTTCTCGATTTCCCTTTTCGTCATTAATATTTTCTTTTATTCTATATTCACATTTTCCCAATTATTTCTTTAGTCTGATTATTTTTCCTTTCCTTTTCCGTGTCCGATTTCTCTACACCGTTGTCTGTTTTCCTTCGCCTATTATTCCACGTTCCCATCCACAACTTTTCATTCCAGCTGTTTTTTCCACCATTTCCCCCTCTTCCCCCTCCGTCATTCCCTATTATTCTCTCCCTATTTATTATTCTTTTTTCCCTTCTCTCTCTCTCCCTCATCCACTGTGTGTGTGTGTGTGTGTGTGTGTGTGTGTGTGTGTGTGTGTGTGTGTGTGTGTGTGTGTGTGTGTGTGTGTGTGTGTGTGTGTTTTGAACCCTCTGTACTGAATGGCTCACTCACATGTTTTCAAAGCAGCGCACAAAAGCAATGTGGGGGCCATAAATGAATGCAGATTCAAAAACAGACAGGCAGACAGACCAGAGGAGATAGACAGACAGAATAGAGAGACAAACGGGCAGATACAGACAGACCAGAATAGAAAGACAGATATGTACCAGAACAGACAGATACAAACAAGTATAGACAGAAGGATAGACAGACTGATACAGACAGATCAGAATAGACAGATACAGACAGACTAGAACAGACAGATACAGCTGTACAGACAGACAAGAATAGACAGACAGACTGACGCAAATGCACATGCGTATGTGCATGAAGCAACGAGTACGTGTGTGTATATTTACATGTGTGTGTGTGTTTGAGAGAGAGAGCGAGCGAGCGAGCGAGAGAGAGAGAGAGAGAGAGAGAGAGAGAGAGAGAGAGAGAGAGAGAGAGAGAGAGAGAGAGAGAGAGAGAGAGGACACGGACGGGAGAGAGCTTCAACATCATTAGCTTCTCTTGTTGTTTCTTTTTTCCGCATTTTAAGCAGTTATGGAAATCTTCTCCATCACTTTACGACACATCGCGGCTTCAGATCTCAATCATGGACCCGAAATGGACCCCTGTGGAACGCCGCTCTTGTGTGTTGTCCTTCACACTTCATTGCGGAGGGCGACACGTCATCCAGCGTCCTGTGCATGTCATTATTTGAGCGGAAATCGAACTCGATCTACCAAATGTTCTCATTAAACTTGCGCGCTCCCAGACGACCGCGCTGGTCACCCGAATCGGGTCTGACATCGATTTGGGGCCTCAAGACAATCGGTTCGAGTATCCGGGCGTTCGAAAGGTCCCAAAGACGACAGATCCCGTTCGCGTGGACGTCTCGTTTGTTAGTCTTTATTCTGGCTAAAGCCATAAGATTTCATTTTAGATAAAGGGTTTAGACCAGTGGTTCCCAAACTAGGGGGCACGCCCCTCTAGGGAGTCGTTAGGAGCGTGACGTCATCTCCCCAAATTAATTGTTTAACAAGAAACAAGTATCTCCCATTACATACGCGCAAAGCATAATTCTGTGATTCACTCTAACCTATTTTCTAATAAGATATAAATATAAAAGACGTAAGTGGGAGTAGGAAACACAGGAGTCTTATTCTGAGTATATTTCTGACTAGTTTCTCAGGTATTCTTTTTCAAAGGAATGAAAAAGCATACCTGCGAAACTAGTCAGGAATAAACTCAAGACTAAGACTCCTGTATTTCCTACTCCACTTATGTCATATATATATATATATATGTATATATATATATATATATATATATATATTTGAATATCTGGGGAGCAGATTCTCTTGTATGCATGCATTATTAAAATCGACAGCATTAAGGAGGTTGTTAATCTTCTTATGGGTATTCTCCAGCTTTCTAACCAATACTCTGCCATTTGGAGGGTGGGCATATATATATATGCAAAAAGACTTTTCTAATTTATGAGAAGGGTGGCCACTCAAACCATCTTAGCCCCTTGTGGATGAAGGGTCATCCCTGACCCAGCCACACTGCTCGCGTCAGAGGCAATGCAGAAAGACACAGCAACAACCCGAATAAAATTGCTAAAGGGCGAGGGGCCCCGTGACTTAACTTTCCGCTGCTCTGGGCGAAAACGAGCAATATGTCGCCTAGAATGGTTTAACTTAGCCCGGTTATATGTGGGAGTCAGGGTTACTAAGTTAGATTAGGTTAGTTTGGTTAAAGTTTCTCACTCGTGTCTGTTACACAGAGATGAATAATTGTACAACTTTGACACAAGTTCTGCCAATAATCGGTATATTATTGAAAGTGAGGGTGAGAGGAGGGGGAGGGGGAGGGAAGGAACTCGGACTAAGACTTCTGTGTTTCCTATTATAACTCACGTCATATACATACATACATATACATTATATATATACTGTATATATATATATATTTATATATATATATATATATATATATATATATATATATGCATGTACATATATGTATAATTACATCTACAATAAAAAAATAGAAACGTGAGTTCTCACATGCGGAAGTACCTACCATGAAAGATAAACTAACAAAACAGAGCGCTTTTGTATGTTTACATCTTCAGTGCTGCTCGTACAAACAATATGTACTCGTAAATATACGAAAACGCCCAGCTTTGTTAGATTATCTTTCCTGGTGGTTACTCTCGCAT
>NC_134803.1:38507533-38510033 GCF_046742065.1 Oratosquilla oratoria
GCCTTTCGTTTAAAGCTATCCTTTTTCTACCCACGCGTCCGTAACTCCATTTATATATTGTGTAACTAGAATATACGTTTGAACACCCACCCACACCCACGTAACCATAGAATCGCACACACACACACACACACACACACACACACACACACACACACACACACGCACACACACACACACACACACACACACACACACACACACACACACACACACACACACACACACACACACACACACACACACACACACACACACACACACACACTATATATATATATATATATATATATATATATATATATATATATATATATATATATAGAGTCTCTATTCAATAATAATACATTTACTGCAGGAAAGAGGTGTATGGGTGGACTGTGTATGCATGGATCTGTGGAATTCGTTTGACAAGCCATCTCACAAAAGACTAATATGAAAGAAACTGGAACATACCCGAAGGACTTAAAAGGAATCTGCTGGAATGAATGAAGGGCTTCCTGGAGGACAAGTTAATGAAGGATCTCAGACGAGAAGGAAGTCATTAGTGGAGTCACTCAGGGCTCGTCGTTGCCACCTGTGCTGTTCTTGATCTAAGCTGATGTGACAGATGAATAGGTATGTTAAACCATTTGAATGATGACGTCAACATCGTGAGGACAATAACAAATGAAAATGATTGGAAAAGGTTCTAAGAGGATAGGATATATTATATATTCACGAAAGATCATATAATGTGTGTGTGTGTGTGTGTGTGTTTGTGTATTTCGCATATGCTTATATGCATATATCCTCTTTCTTCTCCTTTTCCTGCACCTCCTCCTCCTACTCCTCCTACTTCACCTCCTCCTCCTCCTACTCCTCCTCCTCCTCCTCCTCCTCTTCTCACTCCTGCTTGTACTCCTTCTCCTCCTCCTCCTGCACCTTATATTCCTTTTCTGATTTAATTCCCATTCTTGCTTTATTCTATATTGTTTCTTTAAACTTCAATCTCGAGGTATGCTCTTATACTCTTATTTCATCAAACATTCCAATTTTCTTTTTAATCTTACTTTTTTCTTTCTCTTTTCCCACTTTTATTGAAAAGTGGCTAATGTATTCATTACCACACAATATTCATTGTTTTTCAATTCTACGTCTCTTTCATTTAATCTTTATTTTTTGCCTTTGCCCGTCTCCCTGTTCTTTCATTTTTCCCCCATTTCATTAACTCTGTTCTCTTGTTCTATTTCTGTCACAGTACTCTCCCGTCGTTACGTTTTCTTTCACGTGTCCTTCCCGTCCCCATTTAATACAGACAGTCCACGAGCCAGAAAAACAATTGGAGTTTCGTCATTATCAATGGATTGTATTTTAAGTCTCCTCAAGTCTCTTCTCTCGAGACGGGGTAATGTATGTATACATGTATTTATGTGTATGTGCGTGAGTGTGTGTGTGTGTGTGTGTGTGTGTGTGTGTGTGTGTGTGTGTGTGTGTGTGTGTGTGTGTGTGTGTGTGCGTGTTTACCTAATTCATCTGATTGCAGTATACAAGAAAGGGACAATGATCATAATATCCTGTCTCTTAAACTCCACTTATCATACCTAACTTAAAGTTCACATATGGTTTAAACTTTGGCTGTCACCTACTTCTCCAGTATTGTACTTGAATCTAAGTTCGTGTGTAGTTCCAATGTGTGTGCGTTTCCATGTCCTTCCTCTGTACCATTCTAGAGGCAACTTCAAGTTCCCACACGCTCTCCCCTTCTCTCCATCACACCCTGACGTCAGGCTCGAGTTTTCATACGATACCCATACGTGGCAGTTAAAAATATACATAAAGTCAACACAAGGATCAAGCGAGGTCGTAGGCCTGTAGAAGGGCATTACAAGTTCTAGTGAACCTTTTGACCAAGAAGAATACCCATGAAGTCGAAGACGCAGACCTCCTGCAGAAGGGCAATCCAGGTTCTCGAAAGCCTTTGAACCAAGAAGAACACCCACGAAGAATACCCACGAAGTCGAGGACGCAGACCTCCTGCAGTAGGACAACCCAGGGTCTCGAGAGTCCTCGAAACGACCAAGAATATTTTTGAAGGCGAGACAGTACAAGAGACGACACAGTAGAAGCTGTGATCTCGACAGGTCATTGGCCTCGAAATATACCTGCGAAGTCAGCAGAGAACAGCTGAGTCCAAAGCGAGCACCCAGTTCCAAAAATACCCGCTTTAGGACCTGCCCAAAAATAATCTAGGTAGTCGAGACCAGGCCTGGACTTATATACATCCCTGTCAGCCTGGACCCGACCCTGAAGCCCCAAAACGTTGTCCACCAGTTAACCAGAAACCAAAATACCAAAAACGCTGAATCTTTTTTGGCTGCGTTATCGACCTGCCTCTTTCGCTACCAACATTTACCCACTTTTGCGAAATTTGCCATAAACAATGAGCAATGTTACAACTAAATCTGCTCACGTGTACGTCACAACACATGTACAGGGAGATGCGCACGTAAATAAGTGT
>NC_134803.1:38517533-38527533 GCF_046742065.1 Oratosquilla oratoria
TATCTAAAGATAGTCGTAACTCGAGACTATTGTACCTCGACACGGTCGTATTTCGAGACGGTCATATCTCGAATTTACTTTATCTTGAATCTCTACCGCTTTTTGTGATGAGGTCAATGTAGGAGGGGGACTCATGTGAAGGTGACATTATGTGAAGATATTATGTGGAGGTAATGTTATGTGTAGGAGCTGTTATGTAAAGTTGTTAGGCGATTCGGAGCGGTTGTAGTACTGTGTATACAAAGGCGTGTTAACGTTATCCTAACCCGTTTATGACCGTGTTACGAGTATACATTCCTAATTCAATTATGACAAACACCAGACGATTTAATTAAGTTTAGGGGGGACATTGAGCTCAATTAGTTTAAAGCTATTTGCTTCGACGTGTCATCGGTATGATGATCATATGGGAGGTTCTGTGGAGGGGAAAGAAATCTGACATAGAAGAAGATCATGTGAAACTTTGGGGTAAGGTCATTGTGTATTACTAAAAGACAGACAGACAGACAGACACACACACACACACACACACACACACACACACATATTATATATATATATATATATTCGTAAATAGCTGGAGTCCAGGAACCATTATTATGGGAGAAAGCATACGCTGGACTCGACGTTCGTCAATTTAATCCGACGTTTCGAACCCTGTCCGGGGTTCGTCTTCAGGGTAATACCCTGAAGACGAACCCCGGACAGGGTTCGAAACGTCGGATTAAATTGACGAACGTCGAGTCCAGCGTATGCTTTCTCCCATAATATATATATATATATATATATATATATATATATATATATATATATGTACATATATATAATCCTTTGAACACGGGATTCACAAATGTACAACTCACCACAAGGAAAACAAAAGACTAAAAACCCGAACGTTTTCGTATGTATTGACATTTTCAAGTTGAAAATGTCAATATAGGCGAAATCATTCGGGTTTTCAGTTTTCCATTTTCCATGTGATGATCTGTACATACGTACACACATACATATATATACTCGTGTGTATATATGATAGGTTACATATTATGTGGTGATGAGGTTTGGTGGGAGCGCCATCGTGGTTGGCAAAACAATAATACAGAAGGGCGGCATGGAAGGTCGGGCTTTGTTTGGAGAGGAGAGCCCTGGGGTGGTGGGAGATGGGGTGGGAGATGGGGTGCGGGGAGGTTGTGGGGGAGGGGGAGGGGGGAGTGAGGGTAACATGATGGCGTTGGAAGAGAATAAGGAGGAGAAGCTGTGAGGTGAGAAGAGAGAAAACAGAGAAAATTGGGAGAAACAGAATGAATGAGTATGGAAGGCGGAAGAAAGGCTTGGAATTGAGAAATTTTTGAGGAGGTTAAGGTGAAGGAAGAGACTTTGAGGAGGAGGAGATGAAACAAGAGGAGCAATATCTGGAGGAGGAGGTGGAGGAGGGGAAAGAGGAGGAGGAGGGGAAAGAGGAGGAGGAAGATGAGGAGGAAGAGGAGGAGTAGGTGGAGGAGGAGGAGGGAGAACTTTGGGGAAAACAGGGGGTCTGTTGTCCTTACATGGGAGATGAAGCAAGATATGAAGGAGGAGGGGGAAGAGGAGGAGGAAGAGGAGGTGGAAAAAGGGGAGGAGGAGGAGGAGGAAGAGGAGGTGGTGAAAAAGGAGTATGAGGAGGAAGTAGAGTGGAGACGGAGGAATGGTTGGAAGAAGAGAAAATGGTGTAGTAAGAAAAGGAAGAGGAGTAGATGGTGGGGTAGGAGTAGGAGTATGAGAAGGAAGATGTGGTGGAGGTGGAGGAAGAAGTGATGGAGGAGGAAGAGGAGGAAGACATAGTGGAGGAGGAGGTGGAGGAGGTGTAGGAGGAGGAAGAGGAGGAGAAAGAGGAGGAGGAAAAAGGCTGTGGCAATGTAAATTTGGAAAAACTGTCTGGAATGAAGAATGTGTCGGGTCGGCTCTGCCATTCCAGGGAAGCGGTGAGAGTACACAGGGAAAAAGTATCAACCCTTCCCCTGCGGAGGGGCCTTCCCTCAGCTGAATAGAATCATTTGGAAGGAAAAAAAATAAAGGTAAATTTCGTAAAATGCACGCACAGACACACACACACACACACACACACACACACACACACACACACACACACACACACACACACACATTCGTTTGTAATGATCTGTTTGTTGATGAAGCCAGGATCACACGTACAATAAAGAAAGAAAATTTCCTGTGTTATCTTGCATGAAGATCTCTGTAGGGTATATAGATGGAACAAGACAATGGGAAACAAATTTCGATAGAGAGGAAAAAAAGAGCAAAACTGGTTTTGGTCAGAGGAAGAATAGAGACGCGACCTTAGGCTTTCTCTCTCTCTCTCACTCTTTCTCTCTCTCTCTCTCTCTCTCTCTCTCTCTCTCTCTCTCTCTCTCTCTCTCTCTCTCTCATTTTTTTTTACAGCAACACGTTATACGAAAACGCCCTGATTATCTTCCTGCCTTCCTGAAAGTAGGACACTTTCTTCATCATATGGTGCACACAGTACCGCACACGAGTTACGAGGTTCAGTGATAAATGTCGATAAAAGGCGTGACATGCATCATTGGTGACCGAGTTTCTGGTGGGGGAGGGGAGGGGAGAGGGGGGAGCGAAAAGGGGGGAGGGGGAGGGCGGGAAGGGGGAAAGGGGGAGGGCATGGGTTAACTGGGGTGGGGAAGGGGCTTTGGGAAAGGGGAGAATAAGGACCGAGTCTTCTCTATTGGCTCTATTGTTTGTCTTCGTTGGCAAAGGGTCGAGTGACCGGAGTGTTTGTGAAGTAGCAGCGGGCGAGAGAGAGTAGGTCAGTGTGGGTCAGAGTGGGTCACGAGGGAATAATTGCACGTTTCATTGTCGTGAAGGAATGTCCTTTAACTGATGGGCAACTCTGTTGGTCGCTCGGGCTTGTACACAATTGTCTATGTTCACATAAGCGTGTGCACATATAAAGATAAACACACATACACGGATACACACACACACACACACTCTCTCTCTCTCTCTCTCTCTCTCTCTCTCTCTCTCTCTCTCTCTCACACACACACACACACACACACACACACACACACACACACACACACACACACACACACACACACACGCACACACACATGCACACGCACACACACACACATGCACACACACACACACACACACACACACACACACACACACACACACACACACACACACACACACACACACACACACACACACACACACACACACACGCACACAAACACACACACGCACACAAACTCACACACAGTGTGTATCTATGTGTATGTATGTCTGTGCCGATACGACGGACATTCAGGGAGCTATTTGTACAAAACATGCAAATGCGTTTGGTCGTTCGTTCTTTAATGCCTTCCATTTCCTGACATACACAGATGGTGGTCACGTGTTTGTTGACAAAACTTGCCCCGTGTTTACTTTACCCCAAACAAGGGTTTGGAGATAAACACACTCTTTTGCATATTCCATCGTTTGACCACGTCCACCAGTGAGCATATTCTGTAGCATATGCTGGAGTTTCACCATAGCCACCAGTAAGTCAGTTGTTGTTGGTGTTGGTCTGTCCAGCATATCACCGTCCACAGGGACACAGTGTAGCACAGGGAGACGAAGCACAACATAGCACAGGAGTTGTCGAAGTGGAGCACGAAATGTTTGGAGCGTTGCCCTCAACGACCGTATCACATGCGAATACAGCACTCCGCTACAGACTTATGTCGCGCTGTTCCACTGTCAACTGTATTTCAATGTAGTGGTCTGCACTGTTCTTCAGGCTTAGGCTGGTGCACTGTTGTAATGTTAATTGCGTTTCAGTGTAAAGGTCAGTAGTGCTATGCAGATTGAAGTGTGCTGTTCCATGGTCAAATGCATTCCACTGTAGTGATTGGCAGTGATCCACTGTTAAGTGTACCTCACTGTTATACAAAATATCGTTATACATTTATGTCTCTGTATTGGTCGGCCCTACTCGGCCGGGTTATGCTACACTGTTTCAATGTCAACTGTATATCACTGTAGCTTACTTAAGAACCTACTGATATTTTGTGAAATTCGTTGCTTCGTTATAACGAAATGCCTCCAAAAGGTAACATAGGTCACCACACGAATGTTGCTCCTCAATTCTTTGAATTTCAAATTTCATAACGAAATTAACGGATTTTCAATCGAGTTGTTCTGTATTGCGTCAAACTACAGCTCTGCTGTTGTTTACAGACCTTAATTATAATACACAAAATGGATGTAAAAATAAATCTAAATAGTGTAACAAAAATGTGACATTTAAAGTTAAATCTTATTTTTTTCTTTGACAGGAAATCACGTGCCTCTGGTCCGTAAGGGTGTCTGAACGGGGAATGGAACTAATTGCAATAATAATTAAAATTTGATATTTATGAATGCATTAAAAGCTTCCTCGAAAAGGCATTAGCGAAATAGCTTGTTAATATTAATGTGAAATATTCGATACGTGTGGACGTTACTTGGGTACACGCACACACGCACACATTCCATTACACATACATGGATATGTATCATAATACATGCTAATTTACGCACAAACGCACACAAGCGCGTTAACACGTACGCGTACACACACACACAAATACACGAACACACGAACACACACACATACACACGCACGCATAAACGCGCACATGTGCCTGTGTGTGAATGCATATGTGTGTGTGTGTGTGTGTGCGCGCATGTAACTGCGTGCGTGTGTTCATTCGTTCTTGAGAGTGTGTATATGTAATTCAACTTACGCTTGTGTGTGTATGCGTGTGCGTGTGTGTGTGTGTGTGTGTGTGTGTGTGTGTGTGTGTGTGTGTGTGTGTGTGTGTGTGTGTGTGTGTGTGTGTGTGTGTGTGTGTGTGTGTGTGTGTGTGAAATATCAACAAGCCTCAAATACCACACATTGTGTGCAGGCGTTTGTGTCCCGTGTGTATGCAGGGCGCCACAAATGCTGCTGCGTGCCACAGGGAGTCCTGTTCGCGCGTTGAGCGCCAGGGGCCGAGGCCATTGAAGGCCGTTCGCACGACAGTCCCTCTCCTTTGGGGGAGGGATGTGGAGTAGGGGGGAAGGGAGGGGGAGAGAAGGAGGGAAGGGGAGGGGGAGGGGAGGGGAGGGGGAGGGGAGGAGAGGGGGAGAGGAGGAGGGGAGGAGAGGGGAAGAAGCGGAGGACAGGCGGAATAGGCCTTTGTACTATCATGGCTTCGAAGTGGACAAGTATTCTTATGGTCATTTGTGATTGGAAGGGTGATTATATCGAAATATAGTTGAATCATTTTGACAAATTATCAGATGTGATGATGTTTTATCTGTGAAAAGTTTGGTCACAGATTAAAATGAAAAAGAAAATAGCAACGCGGTAGAAAAATATACGAGATAAATCTTTACGTTCTTTAATGATGAGGAATCCTAGGACGAAAAAATATCACTTGATAATACTTTTATAGTTATCCTGTTAGTTTGTGAGATGCAACTAGTCAAGTCTAATAGGTTTACTGAAAAAAAAAAAAATCTAATGCTGGTGTGCCGGAACAAGATGATCGTGATTGGCTTTTTAGATATTTGTTAGTAAACTAGAATATAATACAAATTGGTTTTTGATTAATGTTCTTTGTCTAAGTTTAGTAAAAGATATAAAAATAAAAAATAAAAGAAAAGAAGAATCACGGTTATCTAAAACTTTTTAGATTTTTTTTTGGTAACTTAGAAAACAGATGTTTTTGATTAACATCTTTTATTTCATTTCATTAAAAAAAAAGTAGAATCACGGTTATCTAAAACTCTTTAGGTATTGTTAGCAAACTAGAAAATGAAATAATGTAAAGATCTTTTTGATTAACATATTTTGTCTCATTTCATTAAAAGAAAAGAAAGAAAACGAAAAGTAGGATCACAGTTATCTAAAACTCGTTAGATATTTGTTAGTAAACTAGAAAATAAGATAATGAAAAGATGTTTTTGATTATCATTTTATGTCTCACTTCGGTAAAAAAAAAATACTGTTACGTAAAACTTAAATAGGGGAATTCTATGGCACTTATTAAAGTTGTGATAATATTGACTTTGAATTAATTTACTCTTTGTCCTTTTCTTTTCGGAGCAGTGTTCCCCTAATTTAATTAAAATTTTTCCCGTTTTTTGCCGCAGTTTGAAAAAATATAGTAATGAATGTTTTAAACATGGAGGGCATTGCGATATTTTCAACACATATTTCACCAAAATCGAAAGAAGATAAATGAATGAACCTGTTCAAAGTAATATTACTCATTGAACCAGAACACCCCCCCCACCACCCGCAGAAGAATCGAAGATCAGAAAAATTGTTTTCCAGTTTACGTTTAAAACTCGTGAGGTAGGTCCTCAAAACTGGAAATCGGAACCAGTTTCTAACTCGGTTGTTAAAAATATATATATATATATATATATATATATATATATATATATATGTAATTATATATATATATATTTATATATATATTATATATATATATATATATATATAAAAAAAAATATATATATATATATATATATTGTGTGTGTGTGTACGAACTAAAATAAAATAAAACAAAATAAATTAATACATAGATATGTATGTATGTATGGATGGATGAATGGATCAGGTACGTATACAGGTTCCAGTGGATGACACTGGCTGACCTAAACATATGAAGTTTATTCAATTTGTTGTGATTCTATTATTTTAATTTCCACCGTCCTCATAATCCTCTGATTCCTCCTTTATCACACATTTTTTCGTCTCCCTTCCTCTCCATCCACAACCCCGTCAATATTAATTATATATTTTTTCTTGTAATTATTTTCTCATATCTTCTCGTTCTCCTTCGGGCCAATATCTCTTTCATTGCTTCCTCTCCTTTAAGGAGGATGTCTGAGCTATGATAGTGAACAGGTCCTTCATGCAACAAAATTAATTCACAAAAAAAAAAAAAAAAGATAATAATAATAATAATAATAAATAATAATAATAATAATAATAATAATAATAATTATAATAATAATAATAAGATAAAAAATAAATATAGATAAAATAAAATAAGATAAATGAATAAGTAAAATAAAAGATAATCAATAAACAAAACAAAAAAATAAAATAAAACAAATAATAGATAAAGAAATAAATAAGTAAATAATAATAATAACAATAAATGAATAAACAAATAAATGTATCTTGTTGATAATGTGCCTCAATCTTCCGCACATTTCCTTTTCCATCGCTATGGGCTTTATTATTTCCTTTTCTCCTGTCCTCCATGTCTTATTCCTCCTCCATCCTTTCTCTTCCTCCTTCTACACCTACTCCTTTTTCTCGTCCTCCTCCTCCTCCACCTCCTCCTCATTCTCGTCCTCCTCCTCCTCCTACACCTCTTCCATCACAACCTCAACCTCCTCCACCTCCTCCTCGAAACATCCTCTTGCGTGGTGTTCCCGTCCAACGACATCCTTTCCTCATTTCCATTTTCGTTCTCCTGCCACGCACCAATGCAGTCGCTCCTCTCGCTCGATCCCCCCCTTCCCCCCTCCACCCCTCCCCCGTTGCTCCACTTTTCTCCTTTACCTACCCCTCCCTCCCCCCGCATTCCCTTTGTAAGTGGATCTTGACAAAAGAGAACTTCCTGTAGGGTCCTCACTTACATGATCGTCATTATTTACTCGGAAATGTACAAGTGGGATGCCCTGGATAAACTCTCCATACACACCTACACATACATGTACAGATGCACACACACACACACACATGCGTGCACACACACACACACACACACGCACACACGCACACACATACACACACGCACGCACACACACACGCACACACATGCACACCCGCGCGTATACACAAACGTACGTATGTGGCATTAATCAGTTATCCAACCTCTAACGTGACAGCTGACTTGTTAGGCCCAAAACCTTGGTTGAACGTATTCCAGGGCAATAGTAGAGTCAGTAATAGTTTATGATAATACATCACTATAAACCTACTACCTCTACTATTCATTTATTTATATATTTATCAATTTACTTATTTATTCATTCATTCATCTGTTTATTCATTTCATGCACTAGGGTCTGATGCGGCCGTCGATTTTTTAGGTCGGATAGGATACAGACAGGGATAAAAGTATGCGCCCATTTACATATGAATCCTGAACGTCAAATCCAATCACCAAACTTATCAGCGTCACGACTTCAGCCCTTCCATAATACACACATACACACACACACACGCACACACACACACACACACACACACACACACACACACACACACACATATATACACACGATTCAGGCGCAGTGGTAGGGTTCCCGGCTGCCACTACGGAGGTACAGATTCGAATTCCGCCCAGAGCTGAAATAATTTTAGCATCACTGCGCTGCGAGTCGTTACTCCAACTCTCGTGGGCGGAAAGTTGGGTGTGTGTGCGTGTAAGGTCACAGCATTACCCATAGATCGGTCGTATATGAGCTCTGAGCTCTCTTCCGGGATAGAAATAGCTGTCGATCACGAGTCCAACACGTGATCCAAGACCATGGTGAATCACACACACACACACACACACACACACACACACACACACACACACACACACACACTAAAGTTGTAGCTTGTGCGTCCCTAAAGGTTCGAGAACTTCAGCATCACAAAGACGCTCACAATCACACTCATACGTAGAGACATCAAAAGCAACACTTTCCCCTTCCGTACCAGACAATACTGTCCCCTGGCATCTGGTTGGCGCCAGGCTATTCTCTACATCACCATGACATCCTGTCGAGGGCTACGAGCATATGTTGTGTGTATGTAGTTCAGATTTAATGGTCCAATGCAAGACCGTCCTATCTTCTGTACCTTAACACATTGTATGAACGGTGAGAAATACATGTGAATTATTTTTTAGTATATCAAAATGGCTGTGGTTGTGAATGAAGTCTGAAATAAGTGTAATCAGCTCGATAGCATATATACGACACTGGTCTACCGCACCTCTGATGTCCACCGTGGCGGTGAGGAGTTGGAAAGCCATGGAAGTGCTTTGCAGTAACCGGGAATCGAACCCGGACTTTCTGCGTAGCAAGGCAGGGACGTTATTCACTATTCCATGCGGGTTCTTAGAGGACATAGCCTATCTTAGGTAACTACTATCGACACAACTACTACAACCTAAGGAGCCTCCCTTATCACCATACACCAGCAAGTACTTAATCCTTCATCGCATCGAGTCGTTCTAATCTGATTAAAATCGTTTGGCGCCAAAGAGTACAAAATCTCAAACAAAGAACTTGGGTTTCCGGGGGTCAAGGCACGCTTCCCTCATACACAGACGTACCTAGACCCCCGCCCCCCGCCGGCCCTCCCTATGGGTGGCCAAGGGTATGAAGGAGTTCTCCCACTGGACGCACCATGATCACGCCCACCCCTCGCCTCGTCAGATGCAACATCATCTTATTCACTTTCTTCTGTGCGATTGTTGCTTCCGCCGTCGGCGACTTCGGCGGGAGCACTCGCCACCCACCGTCGTTAATCGATAACCCAGACTGAAGCTGCTTCCCCACCCAACTCCCACTTGGGTGAGGAAGGGGGGAAGGGAAGGGGGAGGGTCTTTCCCCATCCCTCCATCATTGTCCTTCATTCTCCATTCATGCCACTCTCTTTCTCTTCCCTCATCTCCAATCCTCTCCCATCTCCTTCTTTCTCCTCTTTTCTCAAGCTTACTCTTCATTCTCCCTCTCCTCTCCTACTAGGCTTTAGATCACTAGGGAGGTTGAAGATCCTATACCTACCCTTCTTGGCACCTCTCCTCTTTTCCCATTTCCCTTCCTTTCCTTTCTCTTTCCTTCCCTTTCCTTTCCCTTTCGTCCTTTTCTTTACTTTTCCTTCCACCCTGCTCTCTCCTATTCCGTTGCCAATAAAATATAGGAAGGGAAAAGGTAAGTAGAGAGA
>NC_134803.1:38532533-38540033 GCF_046742065.1 Oratosquilla oratoria
GTCGCATAAAACAAAGAGAGTTTCTCTCGGCGGCCAAGAATCTAGCCGAGGACTCGCATTTATGTGCAGAAACTTCGAGAGGAAAGCGACGCCAATGACAACCTCAGGTCTCTTCATATCTGAGAGTGACTTTATCTGCAATGTTTCGGGTACTAGGGCCCTAGTTTCCGGTACCTAGAACTCTAGAGTTCTAGTAAAGACTCCGGGGAAGCTTTCAGTATCAGTATCAAAAGTATCAGTATCAAAAGCATCAGTATCAAAAGCATCAGTATCAAAAGCATCATTATCAGTATCAAAAGCATCAGTATTGACTTGACTCACAAATCTTCCCGAGATTGGAAAAAAAATGAATTAATGTATAATAAATAATTAGTGATCTAGTTTACAGTACATAGAAATCTAGAGCTCTAGAGTTCTAGTAAAGACTATAGAGAAGCTTAGCATCAGTACTGACTTGACTTTCACAAATCTTCCCGAAAACACACACATATATATATATATATATAATAAATAATTAGTGATCTAGTTTACAGTACATAGAAATCTAGAGTTCTAGTAAAAACTACGGATAAGTTTTCAGAGGAAGAGAAAAGTACCAAGATTTATAAAAATCACCCGAAAGTGAAAAACAAAACAAGGAAATAAGTAAATAAGTATATAAATACTGTAAGTAGATAACAGTGAAACAATGAAATTTGTAGATTTTGAAATAATGACTGATTTACAAAGTCGTCTTTTGTTGATATTCTGTACATCTTTAGAATAGCTAAGTTATATACAAAATATAATACCTGATGAGCTTAATTTCAATATGTTCGTGTATGTGTGTGTGTGTGTGTGTGTGTGTGTGTGTGTGTGTGTGTGTGTGTGTGTGTGTGTGTGTGTGTATGTGTGTATTCACCTTGGTCTTGGTCTTTGGATCACGTGTTGGACTCGTGATCGACAGCCATTTCCCTCCCGGAAGAGAGCTCAGAGCTCGTGTGACCGTATGTATGTGTGTGTGTATATGCGTGTGTGCGCGGGCGTGTGTTTATCTATCTATCTGGTATCCCCACTTTGTCTTCTTTTGTGGTCCACCATGTCTCCTCTCTCGCATCCTTTGTCCCCTCGACAGGAGACACCCGGAGACACATGACCGGAGCTTCCCAGGGCCGCTGTGGACACAAAGAGGGCGAGGAGGAGGAGGAGGAGGAGGAAGAGGAGGTGAAAGAGGAGGAGGAGGAGGATATAGAAGTGGAGGAGGAGGAGGTGTAAGAGGAGAAGGAGGATGTGGAGGTGAAAGAGGAGAACGTGGAGGAGGAGAAGGGCGGAAGAGGGGGATGATGATGATGATGATGATGAGGTGAAAGAGGAGAAGGTGGAGGAGGAGGAGAATAGAGGCGGAGGAGGAAAAGATGTAGGACGAGGAGGAGGAGATGGAGGAGGAGAAAGAGAGGGAAGAGGAGGAGGAAGAGAAGTAGCACGGAGAGAAGGAAGAGGATAAAGAAGATGGCAAGAAGCAAGAGCAAGTAGAAGAGGAGAAGTAGGAAGAGGAAGAAAATGATAAGGTGATAAGGACACGAGGACAAGATTGAGGAGGACGAGGACAAGGGCAATGGTTTTGTTCAGGAGTGTCCTTTTATTTCACTTCATTTATCAACGTCTTGTTTTCTTTTATTATACATACATACATATACCAAGGCTTTTTCCCCCTTACAAGGGAGGTAGCCAAAAAGGGAAAGGCATAAAAACACTCCCACCCATTTCATCCCTACATACACTCCACACCCCTTATTATAGTTTTGTATTAAAACCGTGCACATACTGCATATTTCATAAATCTGTCTGTCTGTCTGTCTATATGTCTTTATCTGTCTTTCTATCTGTGTGTGCGTGTGTGTGTGTGTGTGTGTGTGTGTGTGTGTGTGTGTGTGTGTGTGTGTGTGTGTGTGTGTGTGTGTGTGTGCGTGTGCGTGTATGTATGTGTGTGTCTGTCTGTCTCTCTCTTTTTCTCTCCCCGGAAGGAAGTCTCAATATTTCAGACCCAGACTCCGTTGAAGCCATCCATTTCCAGGCCCTTGGGTCGCTGGCATTCCCTCCTCTTATGGTATGCTGTCACAGACTCTACTTTTCCATGCCGGTGGCGTTGGTTATGGGACTATTCCTACGCCCACGCCCGCTAGAGTTCTACGCCCGCGGTCGTAAAAGAGGTTGTATCATAACGCTGTCGTTACTCATCGTATTTCATTTTTATGGTGACGATGGCAGTGGGACTCTTGCTATGTGGTTGGTCACTATAGCACTGCTTCTAGTCACTATAGCACTGCTTCTAGTCACTATAGCATTCCTTCTAGTCACTATACCACTGCTTCTAGTCACTATAGCACCGCTTCTAATCACTATACCACTGCTTCTAGTCACTATAACACTCCTTCTAGTCACTATAGCACTCCTTCTAGTCACTATAGCACTGCTTCTAGTCACTATAGCACTGCTTCTAGTCACTATAGCACTCCTTCTAGTCCCTATACCACTGCTTCTAGTCACTATAGCACTCCTTCTAGTCACTATAGCACTGCTTCTAGTCACTATAGCACTGCTTCTAGTCACTATAGCACTGCTTCTAGTCACTATAGCACTGCTTCTAGTCACTATAGCACTGCTTCTAGTCACTATAGCACTGCTTCTAGTCACTATAGCACTGCTTCTAGTGACTACCAATATATCCGATTCGAATTATTTGGTCTAACGTCGCGAACTTCCCCTATCAGTAGGCTAGGACGGTGCTCCTTACAGAGTACTTTGTAGCGTAGACTATAATGAACTATACCCTTGGTCCAACTCGCTAGCGGCAAAGGTTCTAACTGCCATCATTTCGACCTCTGCCGCAAGTAGCGACGCTTTAACCTGCTCGGCCAGCGAGGACCCAGCATTATATCTAGATAGCACTATTTTCTACTCCAAAAATAGTTATTCCATTTTTTTTTTTTTTTTTTTTTTTTTTTTTTTTTGTCAGATGCTAAGGGGCGATGTATCCCTACATTGATGCCACATCTTTTTGTTCCAAGGACATTTAATCTTCCTAGAAAATTATTTTCCTTGTTGTTATCACCACGTGCATTGACAATTTCACCATCAAAATATGTCTACACCATTTTCATCACATTATCACAATGTAATCAACGTGCGCTAAAACAAATATCACCGCCGCTATCACCATTACTTTCATTTTCACCCACCCCACTCTTTTTCACCATTTACACCATCGTATTACTATAGTATCTCCTATCATTAGTACCACGTGTGCAACCTGTATCAACATCAGAATCACTGTTACTATCACCGCTACTCTCATTTTCACCCACCCCAGTCTTTTTCACCATTAACACCACGGTATTACCATACTATCACCGCTATCATTATCACCACATGTACAACCCGTACTAACACCCGAATCACTGTCACTATCACCACTACTTTCATTTTCACCCACTCCACACTTTTTCACCATTAACACCACGGCATCACCATACTATCACCGCGATCATTATCACCACATGTACAATCCGTACTAACACTAGAATCAGTCACTATCACCACTACTCTCATTTTCATCCACACCACTCTTTTTCACCATGAGCACCGTCGGTATCATCAGGCTCTTCCTCCAGGAGCCAGGTCCTTGGGAGGTGTCTGGTCGAGGACTGTTGAGACTCTTCGTTTACAGAGCCTCCGGAGAGCCATTGGAGAGCCATCAGAGAGCCATCGGAGAGCCATTGGAGAGCCGAAAGCAAACACGAGCATCAGTGTCAATCAAAGATGCATGAGGAAAAATTCAAGAATATGCAGAAACGTCAGATGTTGCAATAAATAAATCGATGAATAAATAACAAAATGATCATAAGAGTAAATAGATAAATGAATAAATGAATAGATAAATAGAATAGATAAATAAATCAATGAATAAATGGATAAATCAATGGATTAATGGATAAAGAAAAATGGACAAGTGATTAGATAAAGAAATAAAAAGATAGATAGATAAAGGAATAGATAGATTAATAAATAACTGAATAGTTGAACAAATGAATAAATATATGAGTAAATAAGTAAATCAATAAATTAATAGATAAATAGATGAATAAAATAAATAAATACATAAATGGGTAAATAAAAATTACTTGAGTACCAAAGCCAGAAGAGTGCTAATTATATCCAAACCAGAGGAAGAAAAAAAAAGAAAAGAAAAAATAAATAAATAAAAAAAGAAAGAAAAAGAAGCAAAACTAGAAAATTACGAATCTAAAAGTTATTATCTGCAACACAGACGGTCTTATCATGACAAGAAAAAGTTAACTTAATGGCAAAAAAAAACTAACTTAACGATAAAAAAGATCGAATGTAAAAGCAAAAATGGAGCTGCAGTCTTTCCACGAATGGAAACAGATTGGGCTGCAAGAACAATTGCTGGAATAGAAAAAATCTATAAATCCATTAGGGAAATTTCATGATAGACTGGAAAAAAATATGTAGCAGGACTAGGAACATGGCCATTATCAGGAGCCATCAGAAATATGAAAGGAAGTGCTTACAGAAAGAGGAAAATGGCAGAGAGACATTGGTTCGAAAGAGGATAAGAACAACAGGAACAAACAGAAGAACATAAGAAGGAAAACTCAGAGGAAGAAGGTCCCATTAAACGCCGGAACCTGTACCAACAACAAAGATGAAAATGATAATAATAATAAAGGGACTCTGAAGAAGACTAGGCTGTGGTAAGACCAATTATAACAGACCACCTTTGCCAGCAATAAGGGCGAGAAGAAAAAAAAAATGTGCTCAACAAAGAAAACTAGGCAGTACAAAAAACAATTACGACCACCACCTTAACTGCAGCAGCTGGAAACAATACAATAGAAGAGAAACACTAGAATCTGTTCCATTTATTTTCGTGACATCCCGTCTCTTCCCCCTCCCCCCTCCCTTTATTCTAGCAGCAAAGGATTTTTAATCCTCCCTTTATTCTAGATGTCTACAGGCGATTTAATTAATTTACATTTGGGTTTAGTGATGGGACGATACAAATTTTCTTAACGATTCCGGTACGATTTCCGATATTGCTCTAAACTTCCGATTCCAATAAATGATTAATAAATGTACTTTGTTCATAAAATATCTGTTTCCCAAACCAATTGCAGGGCCTGAAAATGACCGTGGATTATAATCATTGCAGGTATCGGAATCGGAATCTTATCGTAATCGGACGTTTAGAGGAATATCGGAACTCGTATCGGAATCGTTAACATTTTTGGTATTCTCCCATCATTAGTTTAAAGGAAGTAGGAGGAAGATTGGCATAAGAGACAAAAAGGAAAGAAGGAATGGAGAGAAGAGGAGAAGGAAGACTAAAGGAAGGAGGACAAGAGGACGAGGGGGAGGAGAGAGGAATAGAAGCGAGGAGGAGGAGGAATAGGAGTAGGTAAAAGAAGACAAGGGAAAAAAATGGATCTGAAGTTAAGCAATACGAAGATGAGGAGAAAAAGGAGAAAAAGGAGAAGAAGATGAGAAGTAAGAGAGGGAATACGAGAAGTGAAAAAAAAAAAATGGATCTGAGATTACACTAGAGGACGAAGGGGAGGAGAAAGAGGAAGAGGAGGAAGAGGAGGAATATGAAGAAGAAAATGAGAGGTAAGAAAAAGTATACGATAAGAGATGAAGAAAAAAAAAATGGATCCTAGTTTACATGAGTCGGAGAGTGGTTTTGATGTTGGCTCCGTGTTTTTTTTTTGGGGGGGAGGGGGAGAGGGAGGAGGGAGGAGGGATGGGGAGAGGGGGAGGGGGGAGTTCAGTACCCGTCTTTCGAGCGTGTATATCTCTTCCTCCTCCTCCTTGCATGCGAGCCTCTCTGGAGCGTGAATGCCCGATGAATGAAACTCGTTTCTCTTTTTATCCACTCTGAATGGGGCGTCATTCATCTCAGGGGAAGAAGCGGTGACGGCCAGAGAGCCTCTGGAAGAACGAAAAAAAAAAGAGAAGAAAAGAAAAAAGTGGAAGAGACGATTGAAGGAGAAGAAAAATGCGTTATAAACATGGAGACGTGTTGGAGTTGGAGGTGGAGGTGGAGGGGGAGGAGGGGAAGAAGAAGAAGAAGAAGAAGAAGAAGAAGAAGAAGAAGAAGAAGAATTAGAAGAAGAAGAATTAGAAGAAGAAGAAGAATTAGAAGAAGAAGAATTAGAAGAAGAAGAAGAAGAAGAAGAATTAGAATTAGAAGAAGAAGAAGAAGAAGAAAAAGAAGAAGAAGAAGAAGAAGAAGAAGAAGAAGAGGAAGAAGAATTAGAATTAGAATTAGAAGAAGAAGAAGAAGAAGAAGAAGAAGAAGCAGAAGCTACATTTGCGTCCCTGTTTCCCCTTAAAGATTTTGTTCTGCCTCTTGGTCAATGATTACAATCTGATAATGGTGGTGAAGAGGTGGTTTGTGTTCTGGGCAAGTTTCCGAGAACGAGTGCACTTAACTCCCACACTAAGCTTCTACTACATCTCCGTTCAATCCTTTTTAAATCTCTCCTTTAGCTCCTTGTGATTTCAACCCTTTTGGTGCAGCGTTGTTTTCCAGTTAAAGAAGCCCTAGATTTTATGAAATTATGATTATGGTAAAGCTGTAAGCACAATAAAGTAGTCGCGTCCTTGAGCTAGGGTGTTTCTTCACTTCAATGTTACTCTAATTGTTCTAATTATTTTTCCTGTTACTGTCCTCTTCTGTAACTCAAACTGTTTCTAATGTACATTATTGTTGTCGTTCTTGCTGATGTTGCTTTTGTTGTTGTTGTTGTTGTTGTTGTTGTTGTTGTTATTGTTGTTGCCTACTATGCCCTATCCCGCTGCTTTTGTGTCATGTTGTTGTTGTTGTTGTTGTTGTTACAATTGCCTGGTATGCCTTATACCGTTCTTGTTGTTGTTGTTGCTATTGTTGTTGTTACTGTTGTTGGTATTGTTGCTGTTGTTGCTGCTGCTGTTGTTGATGTTGCCTGGTATGCCTTACCCCGTTCCTGTTCTGTTGCTGTTGTTGCTAGTGTTGATGTTGTTGTTGTTGTTGTTGTTGCTACTGTTGTTGCTGCCTAGCCCGCCCTAGCGCGTTTACTTTTCCCCATTAACACACACTCTCGTGTCTATGTCCCCACCGTCTTGGTCTCGGCTCAGGGCAAGGGGCCTTGGTGGCAGTGTGCTGGGCCCAGCGAGTGACCAACCCACAGCCAGAACAGGCCGAGTCTCACGGACAATTAGACCTCTCACGGGCAATTAGACTAAAGGGAGGAACTCACGCCAGGAGTTGCTCAGCTATGACCGGAGACCTTCCTAGGGCAAATGACGATCACTGGTGGTCTTCTGGGGAGAAAGGGAGGGGAGGGGGGAGGATCTAACCAAGGCTACCATCGTTAGGGTCGAGTTCGGTTCCTAACGCCCTGACGTTAGACATGCAATTGATATAACGTCAGTGTAATTAGACCACCACTCCACTGTTCC
>NC_134803.1:38545033-38565033 GCF_046742065.1 Oratosquilla oratoria
CTAGACTCATCATTAAATAAAGAACCTTTTTTTTCTGTCCTACTTATACTTGGTGATAAATATCAGTGAAGCGTCGGTCTCAAGATACGAATAGAGTTCCAGAGTCTATGAATTTATCATTAAGCATTTGTATCACATTTCCTCTTGTGCATTGCAACTCGAGTAGGTTAATGCCCAAAAGACGTGTGAATTGCATGCTGGGAAATATGTGCATTGCATGTCCCGTGTGAGTTAGGTACAGGACGAATTCTCCACATGCTTGGGCGCCCCGTTTTCAACCCCATTGGAAACGTCAATGCTTGCAGCGTTCCTGAACAGGTATGACAGTGAATGTGTGTTAAACCCAGGAATCGCTGATTTGATTACAGGTACTAATGGGTACGGTGGATTGAGCCCCACACAGGATGCGGGATTGGTACGCCTGATTTCGTTATGTAATCGGATTGCAAGAGGCTCCGCCGTGTGCGCCGCTGATTCGCACGTAATTGGATTACCCAGGTGTGCTTCCTCTTCTAAGGGACAATGTGTACCACTAGAAGAGAAACACGAGTGTTTTGTACCTCCTACTCGATTGTAAAACAAACACAAACACACACACAGACACACACACACACACACACACACACACACACACACACACACACACACACACACACACACACACACACACACACACACCTGAATTTTTTATTATTATTTCAAGCTATGAAATTTTCTGCAAGAGCACGAATATCAGTCCTTGAAGTTGAGGTCTTCCCTTTGGTCATCCGGAAGACCCACGCGACCGGAAGCTCTCCGGTATGTCTCGGGGATTCCTGGTATCAGCATCTATTTACTGAATTTATAACTCATCTTGATATCATTAATATGAAAAGTTAAAAGAATCGTATTTACCAAAGACAAAGATACAAATCCTTCTATCTCTCTCTCTCTCTCACACACAAAATCATCATGCCACAACGAAATCTACTCCCAAGTTGTGCGACGAAATTTTTATTTATTTTTCAAAAGTCCCAAGTGATCACCATAGGGTTCTTCTATTGTTCGAAGAATTGTGTTCTTCAGGGTCCTTATTAGATCTCCCACCGTGTTCGCCGTCAGACCAAGTCCCGACGTGCCGGGGGGCTTGCACTCAAGGCAATGGGCTGCCATGGGGGCAAGAGGAGACTACGGCAAGCTACATAATAAGGGTAAAAAAAAGGTGAGTTGAAGGTCAGGCTATATCCGAAAAAATAGTCTACTCACAAGGCCTGTGGGAGGAACCACTACTCACCCGGGCGGCGAAGGACGTTTGTGGCTTCTCTAGGAGATCCCACAGGAACTTCTGGTACGGCGAACACTTGCCGTCCCCGAAGTCCTCCTCCTCTCGCTGACGCAAGGACTCTGCCTCCTTCCGCATCTCCTCGTGGACGTGCTCCTTGCGCTGGTGGTACTTGTGTTGACAGCAGGACTCGAGGTAGAGCTCGTCGATGCCCCAGTACTCGAGGTCATCGCTGAAGGCCAGAACGCACATCTCCTCGACCAAGTGGAGCTTGCCGGTGCGATAGAAGTTGAGGATGGACGAGAACGAGCGGGGGTGCCTGTCGAAGAAGTATTCGTTGTCGATGAGGGAGTAGTCATCGCAGAGCTCCATGATTGCCTCGTGGGTGTTGCACTCCCGCAGGCGGCCGAGGCGGGTGTGGGGCAGCCGTTCCAGGGTACGCCAAAGCACCTCGTGCCTGACGCCGCCCACGTTGAGCTGGACGCGCCTGTTTAGCGCCTTCGACCTCATGATCATGAAAGGTTCGGGGGGCAGGGAAGTCATAGACCGGCTCTGGAGCCGCATCATCCCCGCCTTTCCCCGAACCCCGTCAGGCCCGTCCTCTTTGTCGTCGTCCATGGTGTCGATCAGGACCCTATCGGGGGGCACGTCCCCCCATCGCACGCCCACCGCGGGGGGGCCCCCGCCCCCGCCGCCACCCCCGCCAGCCCCGGCGATCCCAGTCTCCGGGAGGGGGCCTGTGGCATCGCTCGTCATTTCCAGCACGCCCCTTCTCACCGGGTTCCCGAGCCGGTGCGACCACTGCTGCTGCTGCTGCTGCTGCTGCGACTGTTCCGGCTGCTGCTGCTGCCCTCCGCCGACACCCTCGCCGCCGCCCCACCATCACCCTGTTGGAGGAAGAACAGGAGAAAGTGTTAGAAACCTGGTAGACTCTAAGGGATTCGTCAATAAGTTAGTTTTTTTTCTTTAGTTGGCGGGGGGGGGGGAGTTGATAATAGTGTTTGTTTTACAACACTGCACAAGGATGTAATTTTCATTTTAGTTGTGATGGCACTGGTGGTTGTATTGGTGATGGTACTGGTGGTATTGGTGGTACTAATGGCGGTGTTGGTGGTGGTACTGGTGCTATTGGTACTGATGATACTAATTATGATGGTGGTACTGATTCTGATGTACGTAATGGTAGTGGTGTTACTAAAAATGGGAGTGGTTGTGGGGTAGGAAACAGAGTTTTATAGAATAACAACTAATTTACTAATAATAGAAGTGTTCCTTAAGTGAAAACTCACATAACTGAATGTCTCCACAATCATCCTTTGACGAAACTCACTAGTAAACAATATTTTCGTGTGTTTATTTTTTGTGTGTAGTTGTAATATTTAAGGACTTATACAAAGAAAAATGTTTACATATTATGCTATTAGAATGTTGGTCTAAGAGCGAATCACTTTAGAGTACATTAGACAAACTAGGATTTTATAACAAGCTATAATCTAGCCATCGTTTGGAGTAAATGGTTTCACATATACTCGTGTATACAAAGACATGTACACACGCACCTCCACACCCCCTCACGTCCCCTCCCCCCATCCCATTCCCTACACACAAAGGAAGGTACGTAAATCTACCATCAAAAATAATTACAGAATTTTTTTGTAAAAAATAAACAAATGAGTAAATAAATACATAAATGAAAATATAGAATTCCATTTTTAAAAGATAAACACTTCAGATAACATTTGGAAAAATTATTCATATACCAAAAAAATTATTTCCTCCCAAGAAATTTTTCTGTATAATGCAAGGTGGTTTTATTCGTGGAGGTGAAGAAGGAAGCGTTTATGCACCGTATTTATCCGGCTCCTCCCTTCAAACGGAAGCAAATCCGGAGGTGAAACATAGAAAAGAGAAAGTGGTAGTCCTGCTTTTTTTTTTTTTTTTTTTTTTTTTTTTTTTTTTTGCCGATCTAGTTGGGTGGTGTCTACATTTCGGCTGTTTTATTTCATATATATATATAATATATATATATAATATATATATATATATATATATATATATATATATATATACATATAATAATATAGTTTGTTTTTGTTTGTGAATAAGATATGGTGTCGAAATTGTATTTTTAAAAGTCTTATAAGAGCTTTGCATCATACTTATTCTATGCTGACACCAGGCGATTTTGCAGAGTTCGAGAAGAGTAAGTATTGTAAAGGCGTTAACTCTACATAATAAAACCAAACAAGAATAAGTTATAGACGAATTATACGAGAACATATATATTCACCCAGCTCAGTAATGGTAAAATTATGCACTCGAAAGAAAAATAAACTTATTTCTTAGATATTAGAAATAATATTGTAAAAAATAGATCATCACGCGTCCCAAGGCATTACTAGGTTGACCAGATTTTGCAGAATGATGCTAAATTAGCCTTTTTTCCGCACAAGATTTTGCTATATTAATAGATAAAGATATAACAAAAACAGAACGTTTTATGATGAAGAAAAGATTTAGCCATATTTTTGCCAATCTAGCACAATTTCAGCTGCTGTCTAACATACACCAATTCTAGAAATCTGGTCACAGTAGTCAGTATGTCACCCTAGCGCCTTTTTCCCCCTTATAAGGGGGGTAGAAGAGTCAAATATATGCCAACCTTACATCCCACCACACCCACACCCATCCAAGAAGACACATTCGTTGTTTTCCCTTCCGTCGCGCTCGCATAAATTAAATTTACATGCAGGAATTTATCATACATGGCGTTGTTTGTCCGAAGATTTGTCAGAGACAGTCGTCTTGAAATTCTGTCATATAAAAAATAAAATAAAAGAAGAAAATGATAAAACATGTTGCCTATTTGAAAGTTAAAGGAACTCGTCAAATGTGAAATTATTCCTGAAAGTATTTCTTCCAGTTTGTGTTTTGTTCGGTTTTATATAAAAAAAAGAAAAAAAAAAAGGAAAAGAAACATGAAGATATCGATGAGGAATCAAGTCCCAGTGTCTAGATTCGACAAAGTAAAACCTGGCGACAATTGTCCGTAGAGTTTAGTAAACGTTCACAATGACTTTATCGTGCGTGCTGATTGTCGCTGTTGTGAGTTGGCAGTTTGTTACTCATTTGTTTGCTCAGGAATATTAGTGTGGCGATGATCACTCACGAATTTCGCAATATTAACGCCTACTTCGAATATAAAGTGAAATAGATAAACAGAAATATTAAAAATTTAAACGAAAAAAATTAAATGATTCAGTTTAAGGCCGCGAGTTCCCGTTATTACTCGGCTAGGACGGTGCCCCTTACAGAGGATTTTGTAGAGTGGAATTTAATAAACCATGCTCTTGGTCCAACTCGCTGGTGGCAGAGTTCGAACTACCACCATCTCGACCTCCGCCGCAAGTAGCGACGCTCTAACCCGCTCGGGCAGCGAAATTTCTGTAGAAAATTTCGATGCAAAACTAAATTAGTTGCTTATGTCTGGAAAAGGTAGATTTTGTCCAAACCATCAAATTGCCTTTGTACACCTGGACAGCGAGGACAAATAGCCGTCACCAATACCCACTTGAGATGAAAACTCGAACCACTGAAACAAGATCGGAACCCAACCCTCCACAGCGATACACGGCTGGAATCGAATTCATTTCCGTTGTTGTGGGTCTCGTGCCTGGAATACCAGGAACTGTGTGTCAGGCACCCGCTGTCGCTGGAATCCAATGAGGCCCGATTTATGCATCTCATTATGAGCGTAGCAATAATAGCGGCATATTTCACAGGCCCCAAATACAGTGCTTCTCAAAGCACCAGCCGTTTAGTATGCTCATATCTGTATTTGCGTAAGTGCATTGGAATTTGTCAACGTATATATGAAATACGCTTGAGCACGCATAGAGACAAGCACAGGTACACACACACAGACACACACAATATATATATATATATATATATATATATATATATATATATATATGTATATATATATATATGTATATATATATATATATATATATATATATATATATATACATATATTGTGGTCCACTGGTTAATTCCATGCATTGTTGTTACATTTCACATTTTTGCGTGCATATGAAATACCAGAAATGGCTACATTGAAATGACTTTAAAAAGTCCTTCCATCAGTGTAAGTTATCATATCCATGAAAATAGCAAAGAGACAGGAAGGGATAGCCAGTCAGGCCATTACCCTGGGTGTGCTGCTTCCATAGGTTACATGGGTTGAAAATTTGGGGGAAATAGTCAAAAATCGTGCATGGGCGAGCTAGCAACTGCACGTACTCAGTAATGTAACCATAGGTACAGCAAACTCATATGGGATTAAAGAATTGCAAAAGCAAATTTAGGTTTAGATGTGTGTAAACAAACACACACACACGCGGGTGCTTTTGCAAACGCAGGCGCATAATCACACATATAGACACACCCAAACCCACGCACACACACAGACAAACACACACATACACACACACACACACACACACACACACACACACACACACACACACACACACACACGTCCACACACACACGCGTGTGCGCGCATACACACGTACACACACACACACACATGTCCACACACACACACACACACACACACACACACACGTCCACACACACACGCGCGTGCGCGCATACACACGTACACACACACACACACACACACACACACACACACACACACACACACACACACACACACACACACACACACACACACTCACGCACACACACACACCACATGTATGATGAATTGGAGAGTAGAAGGGACCCAACGAGCGTTGCTCTTTTCCTGTATATTACAATTAGGTAAATACACACACACATACACAAAAATACACACACACACACACACACACACACACACACACACACACACACACACACACACACACACACACACACACACACACACACACACACACACACACACACGCGCGCACGCACACAGAGTGATAGATACTTGAAACAAATTAGCCAAAGAAAAAGTTTGTGCAAACACTATTAAAGATTTTAAGAAAAAACTTGATGTTGAGAGATACAAAGACGGCACACTACGAGCATAGCTCCCTTCCCCTATAATACAACTAGGTAAATACTAGGTAAATGCACACACACACACACACACACACACACACACACACACACACACACACACACATTCAAACAGAAACACACACACACATGCAAACAAAAAACACAATCAACATTCATTTCCGCATTCTTGCAATGTGGAGAGTGCATGGAATAGATAAAAAGCCATTTTTTTTCATAACCTAGTCAAAGAGTGAATTTCTCTAACGACTACCAGAGGGGTTCTGCGAAGCGTAGCTATGAAAAAAAAAATATCCGTTTGTTTTAACTTGGCGAATTTTTGGTTCCCTCTACGTTGCCATGGAGTTGTTTTGTGAACATCCGGTCTCAATGATCTACGGACCTTTTTATGTTTGATTTTTCTTTATGCATGTCCCTGCATTTCACTATGGTCGCCTGTTTGACTCCCAATCGCTATTTAGTCTTTGATAAATCTTTGTTTATGTTGGTCTTCAATGCAAAATTTAAGAAAAGGAAGATGGGAAGGGAAAGAGAATCTCAAGAGGACAGAAGACGAAGATTATCATAAAAGGCAGAAGAGGAAGAGGAAGATGAGGAGGAGGAAGAGGAAGAGGAGGACGACGGGGAGGAGGAGGGAGGAGCTGGGGAGGAGGGAGGAGGAGGAGAAGGAGGAGGAGGGAGATGCACTTGCAACACGCCACAATTTTCCTATATTTGGCTAAAAGCAAGTTACGGTTGGCTGGTTGGCTGGCTAGCGCAGGTAATATTTTTCCACATAATAAAAAATAGAAAATAAATAAATGGGTTGTAGAGCGTACGAGAAAGAAAATGAGAGAGAGTGAGAATGAGTAAGAGAGAGAGAGAGAGAGAGAGAGAGAGAGAGAGAGAGAGAGAGAGAGAGAGAGAGAGAGAGAGAGAGAGAGAGAGAGAGAGAGAGAGAGAGAGAGAGAGAGCAATCTCTTGTGTAGATATACGTTTTGGATGTAGCAAAACAACCAGTTTCTATTCGGCAATTTCGAGATGGGATGGGGTGGGAGTGGCAAAGAGGATCACGTACGGCTGACTGGAAACTGCTTTCGAGGGAGGACAATTGGCCACCAGGGGAGTGAACATAGGGTGTCGTGGAAGTAACACTTGTCCAGATTTTGGGACATCGTGTTTTATATTTTGAGTGCCTTACTGGTCTTAGCAAAAAAAAAAAAAAGGTACAGGATGATTTATCGAATTAACATTAAGAAGAGGAGACTACACCAGGAGACACTGATTAGTTACGGCTGCAGCAGTCACCTTTGCCCTATTATTTGCTTTAAGGACTATTGGGGCAAATAAAATACATTGTTGGGAATCGGAGAGTAGTGCGGGACTCGAACCCAGGACCAGGAACATACGAGACCGGCCAAATGCTCCAATTGGAGCCCTGAACCGAATAAAATAATTGAGCTTTAGCCAAAATAAAGTTGATAAGTGTGATGCTGTTGTGAAGGAGTGATGCAGAGATAGGAGGCGGTTAATGATGAACGAGATGATAATACCAGGCTGGTGACGATTATGTTCATGTCAGCGTTAATGTTGGCAGGAAGTGTTGGTAGTGTTCAGGAAGCTGTTGTTGGTCATTTTAAAAAAATGTTGTCAGTAGACTTGCAGGCAACTAATGCCATTATCATATGTTGTAAGAACGTGCTACTGTTGGCAACAAGTACTGGCAGGAGACTTGCACTCAACTAACACCAGAGTCATTGTTGGCAGGACGTGCTGATGGTGTCCACGGAGATGGTGTTGGCAATCAGGGCGGAAGGTGTTGGCAGAAAACTTGGAATCAACTAACGTCAGAGTCATTGTTGGCAGAACGTGCTGATGATATCCACGAAGATGCTGTTGGCAATCAGGGCGGGAGGTGTTGGCAGAAGACTTGGTTGGTAATTAGGATGAGGGTGCTGGACGCCGGGCCGTGGTGGTGGTTGGAAATGAGGTTGCAGAGGATAAGGCTCTTCATAATGGTGCGTCGGAGGCCAGAACGGGCCTCAGACCCAAAGGAAGCGAAGAGACAAGAAGGAGGAAAGCAAGAGTCGAACGAGAAATGACAAAGGAAATGTGGTGGTGGTAGAGGTGGTGGTGGAGATAATGGTGGTAGATATGGTGGTAATGGTGGTGGAGATAATGGTGATGGTGTTGGAGGTGATGGTGGAGGTAATGGTGGTGGAGGTAATGGTGGTGGAGGTAATGGTAGTGGAGGTAATGGTAATTGTGGTGAAGGTAATGGTGGAGGTAATGGTAGTGGAGGTAATGGTGGTGAAGGTGATGGTGGTGGAGGTAATGGTGGAGATAATGGTGGTGGAGGTAATGGTGGTGGAGGTAATGGTAGTGGAGGTAATGGTGGTGAAGGTAATGGTGGAGGTAATGGTAGTGGAAGTAATGGTGGTGAAGGTGATGGTGGTGGAGGTAATGGTGGTGGAGGTAATGGTGTTAGAGGTAATGTTGGTAGAGGTAATGGTAGTGGAGGTGATGGTGAAGGTAATGGTGGATGTAATGTTGGTGGAGGTAATAGTGGTGGAGGTAATGGTGGTGGAGGTAATGGTGGTGGAGGTAATGTTGGTGGAGGTAATGGCGGTGGAGGTAATGGTGGTGGTGGAGGTAATGGTGGAGGTAATGGTGGTGGAGGTAATGGTGGTGAAGGTGATGGTGGTGGAGGTAATGGTGGAGGTAATGGTGGTGGAGGTAATGGTGGTGGAGGTAATGGTGGTGGAGGTAAGAGGTAATGGTAGTGGAGGTGATGGTGAAGGTAATGGTGGATGTAATGTTGGTGGAGGTAATAGTGGTGGAGGTAGTGGTGGTGGAGGTAATGGTGGTGGAGGTAATGTTGGTGGAGGTAATGGCGGTGGAGGTAATGGTGATGGAGGTAATGGTGGTGAAGGTAATGGTGGAGGTAGTGGTGGTGGAGGTAATGGTGGTGGAGGTAATGGTGGTGGAGGTAATGGTGGTGGAGGTAATGTTGGTGGAGGTAATGGTGGTGGAGGTAATGGTGGTGGAGGTAATGGTGGTGAAGGTAATGGTGGTGGAGGTAATGGTGGTGGAGGTAATGATGGTGGTGGTCATGTCGGTTGTGGTAATAGTGGTGGTGGTAATGGTAATGTTGGCAGTAGGTGTAATGGTGGTGATGATGGTGATGGTAACGTTGAGGTTGCTGATGAATGTGATAGTGATTGTGATGGTGATAAATGTGATAATGATGATAGTGATGATGGCGGTGGTGCTGAATGGGACGAGAAGAGTATGAATACAATTTAAGGGTTATTGTAATAATTTTCTCACACCTTAATTAAAGGTCTTTTTTTCCTACATTTCCTTAAACAGTTAGTGATACCCAGAGGTTCCTCTAAAGCCGTTATCATACTGTGCTATTTTTCCTTCACTTACTGGAGCAGATTTACAACCAGCAGCTTTCACAAAGGAATCTAATATGTATATATATATATATATATATATATATATATATATATATATATATATATATATATATATATATATATATATATATATATGCAAAGTAGACCACTTGGAAAAAAAAACTAGCAAAGCAGAGCGCTTTCGTATATTACAGCTTCAGTGCAAAAAGTGGTCTACTTAACATGAGTGAACACATGTACCCGTGTTCTTATTAGCATATATATATATATATATATATATATATACATATATACATATATATATACATATAATCATATTCTATATATTTTTGTTGAGAAAGCAAATTAATCTGCCATAGTCATTCTACGGCAGGAAAAGTCCTGAAGTTGGATAGTAACGACGATTAATCGGAGGTAGGAGAAATACGGACTCGGTGTTAGCCAGAACATAATCTCTAAATAGATCATCAAAATTGATTGGGTTGATTAATCGCTAATCAGTCCCTTATACTTGTTTATTCGACTCAACGCCAGACCTCCATCGTGATATGATATCAATATATCTAATGTGACGGTATATTGATAATATGCTTCTTCTTATCGCTGGAATAAAATAAAAAATAGAATATCACCAACGAGAATTAACTCAGTCAACACTGATATATGCACTCGTATGCAGTGATCACCAAAACCAAAGTATAATTTTTTTTTATTCATAAACAGCCACAATACTTCGTTCACCTACAGCTTACTTCGTTCAACTAAAGCTGGCATGGTGGAGCGCTACATTTTGGGAAAAGATGAAGTGTAACGGGAAAAACGCCCCCGCCTGTCTAATCGCGCCCCCTGGGCTTTGACGGAGTCATTAAATGAGAATTATCCAAATGACAACAAATAAGCCAACGGCAATTATACACACGCGGGTCACATGATCACAGCGGTGGCAGCAGAAGTTACAGGGGAGGGGATGAGGCCTTGCCAAGGTGTCATAGAATACACGCACACACACATTATATATATATATATATATACATATATAAATGTGTATGTTTATATATATATATATATATATATATATATATATATTGCAGAAACCACAGGGAAATTAAAGTCGGAATACTGAACGTTTTCGTCTATTACGACATCCTCGTACTCTGAGGATGTCGTAATAGACGAAAACGTTCAGTATTCCGACTTTAATTTCCCTGTGGTTTCTGCAATATCTTTTCGTCACGCGTTATTGTGATTATTTTTGCAATATATATATATATATGTGTGTGTGTGTGTGTGTGTGTGTCTATCTGTCTGTGTCTGTGTGTGTGTGTGTGTGTGTGTGTGTGTGTGTGTGTGTGTGTGTGTGTGTGTGTGTGTACACAAACGCACGTGTATATTCTATGGTAAGGTGACTACAAATTTCCCCATCCCCCCCTCTTCACCCCGACCTCAAGATGATCGAATGATGCACTCATGGGGGAGACAGTAACGGTGATGGCGGCACGTGAAAGAGAGAGCGCAGTTTGTCATATGATGGTCCTGGGAGGGGGGAGGGGTGAGGGGGGAAGGGGGAGGGGGACGGGAGGTTGAGGGGGAGGGGGGAAATGGGGGAGATGTCGTGACGTAGGAGTAGAGTGAGAGATCAAAGTTAATGGAACGTGGGTGTCGCTCCACTTCATCGCCCAATCTCGTTCTGGCAAAGCTTCTTTTGTTTAGACTAACTTAATCGTCTAAGATTAAATCTAGTTCGGGTGTCTTTACCACTATCCCGGTAGCAAAGGAGTTTAACTTCATCTCGGTTAACTCCTGTATTGGGTTAAAGTTCTCCACTTTCTAATTACTTTCAGGCAATTTCATTCATCTTCTTGGCTATCCCTACCTTGCTGGCGAAGATAGTTATCACATTAGGCAAACTTTCCTCCGACTTTTGTAGCAGATATAGAGCCGCTGCTCTCGGAAAGGAACCCGATATGCTGGATGAAAATAATTTTCCTCCATCATATTAAACGACTTTCTATGTAAATATTTGAGAAAAGAAATAAGTTTGCCATGGCGATTTTATGCCGATTAATTGGAGGTTCGAGGAGAAATAGCCCAGAATGATAACGCCTTCACATGTAATTCGTGGCACTGAACACAGACACAGACTTTGATAAAAACGCAAAAATAACTCACCGACGATTGAGCAATAAAATATCATCCGCATGTTTATTAGTAACATAACACGTCCTAAACACAAACACGAGTTATAAAAACGTGCTAAAATATTCCTTTCACACGCACAAACACAATTGATACTACCATCGTGCTAGGCGCCAACGTAAGAAGAAAAACAATGACCAAATAGGCACTCTGGCGGGTGAATAGCCAAATGCCCGTGTTGTTGTGGCGATGTAGTTCCGTTTCTGGCCGCCAGATGGCTCTTGTCAACGCGTCGCTACTTGTCGTCGATTGCGCTCCACTTCGGCTATTATTAGGGTCTGTTGTTTAAATAGTTGATGGTTTTCTTTCTTAAATGGAGGCGTAATTTCATATTGTATTGTTCGCATTGTGTCTTCTAAAATGTCGCGGGTGAATGTTTTCTTTGGACTCGAGGTGAATTATTATGGAGTTTTGAAATGTGAGATATCGATGATCTTTATTTTTTCGCTTTTCATTTTTCTTTTTCATTCACTTCGATTTTCATATGTCTCCTTTTCCATTTTCTATTTTTTTTTTATCAGTATTGTTTTGGAAATTTTAAGTAACATTGTGAAGGACTAAATCTAACTACACTGTCATAGAAAGTACAGTAGTAAGGACAAAAAATGAAAAAAATATAGATGATCTAATATATTCGGAAAAAGATAAATCAAAAACGCATGTCATAGTTAAAACAGCACCTACAACAGTGATGGAAAGAAAAATATTTCCAAGTGTAAAAAAAAAATCAAACTTGTTTCATAAAGCAGTTATGATTATTACTTTAACATTTCTTCTGTTGGAAAAAAAAACATATTTTTTCAACCGACACATCACAAACATTTATTTTCCTTCTTCATTATTCGCACATTTGGCTTCCTTTGTTATGTTTTAATTTCATTTTTATCCTTTGTTCCATTTTATCTCCTTAACACTATGGGTGATTTACCGTGGTTTTGGATCACGTGTTGGACTCGTGATCGAATGTTATTACCTTCACGTGTGGGAGCTCAAAGATACTTCCTTTCTTCGTCTCTCCTCATTCTTATTCCTTTCTTTCCATTCCCTCTCTTTACTCTCCCTTTCTCTTCATCTCTTTACAACACTACACTCCCCTTGCATATCCATCCCCTTCTCTCGCCTCCCCATTTTCCTTCTACCCCCTTTCCCCACTTCTCTTTTTGCTCTTTTTCATTACTCTCTCCTGCTTCCTTTTCCACCCTACCTCACCTCCTCTTTTCCCTTTCTCCTTTTCTTCCTTCTTCTGTCCCCTTACCTTTCCTCTTCTCTACCTCTCCTGTACCCTCTCCCTTCTCCTCTTCCTTCCTCCTTCTCTCCCTTCTCCCTTCTCTCTCTTATCCTTTCTCCCTTCTCTTCCTCCTCTCCCTTCTCTCACTCCTCTCCCTTCTCCTTTCTCCCTTCTCTTCCTCCCCCCTTCTCTCTCTCCTCTCTCTTCTCCCTTCTCTCTCCTCTCTTTACCTTCCTCTCCCTTCTACCATCTCTGCCTTCTATCTTCTCCATCCTCTCCCTTCCCCCTCCTCTCTCTTCCCCCTCCTCTCCCTTCCCCCTCCTCTCTCTTCCCCCTCCTCTCCCTTCTTCCTCCTCTCCTTTCTTCTTCCTCCCCCCACCCCCTTTCCCCCGCTCCCAATTTGAGTAAAGCGTCTTTCTTGGCAGCCTCCACTTGGCTAAAAGTTTTTACTCTTAAAGACTTCCAGAACCTTCGTTGTCCTACTCCTCAGGTCTGGCCTTCCTCGGGCGGCCTTCCTTGCTTGTCTTGTCCTTCAGTGTCCTTAAGGGATCTTCTATTCCTTGTTATTTCGTCTTTTCTTTGTCCTTCCTTATACGGATGTTTGTGTGTGTGTGTGTATGTGTGTGTGTGTATGTGTGTGTGTGTGTGTGTGTGTGTGTGTGTGTGTGTGTGTGTGTGTGTGTGTGTGTGTGTGTGTGTGTGTGTGTGTGTGTGCGCGCGCGCGCGCACGTGTTTGTCTATCTGCCTGCCTGTCTGTGTCTGTCTGTCTCTTTCTCCTCCTCTCTCTCCTCCTCTCTCTCTCTCCCTCTCCCCCTCTCTCTTTCTTCCTCTCCTGTCTTCCCCTCTCTCTCACCCCTCTCTCTCTTTCTTTTTCTCTCCTCCTCTCCCCCCCCTCTCTCTCTTTCTCTCTCCAAAGTCATTTTCTCTCCTCAGAATATGGCATTTTCTCCCAAATCTTCCCAAGTCCACGCAGGGCAATTTCTTCCCAATTCCACTTTGCTTTCAACTCTTTTTCTTCTGAAGTGGCTCGTACCGCTCTCTACTCTTTATTCCCTCCCCGCCTCTCACCTCCCGTGGTCTATCTTATACATAACCCTTCTCTCTTTTACACTCTTGAAGCTCTCGTTTTTATTTTACTGAACTTATTTTTTTTCTTTCATTTAATCGTGATTTCAGTCTCTACATTTTTTCTTTCTTAATCTGATGAAGATCATTGGCTCTTATTATACGCTAACGCTCCTTACAGCTTTCTTTTTATTGCTAAGGTCACGTGATTTTATTCAGTCAGGAAAGAACACTGGGTGACTCGGATCCGTAAGGTGTCATTAAAATCCTTAAAGGGGATTTTATTTATCTAAGAGTGGGGCTTCCTGAAGCTTAGATTTCAGTCAGGAAGTAGAAGACCCTTCAGACTGAAAGTGTTCTTCTGGTCACTTGATGGTAGAAAAAAATAAAATAAAATGAGATAGAATAAAATAAATACATAAGCAAATAAATTAACGAATAAAAACAAAATATAATAAAATAAAATAGGAAAATAAAATGACCTAAAACAAATAAATAGATAAATAAACGATACGATAAAATAGAATAAAATAAAACAGGATAAAATGAATAAATAGATAAATGAAAATATACAAGACAAAGTAAATGAACAAATAAAAAATATAAAAATTAGACAAATAAATAAATAGGAAAGAACACAAAAATAATATTAATAACTTCGATTGGCACATCATGGCCCATTGAGCCTTGGAAAAGCTCCTACATGCATAATGCATGATTAATAAATAGACAAAAGAAAATATACAAGACAAAGTAAATGAACAAATAAAAAATATTAGAAATTAGATAAATAAACAGATAAATAAATAGGAAAGAACACGAAAATAATATTAATAACTTCGATTGGCACATCATGGCCCATTGAGCCTTGGAAAAGCTCCCACATGCATAATGCATGATTAATAAATATCATGCACTGCCCAAGTCGGATTTACGGTTCTGTGGACCCTCTCGTTATTTACGAGAGAAAAGCTGGATATTTTTGTATCTATTTTGCATTTCATGAAGATGTCCATTTACCACTCGTGATGACTTCTCTGACATCATCATAAATACGTGATATTTCATCATAAATGATGAGAGTGAAGCTGCACAAATATTATCCTTGATTTCCTGTTGATGCACTTCACTAAAGCCTTTGACTATGTAAAAAAAATATATTTTTATGCATTATGCTAAGGCCTTCGACTACGTGTGGTTGGTTTGGTTTACGTCGCGAATTCCCCTTATCAGGATGCTAGGACGGTGCCCCTTACAGCGGACTTTGTGGCGTGAAATTTAACAAGCCATGCCCTTGGTCCAACTCGCCAGAGGCAGGTTTTGAACGGCTGTCACCTCGACCTCCGCCGCAAACAGCGACGCTCTAACAAGCTCGGCCAGCGATAATTGGCCAGGCAGGTAAGCTAAGGTAGGTTAAATTAATTACATTTTCAGGTATAATGAATTTACCCCTATCATGTTATTTTTTTACCTCCTGGGGGAAAATTTAAAATCTACCCTTGGTTGAGCATTGCTGCTTTAAAGCCTTGTTTACACGGTGGCAAGTTGAGAGGCAAGTTTAAAGCCTTGTTTACACGGTGGCAAGTTGAGAGGCAAGTTGAAAGCCTTGTTTACACGGTGGCAAGTTGAGAGGCAAGTCAAGTGTGCAAGTAACTTGAACTGGGGAAGAAAGCGAGCAAGTACATGTTCATATAGGTCACTTGTCTCTGACTCTGACTTGGCCTGTGTGAACGTGTACTTGCTCACTCTTGTCTCCAGATCAAGTAAACGTGGCTTAAAACTCATTGCACACTGAAGTAATTTTGTTCAGGTTAACGTAAGGGATATTATGCCTTGAGATCCTCTTTATTTATCCCTGGCTAAGGCGGGCATCCAAAACTGACTTGCAAAATATCAAAATCTATGCAAATATAGCTTCCGTTGTTGTCATGGGTATAAAATTTTGTTGACACAAAACACTTTTTATGACTAGGGAGATATTTTGCATACAGACGAAATAAATATTTAACGAGGACGGCTGCATTTGCATAGTTTTGATCAATTGCAAATCAAGACCGGAGGGTGTGCATAATGGAAGGTGATCAATCCGGACGACCAGCATTATTGTATTCGGGTCGTTATCGATTACACAGACAATGACGTCACACTAATCGCTCCACCTGTCCCCAGTGAACCACCTGAACCTCCCAAGGTCCTCAATTTATGACGTAAGTCGTGACGTCATCGGTCACGCGGTCTATGACGTCATTGATGACGTGGATCGTGATGTCATTAACGAAGCGGGTGATGACGTCGTTCATGGCGTAGATACTGACGTCATCAGTGGTGTGGATCATGACGTCATTTGCGACATGGATAATGACGTCATCAATGATGTGGGTGACGTCATTCATGACGCGGCTTATGACGTCCTTCATAGCGTGGACAGAGACTTCATTTTGTGACGTATCCTTTGACGTCACTTAATGACGTGGATCGTGACGCCTTATCATGCTTATGGAGTCATCGGCCATCAGTCATTAGGCTTTATCGCTTTATTATCTTGAGGCTCTTATCGTAACTAAACATTTATATCTTTAGTCCTGTTTTTCGGCCTTATCTCCGGATGATGACAATGATAAACTCCATCAGCCCGGTGATGACGTCATCAATGGAGATTGGGCCGTTGAACAGAATAAAGTATATAAAGGGAGTCTAGGGGTCGATAGGATCGAAAACCGACTCGACCCCAGAATCGACTCGACTCCAGAATCGACTCGACTCCAGAATCGACTCGACTCCAGAATCGACTCGACTCCAGAATCGACTCGACTCCAGAATCGACTCGACTCCAGAATCGACTCGACTCCAGAATCGACTCGACTCCAGAATCGACTCGACTCCAGAATCGACTCGACTCCAGAATCGACTCGAGTCCAGAATCGACTCGACTCGACTCCAGAATCTACTCGACTCGAGTCCAGAATCGACTCGACTCGACTTCAGAATCTACTCGACTCGACCCCAGAATCGGCTCGACACGACCCCAGAATCGACTCGACACGAACCCAGAATCGACTCGACTCGACTCGACTCCAGAATCGATTCGACTCGACTCCAGAATCGACTCGACTCGACTCGGCTCCAGAATCGACTCGACTCGACTACTCTCCAGAATCGACTCGACTCGATTCGACTCCAGAATTGACTCGACTCCAGAATCGACTCCACTCGACTCCAGAATCGACTCGACTCGACTCCAGAATCGACGTGACTCGACTCCAGAATCTACTCGATTCGACCCCAGAATCGACTTGACTCGACTCCAGAATCGACTCGACCCCAGAATCGACTCGACTCGACTCCAGAATACATTCGACTCGACTCGACTCTGCTCCAGAATCGACTCGACTCTGCTCCAGAATCGACTCGACTCGACTCCAGAATCGATTCGACTCGACTCCAGAATCGACTCGACACTACTCGGCTCCAGAATCGACTCGACTCGATTCTACAGAATTGACTCGACTCGACTCCAGAATCAACTCCACTCGACTCCAGAATCGACGCGACTCGACTCCAGATTCGACTCGACTCGACTCTGCTCCAGAATCGACTCGACTCGACTCGATTCGACTCCAGAATCGAATCGACTCGACTCGACACCAGAATCCACTCGAGGATCGACTCAAGAATAGACTCGAGAATCAAGTTGAGAATCTCAGACAAAAATTCCGGAGTGGACTGTCGTAGGGTATTTAATCTTTGTGCATAGATTTAAAAAGTAAACTGAATAAAATTGATTAAATAGAAATATTATATGATAAAACAAAACAAAAAATCTCACACCAACACATCATAATGATATGCAAAACAAAATAAACGATCAAAACAAGTAAATAAACAAGTAAAAGGAACATTAACAACGATGGTAATGATGGTGGTGGTGGTGATGATGGTAATAATAATGAAATTTATAATAATAATAATGATGATAATAATGATTGTAATAATGGTAGTAATAGTATTAGTAGTAAAAGTAGTAATAGTAGTAGTTCCAGTTAGCTTACCTAAAAACATTATACATCAGTACCAACCATCACAACGTATCCTATTTGCTGACATAATTCATAAGGATCCTTGTTAGCTAGTTAGTCTGTGAACCTAGATCCTGGACTAGGAGAGTTTTCCAGAGAGCGACGTGGCAGTCGCTGGAAGCACTAATTGAGGTTTTCGATTCCAATTGACAGAAGCCCAAGAAGCGGGCACTCCCTCCTCGGAGGCACTAGTTAGTCTGTGAACCTAGATCCTGGACTAGGAGAGTTTTCCAGAGAGCGACGCAGCAGTCGCTGGAAGCACTAATTGAGGTTTTCGATTCCAGTTGACAGAAGCCCAAGAGGCGGGAACTCCCTTCTCGGAGGCACTATTTAGTCTGTGAACCTAGATCCTGGACCAGGAGAGTTTTCCAGAGAGCGACACGGCAGTCGCTGGAAGCACTAATTGAGGTTTTCGATTCCTGTTGACAGAAGCCCAAGAAGCGGGCACTCCCTCCTCGGAGGCACTAGTTAGTCTGTGAACCTAGATCCTGGACCAGGAGAGTTTTCCAGAGAGCGAAACGGCAGTCGCTGGAAGCATTAATTGAGGTTTTCGATTCCTGTTGACAGACGCCCAAGAGGCGGACACTCCCTCCTCGGAGGCACTAGTTAGCCTGTGAACCTAGATCCTGGACCAGGAGAGTTTTCCAGAGAGCGACACGGCAGTCGCTGGAAGCACTAATTGAGGTTTTCGATTCCAGTTGACAGACGCCCAAGAGGCGGGCACTCCCTCCTCGGAGGCACTCAATCTCCTCGATATAAAAATGGCCAAAAAGAAGGTGTTTGCTTTAGCGAGGGTTTCCATGGAATGGACAGAATCGTGAGGTATCGAATTCGTCTCCCGCCCTCCACTCCTCCCCCTTTTTCCTTTCTCCCCCCCCCAAAAAAAAAAAAAAAGATTTGGAGAGAAAAAACTGCTGGGGGAGAAAGACATGAAAAAAAGAAGAACAAAAAAAAATAATAAAAAATCGAATAAAAGTAAGAGTAAAAGAAAAAAACCAAACGTGAAAGAGACTGAAAATAAATAGATTAGAAAGGAAGAAGGAAATCAGATAGAAAAAAAAAAACCAGCAACACAAATGTAAAGAAAAAATCGTAAATCACTTAGAGGCTAGACAAAAATAGCGAGAGCAATTCTATTCAATCCAACATTATATAGACTGAGCAAAATAAGCTGGCCGCCTTCATCCGCTCCGGCAAACAAGAGTGGCACTATATTTACTGAGGGGACAAGTTGGGGCCCCGAGCTCCAAATGGTCAAAGCCAAAGTGCTGAGCTCACTCCTCGTTCAACGTACACTCCAAGTGTACAAATTGACGCACGGGTGTGTGTGTGAGTGTGTGTGTGTGTGTGTGTGTGTGTGTGTGTGTGTGTGTGTGTGTGTGTGTGTGTGTGTGTGTGTGTGTGTGTGTGTGTGTGTGTGTGTGTGTGTGTGTGTGTGTGTGTGTGTGTGTGTGTGTGCGTGCGTGTGCGCGCGCGTGTGTGTGTGTGTGCGTATGTGCGTGTGTGTGTGCGTGTGTGTGTGTATGTGCGTGTGTGTGGGCGTGTGTGTGGGCGTGTGTGTGGGCGTGTGTGTGGGCGTGTGTGTGGGCGTGTGTGTGTGTGTATGCGTGTGTGTGTGTATTTACTTAGTTGTATTTACCTAGTTGTATTTTACGGGAAGGGGAGCTATGCTCGTGATGTCCCGTCTTCAT
>NC_134803.1:38570033-38580033 GCF_046742065.1 Oratosquilla oratoria
TCTCTCTCTCTCTTTCTCCCTATCTCTACCTCCCTGTCTCTCCCCCTCTCTCTCTGTCTGTCTGGCTGTCTGTCTCTCTCTCTATCTTTTTATCTTTCTCCCTCTCTCTCTCTCCCTCTCCCCCTCTCCCCCCTCCCCCTCTCTCTCTCTCTCTCTCTCTCTGTGAGTTCCACGTGAATTACGTGCTCCAACACGCCTTGCCTGTAAAGGGTCATGCGACGACAGAGTTGACAGTGAAGATGAATGGAGACACAGGGAGGACACGAGAGGAAATGAAGAGAGATGAGAGGCGGGGGGAAATGAAGAGGGATGGGGAGGAAAAGGGCGAAGAGGAAAAAGAGAGGTCTTGTGGTGGTGAAGCTGAATGGAGATGAGAAGAAATGAGAGTAAATGATGATGGGTATGGGAAATGATTGAGATGAAAGAGGAAAGTGGAAATGAAGGAAGAGATGAAGGAAAAAATGATGAGAATGATGAAAATAGAATGGGGGAGACGAAAATATTAAGAAAGGTTCAAATAGACAAAGTTATGAGGATGATAGGAGCTGGGAAAATGAGAAAGACGATAAGAGAGAGTGAGTATGGTAGATGAGAGAGAAAAGGGTCACAAATGATAGAGAGAGAGAGAGAGAGAGAGAGAGAGAGAGAGAGAGAGAGAGAGAGAGAGAGAGAGAGAGAGAGAGAGAGAGAGAGAGAGAGAGAGAGAGAGAGAGAGAGAGAGAGAGAGAGAGAGAGAGAGAGAGAAAGAGAGGGAGAGGAGGGAGAGGAAGACAGACAGACAGACAAACAGAGAGAGAAAGAGGGGGAGAGGAAGACAGACAGACAGACAGACAGACAGAGAGAGAGAGAGAGAGAGAGAGAGAGAGAGAGAGAGAGAGAGAGAGAGAGAGAGAGAGAGAGAGAGAGAGAGAGAGAGAGAGAAAAGGCAACATTCGGAACCGGCAGAGCGCCATAACTCTTCTATCGGAACGTCTCGTTACGTCGGCGTTTAATGGCGCTCTCTGATTGGCTAATGGAAAGAACCAATCACATGGCGTCCTGGAAATATACGCCATCTCTCTGTCCGAGCTGAATTGTGAGCTTGCTGTGAATGCGTAAGTCTATTGGGTTAGGGTTGGCGGGGAAGCGGGTGAGGAGGAAGGGGATAAGGAGGAAGGAAATGGGGAGGAAGAGGATGGGGAAGAAGATGGGGAAGAAATGGATGAGGAGGAAGGGGATGGGGAGGAAATGAATGGGGAGGGAGGGGACAGGCAGGAAGGAAATGAGGAGGAAGGGGATGGAGAAGAAGATGGGGAGGAAATGGATGAGGAGGAAGGGGGAGGAAATGAATGGGGAGGGAGGGAATGGGGGAAGGAGATGGGGAGGAAGGAGATGGGGAGATATGGAATGGGGAGATAGGAGCATATGGAAAAAGGTTTTAGGAAGAATGAGGGAAGCTTTTGTAAAGGATGGGGAACAAAAGAGTTTGAGGGGGGAGAGGTTAGGAAAAGAGGAGGGGAGATGGGAGAGGGGGAGAAGGGAGGAGGTTAGGGGAAAGGGGGAGGGGGAGGGAGGGTTTTAGGAGGAAAGTGTGAGGAAGGGGTTTTAGGTTTAAGGGAAGATTTTTTTTTTTTTTTTTTTTTGATGGAGGGAGGAAGGAAAGGTGGTGAGAGGAAGGAGTACAGTGAAGGTTGAATTTTCTTTTTTTTTATTAAGGTAACAATACTTTATATATTTTATTCTGTGTAATATCGGGTGGCTTTATTCAGCTTCGTCCATGTTCCCGTAGAGTTGGGGCTAAAACTCGTACCTCAAAGCAGCCCTTCGTTTAAAGAATATTTTCTGGTAAAAAAATTTTTTGAAGACGATCAAGAAATCTGAGTCAATTTTTTTAATTTACTACTCCTTGGGGTACGATAGTCATAAAGAAAGAAAAGAAGAAGAAGAAATCTATAGTTTTAGATTTTCCTTCTTGGGGTACAATAGTCATAAAAAGAGAAAGAAAAAACAGCCACCATAATTTTTACTCAAATTTCTTGACGAACATCTTCAAGAATTGTTTTAATAAAAATAAATTGAAGACACTCTTCAAGAAAATCCAAGTCAAAATTTTTGAAGACCTTCAAGAAATTCGAGTAAAATTCTCGGATTTACTGCTCCTTGGGGTACGAAGTCATAAAGAAAGAAAGAAAAGAAAAAAAAATATCGAAGATCCTGAGCAGTTCTGCATTGGTCCTTTGAGTAACGAAACCAAAATTTCTTGAAGAATACTCGAGGCTGCGTGTTTCGACTAACCCATCCTTGGACACTTCACAGTCGTAACAGTGTCAGGACCATTTCGATCCATCTTCTCGTTATGATGACTTCTTCATTGCTTTATTTCTGGTTAACGGAAGGAGATGTTATTAGGCTTTGTCGCGATGGATCCCGACAGCCCTGGCCGGACGGGGCGGCGACCCAACGTCGGCCTAAGGAACCCAGCAGTTTTGCCGCAACTGACAGGGCTTTGCTTGCCATGCCAGGGGGTTTTTCACTTCCCTCTGAGTGGAATTAGGATGATGAACATTTAGTGAGATTCATGACGTCACCATTGCCAAAGGGCTAAGAACAAGAGGAAAAGGAAAGGGACGAGAAAACGAAAGACGAAAATACGGAAAGAAAATGAAGAGTGGGGTTTATGGATAGAGAGAATAAAGAAAATGGGAGAAAAGTATAAAGAAAATGAAGAAAACAAAGGAGAGAAAAAGTCAACTAGAACACAGACGAATGGTCAAACCGAGAGAAATGATGTGATAAGGAGAAAACAATAACCTGGAGAGAAAGGAAGAGAAGAGGAGGGACAAAAAAAAAAAAAAAAAGAAAAGAAAAAAAAAAGCGAGATAAAAAGAGACAAAAAAAAAAGAAGAAAAAAAAAGAAGAGAAATATAAAAAAAAGGCGATATAAAAAGAAATAATACGATGTTGTATGATAACGGTAAAAGGTCGAAAGAAAAATACGAAGATAAAGTTCCATGTTAAAGTCTTGAACATTTTTTTTAGAAAAAAAAAGTATATGTATTTGGAGAAGGTGGCCTGGAAAGAGAATATTGGTGCTTGAGAAAAGACTTTCTCAAGAAAAAGGATGTGGAGATATACATGCAAGATGAAAGATTACGCACATAATGGTAAAAACAGCGGTGACGATAATGATAATACAATTAACAAACATAATAGTGATATAAGAAATGATAGCAGGAATAATTGAAAAAAAAGTGGAAGAAAAACAAGGAGAAGACGAAGAAGAGGAATTTAAGAACAAAAAAGAAAAGGAAGGCGAAGAAGGGAAGACAAAGAAGATGTAGGAGGAAGAGACGGAAATGGAAGATGCAGAAGAGAAAGAAGACTGGAAGAAGAAAAGAAAATATCGGAGAAGAAAAGACGCGGCGAAGGGAGGTAGAGAAGAGAGCACTTTCAAAATAAGAAAAAGAAAAAGTAGAGAGAGATGATGATGATGAATGGAAGAAAAGTAAAACAACGAAGACGAAGAAGAAAGACAAAAGACGGAGACTTGAAAGGGAAAGGAAATAACAAGGTAAACAAGAGCGAAGAGAGAGAGAGAGAGAGAGAGAGAGAGAGAGAGAGAGAGAGAGAGAGAGAGAGAGAGAGAGAGAGAGAGAGAGAGAGAGAGAGAGAGAGAGAGAGAGAGAGAGAGAGAGAGAGAGAGAGAGAGAGAGAGAGAGAGAGAGAGAGAGGTGAGAGAGAAAGAGATAGAGAGAGAGAGATAGAGAGAAAGAGAGAGAGAAAGAGAGAGAGAGAGAGAGAGAGAGAGAGAGAGAGAGAGAGAGAGAGAGAGAGAGAGAGAGAGAGAGAGAGAGAGAGAGAGAGAGAGAGAGAGAGAGAGAGAGAGAGAGAGAGAGAGAGAGAGAGAGAGAGAGAGAGAGAGCAAAGGAAAGGTCGACATTTCCCGAACGATCCTTAATGGAAAGTCTGAGATTGAATGAAACATACTGAAACATGTGAAATGGACTAGAAAATGTGGTAACAAGGACGATGACAATGGAAAACTAACAAACAAAGCTTTAGGAATCTCAAGAAGGCGCCTGACATTGAGGAAGGTCCAACGAGAGAAGGTCTGAGTATTACGGACCATTTCGCCTCAGTTGGTGAATGACGTCATCTGGAGGCTTCGGGCTCCAGGGTTCAGGCAAGCCAATCAGAACGGCCCAAGGAAGCAAAGAGGTGTGGGGGGGGGGTTCTCTCGTTGGCAGGACTTTTCTCTCGAGATAAAAAAAAAAAAAAGAAAAAAAAATAGAAAACATCTGACCACTATGGACGGATCCTGTTCGAGTTGCCACACGTCGTCATATACAACACAGACATGGCTACACACACACACACACACACATACACACACACACACACACACACACATATATATATATATATATATATATATATATATATATATATATATATATATATATATATATATATATATATTCACTAGACCGAAATGTAGTAACACACTTGTAAATCACACAAAGACCCCACATCTGGCCTGTCATGTAAGCTGTCCATGTTCCTGTTACATTCCCCTCCTTAAGTCAGTGGAGTATATATGTCCTGCCATTTATACTGTCTTGTACTTTCCTGAAGGGGGCTACAGCCGGTAGCCGAAATATAGAAGTCAAACGTTCTCCCAATATTTTTTTTTACTACGACTATAGGTTCTTTGTGTGATATGTATATGTATATGTATATGTATATGTAAATATATATATATATATATATATATATATATATATATATATATGTAGAGACAGAAAGAGAGATTGAGGTCGAGTCAGACTCAATGTGGGTGGGAATGACGCCCACAAAACACGCAACAGAGGGTCAGTGTCAGTTGGAGGGCCGGTGCCCGCGCTGACCCGAGCCGCGGGGTGATCATCGCGCCCTAATGACCCACAGGGGGGCATTTGCACATGCATGGCCAAGACCCGGAATGGTGATGCGATACAATGCCAAGAGCAGTCCACCTCTCCTCCCCCCCCCAACCTGGGGGGGAAAGGACAGGGGGAGGAAGGGAAAGAGGGGGAGACGGAAGAGGGGAGATGTGACATTTGCCTAGGGCACTTGGGGGGAGAGGGGGAGAAGGAGAAGAGAGGGAGGGGAAGAAGAGGGGAGAAGGAAATGGGGAAAGGACGGAAAATGGGAAAAGGGTGAAAAAGATACGGGGAGGGTGGGGGAGTGGGTGGAGGGTAATGTGAGGGGTGAAGAGGGAAACAAGAGGAGGAGGTGAAAAAGAGTGACGGAGAAGGGGAAAGGACAGAGGAAAGGAGAGATGAAGAGTAAATAGAAAAAATAAATTGCGAAAGAAGCAAAAGGAAAACAGTAACAAAAGGAAAAAGATGAAGATGAAGAGGAGGAGGAGGAGGAGGAGGAGGAGGTGGTGGTAGAGGAGGAGGTGGTGGAGGAGGAGGAGGAGAAGAAGGAGGAGGGGAGGAGCAGGAAGAAGGGGAAGGGAGAAGAGGAATGATTGAGGAAGTGGGTGAAGGGTGAAGTAGTAATGAAGAAGGGGAAAGGGAGGGGAAGGGAAAAGGAAGAAAGGGATGGGGAGACAGAGAGATAGAGAAAGAGAATATATATGGAGAAAGAAAGAAAGAGAAAGAGAGAAAGAGAAAAGGGAAAGAGAAAGAGAGAAATAAAGAGAGGAAGAGAGAGAAATAAAGAGAGGAAGAGAGAAAGAGAAATAAAGAGATGAAGAGAGAGAGAGAGAGAGAGAGAGAGTATGACGACTGCAACCGAAGAAAGGAGGATGGAGGATGTAGAGTGAATGAGTGGTGATGGTGATGATGGTGATGATGGTGGTGATGATGATGGTGATGGTGATGATGGTGATGGTGATGGTGATGATGATGATGATGATGATGATGATGATGATGATGATGATGATGATGATGATGATGATGATGATGATGATGATGACGACGACGACGACGATGGTGATGATGAGAATGATGACGACAACAACGGTGATAATGATGTTGGGAAGAGGATGATCTTACGAAGGTGAGGAATGAAGAAAAACGAGAAATAAATATCAAACCTGATGACAAAGTAACAAACAGATTAAAGTGACATTGTAAGATCTCAACCTTATTACGAACGGAAATGGAAGAAAAAAAATAAGAAGAATCAGAAAGAAGAAAAAAATAAAACGACGAAGGAAAAAATAATAATACCCCAGATATCATTGAATATCTCGCAATAATCAAATTTGGTACGAAATGCACACACGGAGCGAAACAGATCGAAAATGGAAAAAAAGGGGAGAAAGAATAAATACAAAATAAAAAGTAATAAAACAAAAAGAAGAAGAAAAAAACATTACAACTGGGTACAGGGACGAAGGAACGAAAGGGGAATTGTTATAAAACATAATAACTAAGGAAATAAAGAGGAAGGAAAGGAAGATGAAAGGAAGACACGCAGCAAGGACACAACCTTGCCCAGACAGGAAATGAAGCAGAGACGAAAAGATGAAAGATGAACTTGAAAAGGAAGAAGATAAAAATAAAAACAAACAAAATACTTATAAACAGACGAATAAAAAGGCGAATAAAGTAATGAACAAATAATTGGATAAAATAATAAACGAATGAATAGATAATTAAAGAAACAATGAAATATATAATAGATTTATTAGTAAATAACAAAAAATAAACATTTAAAAAAACAAAGATGAATAAATCATAAATAAATAAACTAGATAATTAAATGGATAAATAAATAAACTAATAAAGAAATCAAGAGATAAAATATTAAACGAATAAATAAGTAGATAATTAAAGAAACAATGAAATAAGAACAAATTTATTAGTTAATTACAAAAATAAATCAATAAACATATAAACAAGGCGATGAATAAATCATAAATAAATAAACTAGATAAACGAGCGAGTAAATCAAGATAAAAATAAAAATAAAAATGAGAGAGGAACCAATACGATTTTAATTAAAACGGTCTCGTGTTGGCCAGAATAAAATCTGTAAAGTGGAAACCAGAGAGTGAATGCTCGCTGCTGGCCAGGTGGGTTAGAGCGTCGCTTTTTGCAGCGGAGGTCGAGGTGACGGCGGTTCGAACGCTGCCTCTGGCGAGTTGGACCAAGGGTATATTTCATTGAATTCCACGCTACAAGTCCTCTGTAAGGGGTGCCGTTCTAGTCTCCTGATAGGGGTATTTCGCGACGTTAAATCGAATAAAGATCAGAAAGTAGATTGATGATTGATAATTCGGTTGAATTTCGCGAACTCCCTCAATCAGGATGCTAAGACGGTGCCCCTAACAGAAGACTTTCTAGCATGGAATTTAATGAACCATGCCCTTGGTCCAACTCATTGGCGGCAGGATTCGAATTGCCGTCACCTTGACCTCCGCCGCAAGTGGCGACGCTCTAACTCAAGGAGCAATTTTCCACCCATATGAGGGGGTCACCGATGATTTTATTCTGATATAGGGAGAACCCTATAAAGAAGTGGAGAATGATGAAATACGAAGAGAAGCATGAAAAGCTTGGAAGAGAGAGGAACCCAAAGAGCAAGATGGAAAAAGAGGCAAAGAAAAAGAAAAATAAAGAGAAAAATAAAGGGAGAGAGAGGGGAAGAATGAAACCAGGCATATGAAAGAGAACAACGTGGACGGAAAACATCTTGACAAAAAAGACAGAAGACAAAAATAAAAGAAAGACAAAAAAATGAAGAAAGAAATACAAACGTGTAACAAAGGAGACAAAGCAATGAATGGACGAAGCTCAAAGATTGTTGGGGGACGACACACCCAAGGTTAGGGGAGAGACGGGAGAGAGGTGGTAGGTGGGGGAGAGTAGAAGAGGGAGAGAAGGGGGGGAGAAGGGGAGAGGGGAGAGAGGAAAAGAGAGGAAAAAGGTGACAGGGGGAGAGGAGAGAGGTGTAGGACGGAGAGAGGGGAGGGGAAGAGGGAGAGGGGAGGGGAAGAGGGAGAGGGGAGGGGGAGAGTGGTAGGGGAAAAGGGAGAGGAAGAGGTGGAGAGAGGGAGAGGGCATGGTGGGTTGTGAAGAAATATTGGGGTGAGGAAGAAGGAGGAAGAGATGCTCACAAGGGGGAAACAGAAGGGGAGATGGGGAGAGGAGACAGGGGGAGAGGAGAAGAGAGGAAGAGGGGAGATGGGGAGAGTGGAGAGGGGGGATTAGAGAAGGGTGGAGAGGAGAAGAGAGGGAGAGGGGAAAGGGGGAGAGGAGAGAGGGGGAGAGGAGAAGTGAGGGGGAGAGGAAAGAGAAGCAGGATGGAAGGAGAGGGGGAGAGGGGGTGAGGGGGAGAGGGAGAGGGGGAGAGGGAGAGGGGGAGAGTGGAGAGGGGGGATTAGAGAAGGGTGGAGAGGAGAAGAGAGGGAGAGGGGAAAGGGGGAGAGGAGAGAGGGGGAGAGGAGAGGAGAAGGGGAGAGGAGAGAGAGGCAGGATGGAAGGAGAGGGGGAGAGGGGGAGGGGGAGAGGGAGAGAGGGGGAGGGGGAGAGGGAGAGGGGGAGAGGGGGAGGGGGAGAGGGAGAGAGGGGGAGGGGGAGAGGGAGAGAGGGGAGGGGCATGATAGGTTGGAAAAAGAATTGGGTGAGGGTAGAAGGGGGAAGAGATGCACACAGGACTCCTGTTTTAAGGGGAGAAACAGGAGGGGAGGGGAGGGGGAGGGGAGAGTGGGGGGAGATGTCTCTTGGGGGGAAACTGGAGGGAAAGAGGGTGAGGAGAAAGAAGTTGGGAAAAGTGAGAGCAAGTTAGGAAGTGAAAAGGATAATGTAACCAGCGCTTCAATCCTATCTCACTGAAGAGGTGGAGTCCTATAGTGGGTACAGGAGGAGTTTTAAATATGTAGCTTCATGGGCGAGGGGAGTAATGGTGAAGAGGGGAGTAGGAGAAGGCCAGGGAGTGGTAGGGAAGTTTCTTGAACTCTGGGTCTTGTCCTTCGGTGAATAAAGTCTTCTGAAGTTAGTCAGAACAAAATATAAAAAATGAAGAAACGGATTTTTTTTTTGTGCCGCAACATCGTGGTCATATGGCGCCGCTACGAAATATCAAAAGCAACAAAGGTGGTAGGTTAAGATGCTGATATCAAAACTTGAATCATGGTATGGTAAAGATGATTGAAAAAGAACTAAAAATGTGAATTTCTGAAAGGAAGTGGAATGGACCATCAAAAACGTGCGTGGGTGAGTTTGTGTGGGTTTGTGTGGGTTTGTGTGAGAGTGTGTGTGTGTGTGTGTGTGTGTGTGTGTGTGTGTGTGTGTGTGTGTGTGTGTGTGTGTATGTATGTGTATATGTATGTGTATATGTATGTGTATATGTATGTGTATATGTTTGTGTATATGTATATATGTATATATGTATATGTGTGTGTTTGTGTGTGTATGTGTGTGTGTGTGTAATTTGCAGTTCGAGAGTAGTATAAGGTATCTCTTTACGAATTAAACTAGCATTGCCACCTCGGCAGCCCTGCCCTAAATCAAAGAAAAGAAAGGAGAGGAGGAGAGAAAAGAGTGAGATGAGAAGGGTGATCACAGGGGGGTCCTTGAAGAGAGTAAGAGCGATGTCGGGAGGAAGAGAGAGAGAGAGAGAGAGAGAGAGAGAGAGAGAGAGAGAGAGAGAGAGAGAGAGAGAGAGAGAGAGAGAGAGAGAGAGAGAGAGAGAGAGAGAGAGAGAGAGAGAGAGAGAGAGAGAGAGAGAGAGAGAGAGAGAGAGAGAGAGAGAGAGAAGGATGGAGGAAGGGAGGATGGTAGTGAGTGAGTGAGGGAGGGAGGGAGGGAGGGAGGGAAGAGAGTGGATGGACGGATGCGTGCGTGGGTGGAAGAGATAATGGAAGGAGGGAGTGAGGAAGAGAGGAGTGGAAGGAGAGAAAGAGGGTGGTGGAGTGAGGAAGGGTGTGATGGAGGGTGAGAGAGAGCGAGGAAAGGAGATATGGAGGGAGACAGAGTGAAGGAAGTGAAAGAGAGGAAGGAAGGAGAGAGTGAAAGAGGAGAGG
>NC_134803.1:38585033-38600033 GCF_046742065.1 Oratosquilla oratoria
ATAGTTTACCACGTGTGTTTTGTGATTTCTTTGCATATATATATATATATATATATGTATATATACTTTTGTGTATTCATATATCTGGGTATTAATGTATCTGTGTTCTTAAATGATTATGTATTCACGTATTGATGTAATTATGAGTTGGTATTGAATGACGACTTTTGAAGAACCCAGTGTTTATTATCAAATATTCGACTAGTTCAGCTGTTTCGTCAGGACGGCCTCTCCTCGCCATCCCACTCCCACGCTGTGGGAAGTGAGAAACCCCTGCTAGGGCCAAGTCCTGTCAATTGTGTCAATGTTCGTGTCGCCTCCCTGCCTGGCCAGGGATGTCGAGAGCCAACGCAAGAAGCGCGCAGTGGGTCCCGGGAATCGAACTCGTGACCACCTGACCACGAGTTCAACACGGTATCCACTGGGCGAGAGCGCGGCCCATGAACGGCCCCTCCAAGTAAATAATATAGTCTGGAGGCAGCCAAGACTGAGTATAAGAACACAAGAACATAAGGAGACTGCAAGAGACCCTAAGGCCTACACTAGGCAGTTCCATGTCTATTACCACCTATCATCCCCACTCCCAACCCTTCCCCACTCCCCCATCCCTACTCCTTCATCCCCACTCCCTCATCCTAACTCCGCTACCGGTAGGGAAGGCGTCACGGCCAGGGTTACCAAATTTAGCATAAATATGCTAAATTTAGCATATTTACCACCATAAAATTGTGCTATATTAATAAAAAAACATACAACAGAAACTAAACTTTATTAAGAGGAACAAAAAATTTAGCATTAATGTTGCCAATCTAAACATAATTTCAGCTGCTGTCTTTCACATTCCCGCTTGAGAAATCTGGTCACTCAGACCAAGGGCCACCTCGCGATGGGCCACCTCATCCCCGGGTGGTCACTCTTAGTCCATTCATTTCCGTGGCACTCCCCTCCCCCCCCTATCCCCCCACCCCCCGCCCGCGGTGGCGACGGGGACAGGTATGTCAGTTTGACACCAAGATGTGTGACTGGTAGGGCGGACTTCACACTCAAGAGGAGAGGTGAGAAAGTCGAAGGAGGTGGAGGTGATGGCGAAGGAGGAGGAGGAGGAGGAAGACAATTAGGAGGAGGACGAACAGGATGAGGAGGACGAACAGGATGAGGAGGACGAGGAAAGGAAGAAGAGGAGGAGGAGGAAGAGGAGGAGGAGGAAGAGGAGGAGGACGAACAGGATGAGGAGGAGAAGGAAGAGAGGAGGGCGAGGAGGAGAAAAAGGAGAAGAAGAAGGGGAGGAAGGCAAGGAGGAGGAGGAGGAGGAGGAGAGGACGAGAAAGAGGAGGAAGAGGAGAAGTAGGAGGAGGAGAGGAAGAGGAAGAGGAAGAGGAGAAGTAGGAGGAACAGGAGGAACAAGAGGAGGAAGAGGAGGAAGAGGAGGAGGCGAAGAATAAGGAGGACGAGAATGACGACGACGAGGATGAGAAAGAAGTGGAGAAGAATGAGAAAGGGGACTCTCCACCTTTATTCGCTCCAGAAGCATTTAGCTGTGGTGATGGGCGTTGGGTGGGGCCGTGGTAGGAGAGATCGAGGGAGGAGGAGGAGGAGAAGGAGGAGGAGGAGGAGGTGGAAGAGGAGGAGGAGGAGGAAGAGGAGGAGGAAGAGGAGGAGGAGGAGGAGGAGGAGGAGGAAGAGGAGGAGGAAGAGGAGGAGGAGGAGGAGGAAGAGGAGGAGGAAGAGGAAGAGGAGGAGGAGGCGGAGGAGGAGGAGGGGAATGAAAGAAAGAGGAAGTGGAAGAGGAGGAAAAGGAGAGAAAGAGGAGGAAGAGCAGAAGAAAAATGAGGAAGTGAAGGAGAAAGAAGTGGATAAGGAGAGAGATTTGACGGTGCAGGAGCAGGTGGAGTTGGAGGAGAAGGTGGAGGAGGTGGTGGAAGAGAAGGAGGAGGAGGTGGTGGAAGAGAAGGAGGAGAAGGAGGTGGTGGAAGAGAAAGAGGAGGAGGTGGAGGAGGAGGAGGAGGAGGAGGAGGAGGAGGAGGAGGAGGAGGAGGAGGAAACGGGAGGAAGAGGAGGAGGGACTGGGTGAAGAGAGGGGTAGGAAAATGGAGGAACAGAAGGATGAAAAGAAAAATATATGAAGTAAGAAAATTATGTATACATAATACACATACAAGCATGTTTATTTTTCATCTACATATTTTCAAGAACAAAAACTCCCACTCCCCACTAAGGAGGGAGGTAGAGAGCGAGAGAGAGAGAGCGAGAGAGAGAGAGAGAGAGAGAGAGAGAGAGAGAGAGAGAGAGAGAGAGAGAGAGAGAGAGAGAGAGAGAGAGAGAGAGAGAGAGAGAGAGAGAGAGAGAGAGGAGAAGACAGAGAGAGAGAGAGAGAGAGAGAGAGAGAGAGAGAGAGAGAGAGAGAGAGAGAGAGAGAGAGAGAGAGAGAGAACCGCTCCGCAAGGACAAAAACGTCATCAAGTACGTCTATGGAAGAGAAGTGTCTCAAGGCGTAATCCTTGAAGAAAGAGTCATCGAACTGTGAGATCGGGATCAGGAGTTATGACCTCGGCCACTTCCGCGAAGCGGGTTTTTTCACTTCGACAAGTTATTCACCAAAGGCGCTTTCGCTCTCTCTCTCTCTCTCTCTCTCTCTTTCTATCACTGTCATTCTTACTCTCTCTCTCGCCCCCTCTCTCTTTCTCTCCGCCTTCTCTTCCTCTTTCCCACCCCCTCTCTCTCTCCCCTTCTCTCTCGCCCCCCTCTCTCTCCCTTTCTTTCCCCCCTCTCTCTCTATCTCTCTTTCACTCTTTCCATCTCCCTCAGTCTTCCTCTCTGTCTCGTCCTCTCTCTCCTTCTTTCTCCCTCCCTCTCCCTTTCTCGCCCACTCTTTTTCTCTCCCCCTCTCCCTCTTTCTCTCTTCCTCTCCCTTCCCTTCCTCTCTCTCCCTCCCTCCTCCCTGACCTCCCTCTCTCTTCCTCTCCACCCCCCTCTCTCTCTCTCTCTCTCTCTCTCTCTCTCTCTAGCCCTCCCCCCGCGTGCTTGTTTGTCCGTTTCGCAGTCACAGAATCAGCTGCACAAGGCTGCTCAAGCAGCAAAACATTTCAGCTTCATTTCGTATCTCCCTTTGATGGCGCAAGTAAACTTCAAAACAGACCTTGTCGGCCGGGTTCGAAGCGCTCATGTTGAAAGCTTCGAAGCTGTGTATTAACGGTCTATCTGTTCCTTGTGACAAGTGACCTGCTTGCATTGTCTCGCTGTGTTTGTTTCTGTGCATGTGTGTGTGTACGTGTGTGTGTGTACGTGTGTGTGTGTACGTGTGTGTGTGTGTGTGTGTGTGCGCGTGTGTGTTGTGTGTGTACGTGTGTGTGTGTACGTGTGTGTGTGTGTGTGTGTGTGTGTGTGCGCGTGTGTGTTGTGTGTGTGTTTGCATATATACACATAAGCAGGCATGTAAACCTTCTAAATACCATTTTGTTATTGAGGAAAAGTTGAGTTGGAAGATGGGGTTGACTAGTGTTGAGTGGGTGGGATGAGAGTGGTTGGAAGGGGCGTGGGGAGAGGGATTAGGGACTGTAGACATTATAGTCTGATATAGTGCTTCTTGAGAAAAGGATGAGGAAGAGAGGGAGGAAGAGGAAGAGGAATAGGAGGAGGAGGAAGAGAAAGAGGACGATAAAGAGGAGGAGGAGTAGGAGAAGGAAGAGAAGGAGGACGAAAAAGAGGAGGAGGAGGAAGAGGAGGAAGAGGAAGAGGAAAAGAAAGAGGACGAGAAAGAGGAAGATGAAGAGGAGGAAGAGGAAGAGGAGAAAGAGGAAGAGGAGGAGGAATAAGAGGAAGAGGAAGAGGAAGAGGAGGAAAAGAAAGAGGAAGAAGCTGAGGGGAAGAACCCAGGTGACCGGGCGTGGTGGGTAGTTTGGGCGGCCCCTCGTGGGTTCTGAGAGAGAATCTGGACATAGCAACACCCATGGGCGTGAGGGTCGGGCGTGAGGGACGGGCGTAAAGGTCTCAGTCAGAAGATAACTCAATCAGGGCAAGTGGAAGTGGAAGCGAAGAGTGATGGAGGCTTCTTCCAGAAGTCTTTTGTTCTTTCCAGCTTTCCATATTCCAGGGCCTTTCCAGAGACGTTCTCGGCATGAAACTCTCTCAAGAAAAAGGGGTTTAGGTTTTTTTATATATATATTTTATTATTCTGAAACAGAAAGGAATAAATTTGTGGTGACTTATTCATAATCCAGACACTTTCTGGAAACGCTCTTAAAGAAAACGGGATACGGTGGCTTTGCAAAATAATGTTACGGTTAGAAAACAAGGCCGACTGTTTTTGAGATGAGGAGAGGGGGAAGTTGAGGGATGGTAGTGGTTCTGAATGTATGTGTATGTGCATGTGTAAGTATATGGGTATGGGTTTGTGCATATGTATGTATGTGTATGTGTATATGTTTGTGTATATGAGTGTGTATGTGTATTCACTTGGTCTTTTGGATCACGTGTTCGACTCGTGATCGACAGCTATTTCCCTCCTGGAAGAGAGCTCAGAGCTCGTAGGTCCGATCTATGGGTAATGCTATGACCTCTCACACACACACACACACCCAACTCCCCGCCCACGAGAGTCAGAGTAACGACCCGAAGCGCAGCTGTACCGAAATTAATTTCGGCCCTGGGCAGGATTCGAACCAAGCACTACGCGCACCATCATGCTAGTAGTTCATCGTTCTACCAACTGCGCCACCGAGTGAGTGTGTGTGTGTGTGTGTGTGTGTGTGTGTGTGTGTGTGTGTGTGTGTGTGTGTGTGTGTGTGTGTGTGTGTGTGTGTGTGTGTGTGTGTGTGTGTGTGTGTGTGTGTGTGTGTGTGTCTGCGTTTGTAGATTTGTGGGTTTCTCCTTCCCCCTGACCTCGGACAACCTCGAATGACCTAACAGTGATTGAGGGAGCCGGAGTCCCGTCGCCGCCGCCACAGATACCTTTCACGCGATTACTCTCCAGCGCCATAAAGGTGCGCGTGTGTGTCTGTGTCCTTTTGTCTCTGAGTCTCGGAGACCTGTGTCGCCTGGGTCTCTCTCTCTCTCTCTCTCTCTCTCTCTCTCTCTCTCTCTCTCTCTCTCTCTCTCTCTCTCTCTCTCTTTCTCCCTTCTGTGAGACCCTCTTATCTTTTGCTCTCACTCTTTCATTCTCGCGCTTTCACTCAGTCACTCACTAGCACTCACTTGGTCACTCACAGTTTTACTCCTTCTCACTCTCTATCTCTCTCACCCCTCTCTCCTAAGCAGTATCTTAAACTTTCATTGTTTCTGCATCGAAAATACTAGAATAGCATGTCATTTACCAACCACATAATTCGGTCAATTGTTTTTCTTTACGTCATAATAAAACCTCTTATAGTACAAATTCACCCTACATTTCTCACTACGTTCCTCGTGTCTCCAAACGTTTAGGATTTGTTAAAAAATGACCCATGAATCTATTTTCTCCAAAAAAATGGAGAATGAAGATTGCAAGCTTGAAACTTGTCTAGGAGGGAAGCTAAACCTAGGAATGTACATATAACCTCATATGTATATTAACCAACCGCAACATCTGCGGCTACTCCGTCTTGGATCCGTGCCGGTTACAGACTGACTAACTGCGCCCCCGCACGCTTCCGTCGTCGCGTGGGCTCGCGAGCGACTAGGCGAGGGGATGTGCCAACTTGACACAGTCGTGCATGGTGAAACAGCGTCGCCGTTGTGTCGCCATCGGGAGTGTCACATCTTATGTAATGCTGACACGGGAGTTTGTGTCATCATCTTGCGACAGTGATTAAGCGATGCTTTGACCAACTCCAGTAGTTAGATTATAATGAATACATAATGTGTATCTAATGAATACATAAAGGCTATATAATGGATAGATAATAGACACAAAACACAGAAACTGGTTGTTTCTTTGAAACGGGTTGTTTCTTTGCTACTTCTCATCCCCGAGTCATAAGTAACGAACCGACGAGTAACCCTGTGGTAACAGACGCGTTACTGGTAACGGAAATGGCATCTATGTATCTCTTACGCCTGGTCGACTCTGTGGGCAGAATCGAGCGGGTCGCGGTTCGTCGGGGAGGGTCTGAGGAGCTTTTTGATAAGAATAATTTCCCTTGTAATCTCGTCCTTTCCTGGCGCCCCCCCAATCTCTCTCTCTCTCTCTCTCTCTCTCTCTCTTCCCCCCTCTCTCTCTCTCTTCCCCCCTCACTCTCTCTCTTCCCCCCTCACTCTCTCTCTTCCCCCCTCACTCTCTCTCTTCCCCCCTCACTCTCTCTCTTCCCCCTCACTCTCTCTCTTTCCCCCCCTCTCTCTCTTCCCCCCTCTCCCTCTCTCTCTTCCCCCCTCTCTCTCTCTTCCCCCCTCTCTCTCTCTTCCCCCCTCTCTCTCTCTTCCCCCCTCTCTCTCTCTTCCCCCTCTCTCTCTCTTCCCCCCTCTCTCTCTCTCTTCCCCCCCTCACTCTCTCTCTTCCCCCCTCTCTCTCTCTTCCCCCCCTCTCTCTCTCTCTTTTTTTTTTTTTTGTGCCCAGTTGCCAGGTCCGGAACTAAATCCTGCCTCAGTCCTTCCTTCCTCTCTTCCTCGTCTTCCTCAACCTCTCTCTTTACTTTTACTCCATTCTCTTTCTTCCATTTCTCTTTTCCTGCCCTTCTATATTTTGCAGTTTCGTTCCTCTCTCCCTCTTCTTCCATATCTCTACTTTTAATATTTTCTCTTTTTTTTTTCTACTTTTACGTTCTCCCATTTTCTTGTCTTTTGTAATATCATTTTGCCTCTTCATTCTGAATATATAGTTTTCTTCTTTCCTTTTCCTCTTTCTCTTCCTTTTCTTCATCCTATTTCCTTCTTTCTTTTATTCCTTCTCTTCTTCCTCTTCCTGTGTTTCTTCATCCTCTTCTTCTTTTTCTTTTTCTTCCCTTTTCTCTTCTCTTTTTCCTACTCCCTTTGTCCTCCTCCTCCTCCTCTTCCTCCTCCTTCTCACCCACTTTTTCATCTCCTTTTTATCTTCTTTCTCCTTCTCCTCCCCTCCTCCTCATCATCTTCCTACACCTCCTACTCCCCCTCCTCCTCCTCCTTCTCCTCCTCTTCATCCTACACCTCTTCCTCTTCCTCCTTCTCTTCGTACTTTACCTCGTCCCTCACTTCTGTCATCCAATTACTCTTCAATTTTCGTTCATCGATCTCTCTGCATCCTACTCCTCCTCCTCCTCCTCTTCCTCTTCCTATCCCTCCTTTTCCTATTCCTCTTCCTCTTCCTATTCCTCCCTTTCCTATTCCTCCCCTCTTCTTATTCTTCCTCCTCTTTCTATTCCTCTTCTTATTCTTCCTCCTCATCTTCCTATTCCTCATCTTCCTCCTCACCCCCTTTTCCTCTTCCTCTTCCTCTTCCTCTTCCCCCTCCACCTCCTCCTCCTCCTCTTCCTACTCCTCCTCAACCTCCTCCTCTTCCCCTTCCTTCTTCTCGTTCTCCTCCTCCTCGTCTTCCTCTCCTTCCTATACCTAGTTTTGTTTCCCAACTCGTTCTTTTTTCATTCACATATGCTGTGGCGACCGACTTTTCATATTCTATTCTGTCTAAAGCCAAATAATCTGCGCGGGTCCAGTCTTCAGTTGAATAGAATCATCGTTATGTTGACGAAGTTCCTCCCCTCCTCCTCCTCCTCTTCTTTCACCCCTCCTACTCTTCCACCTCTCCTACTCTTTCACCCATCCTTCTCTTCCACCCCTCCTCCTCCTTCCTCCTTCTCTCCCTCTCCTTCTTTCTCCCCCTCCTCCTTCATTCTAACCCTCCTCCTTCATTCCCCCCTCCTCCTTGATTCTCCCCCTCCTTCATTCTCTCCCTCTTCCTGCCCTCCTCCTCCTCCTGCCCTCCTCCTCCTCCTCCTCCTCCTTCTCCTCCTGCCCCTCCCCCTTTCGATTTTTTTTTCTTCAGTTTCCCTCATTGCTTATGATCATAATTTTTCTTTCTTTTGGTGTCGATAATTCATTAATACAGTCTTCTTGCGGGCGGATATTTTTTTTTTTATCTATTCTTTTATTCAATATTTGTTGGATAATAAAGTGGAATGGTACTCTTTTATCGGCCAGCCCCAAACCCCCGTCAGATATGAATTATGCATATTTACTACAAGTTGACTTTATCAATATTTTTAATTTTCTGAATCAAAATTCGATTCCGAGTATAAAGGTGTAGCGTGTGAGTCGGGTTGGGTTAGTTACGGGGCCTTCTATTGATTAATTTTTTTTTATTATTTTTATTTATTTATTTTTGGGGGGGAGGGGGGCGCAAGGAATTTTTTTTATTTGCGAGGTACAGCACAGCAGTGGGATCTCCCTCTCTTCCCCTTAAAAATTATAAACAAACAGTTCCCTTCCGTTACTTCATTGTTTTGCTGAGGTGAAAATCGGTGGACGGGACATGAAAATTATGCGAATTTATTCTCTCTCTCTCTCTCTCTCTCTCTCTCTCTCTCTCTCTCTCTCTCTCTCTCTCTCTCTCTCTCTCTCTCTCTCTCTCTCTCTCTCTGTCTCTCTCGGTTCCTACCTACTTCTCCTTCTTTTCCTCCCTCACCCTCGTCTCTCTTCCACCACCTCCTCCTCCTCCTCCTCCTCCTCTCTCTTCTTTATTCTCTCCCGTTCTCTCCTTTTCTATGTATGTGTGTGTGTGTGTGTGTGTGTGTGTGTGTGTGTGTGTGTGTGTGTGTGTGTGTGTGTGTGTGTGTGTGTGTGTGTGTGTGTGTCTATGTGTGTGTTACATGAGTGTGTTTGTCTTAGCTATTCCTACTTGATCAGACGTGTACACACTCAGTTATTCTGGCATCTGTCCCATTCTTATTATCGACAAATGAATGCATATTGGATCAAATATTTATCATCATCGAGGGGGCGGGGAAGAAGAGGGGAGGAGAGAGCGGGAAGACGGAAGAGGGGCGAAAAAAAGGGGGAAATAAAGAGAGAGGGAAATATGAGGAAGGAGAGAGGAAGGGGAGAGGAAGGAGAGAGGAAGGACAGAAAGGAACAGGAGAGGAAGGAGAGAGGAAGGAGAGAAGAAGGGGAAAGGAGGGAAAGAAGAAGGAGAGAGGAAGGAGAGATGAAGGAGAGAAGAAGGAGAGAGGAAGGGGAAAGGGGGGAGAGAGGAAAGGGAAAGGAAGGAGATAAGAAGGTAAGAGGAAAGAGATAGGAAGAAAAGAAGAGAGAAATAGAAGGAAAAAGGAAAGAGAGGAAGCAGATAGGAAGGAGATAGGAAGGGGAGAGGAAGGAGAGAGGAAAGGGGGAGGAGAAAGGAAGGAAAAGAGAAATAGATAGAGGAAGGAAAGAGGAAAGAGAGAGAGGAAGGAAAGAGGAAAGAGAGAGGAAGGAGAGAGGAAGGAGATAGGAAGGAGAGAGGAAGGGGAGTAGAAGGAGAGAGGAAAGAGAGAGGAAAGAGAGAGGAAGGAAAAGAGAAAGAGATAGAGGAAGGAAAGAGGAAAGAGAGAGAGGAAGGAGAGAGGAAGGAACGAGAACAAAGATGACAAGGGGGAAGAGACGAAGGGAGTGAGAAAGGTAAAAGAGACATAAAGGAAGAGAGAAGGAGGGGGAGAGGAAGGGGAAGGAAAGAGGGGACAAGAGTAAAGAGAGGGGAAGGCAAAGAGGTAAGTGGGAAGAGAAGAAAAGGGAAATGGAAAAGGGAAAGGGGAAGGGAAGAGGAAGAGCGGAAAGGGAAAAGGGAAAGGAAAGAGGGGAAAAGTGACAGGGGAAAGGGAAAACGAAAGGGGAAATGAAAAAGTAAGAGGGAAAGGAAAAAAAAGGGGAAATGGGAAAGGGAAATAGGAAAGGGGAAAGGAAAATGGGAGAGGGGAATGGCAAATGGGAGAGGGGAATAGAAGTGGGAAAGGGGAATAGAAATGGGAAAGGGGAAGAGGAAAAGGGAGAGGAAAAAGAGGAAAAGGGAGAGGGGAATGGGTGAGGGGAAAAGGGTGAGGAGAAAAGGGTGAGGGGAAAGGGTGAGGGGAAAGGGTGAGGGGAAAGGGTGAGGGGAAAGGGTGAGGGGAAAGGGTGAGGGGAAAGGGTGAGAGGGGAAAAGGGTGAGGGGGAACAAGGGAGAGGGGGAACAAGGGTGAGGGGAAATGGGAGAGGGGAAAGGGAGAGGGGAAAAGGGTGAGGGGAAAAGGGTGAGGGGAAAAGAGTGAGGGGAAAAGGGTGAGGGGAAAGGGAAGAGGGGAGAGGGAGAAGCTAAAGGGAGAACAGAAAAAGGGGCGCAAGAAAGTAAAATGAAAAGGGAAGAAGGAAAGGACACAAGACAGGGAAGAGGGAAGGCAGGCAGGAAAAACAAGACAGAAGAGGAAAAAAGAAGAAGGAAGGGATAGGAGAGAGAGACGGGGGAGAGGAGAGAGAGAGGGGGAGAGAGGGAACTGAGGAGAGAGAAAGTGGATACGGAGATGAGAGTGGAGAGGGAAAGAGAGAGGCAAGAGAGGAGAGGTGAGGGAGGACGGGGGATGGGGGATGGGGGATGGGGGAGGGGGAGAGGGGATTGTGGAGGAGGAGGGGAGGGGGGTTGTGAAGGGGGAGGGGGGAGGGGAGAGGGGAGAAAGGAGAGGGGAGAGAGGTGTCAGTGGAATAGGGAAAAGGGGATCAGTAGAAAGGGGATATGGAGAGGGGAGAGAGGAGGGGGAGAGGGGAAAGGGGGGAGGGAGAGGGGAGAAGGGGGGTCAGAGGAAGAGTAGAGAAGAGATATGGAGAGGTGAGAGGGGAAGGGGAGAGGGGAAGGGGAGAGGGGAAGGGGAGAGTGGAAGGGGAGAGTGGAAGAGGGGAAAGGGAGACGGGAAGAGGGGAAAGGGAGACGGGAAGAGGGGAAGTGAAGTTCATTAACTCCAAAGACCATCAAACCTTATACCGAGACTGTCTTCCCTCTCCTCGTTATATTTGGTCTGATCCGTTCTTTCTTTTTGTTTTCCTCCCTTTCGTACCGTGTGGCACTGTTCCATCCACTTGCACTGACGCCTGGCGATTTTATTCGTCTCTGTGTAGCAAAGCGTCCTGCTCTCTTCCGCCTCTCTCTGCCTCTCTTTCGTCTCTCTTCTAGACTAAGTTTTCAATTCCCACTCTCCCCTCACAGCTCTCTTTCTCTTCCTCCTCCTCCTCCTCATTCTCCTTCTCTTTCCCTCCTACTCCTTCTCTCTTAGTCCTTCCTTCCTCCTCATTCCCTCCTTGTTCTCTCAATCTCATTCTCTTCCTTCCTTCCTCCTCATTCCCTCCTTGTTCTCTCCCTCTCATTCCTTGTCCTTCTCATTCTCTTCCTTCCTTCCTCCTCATTCCCTCCTTGTTCTCTCCTTCTCATTCCTTATCCTTCTCATTCTCTTCCTTCCCTCCTCCTCATTCCCTCCTTGTTCTCTCCTTCTCATTCCTTGTCCTTCTCATTCTCTTCCTTCCTTCCTCCTTCTCATTCTCTTCCTTCCCTCTTCCTCATTCCCTCCTTGTTCTCTCCTTCTCATTCCTTTTCCTTCTCATTCTCTTCCTTCCTTCCTCCTCATTCCCTCCTTGTTCTCTCCTTCTCATTCCTTGTCCTTCTCATTCTCTTCCTTCCCTCCTCCTCATTCCCTCCTTGTTCTCTCCTTCTCATTCCTTGTCCTTCTCATTCTCTTCCTTCCTTCCTCCTCATTCCCTTCTTGTTCTTTCCTTCTCATTCCTTGTCCTTCTCATTCTCTTCCTTCCCTCCTCCTCATTCCCTCCTTCTCATTCCTTATCCTTCTCATTCCCTTCCTTCCCTCCTCCTCATTCACTCCTTGTTCTCTCCTCATTCTCTTCCTTCCCTCTTCCTCATTCCCTCCTTGTTCTCTCCTTCTCATTCCTTTTCCTTCTCATTCTCTTCCTTCCTTCCTCCTCATTCCCTCCTTGTTCTCTCCTTCTCATTCCTTGTCCTTCATTCTCTTCCTTCCCTCCTCCTCATTCCCTCCTTGTTCTCTCCTTCTCATTCCTTGTCCTTCTCATTCTCTTCCTTCCTTCCTCCTCATTCCCTCCTTGTTCTCTCCTTCTCATTCCTTATCCTTCTCATTCTCTTCCTTCCCTCTTCCTCATTCCCTCCTTCTCATTCCTTATCCTTCTCATTCTCTTCCTTCCCTCCTCCTCATTCCCTCCTTGTTCTCTCCTTCTCATTCTCTTCCTTCCCTCTTCCTCATTCCCTCCTTGTTCTCTCCTTCTCATTCCTTGTCCTTCTCATTCTCTTCCTTCCTTCCTCCTCATTCCCTCCTTGTTCTCTCCTTCTCATTCCTTGTCCTTCTCATTCTCTTCCTTCCTTCCTCCTCATTCCCTCCTTGTTCTCTCCTTCTCATTCCTTATCCTTCTCATTCTCTTCCTTCCCTCCTCCTCATTCCCTCCTTGTTCTCTCCTTCTCATTCTCTTCCTTCCCTCTCCCTCATTCCCTCCTTGTTCTCTCCTTCTCATTCCTTGTCCTTCTCATTCTCTTCCTTCCTTCCTCCTCATTCCCTCCTTTTCATTCCTTATCCTTCTCATTCTCTTCCTTCCATCCTTCTCATTCCCTCCTTGTTCTCTCCTTCTCATTCCTTGTCCTCTTTCTCCTGCTTCCCTCCTCCTCTTTCTCCTTCCATCCTCCTCCTCCTCTTCCCTCTTCCCAGTTCGTTTATTCGCCCAATAAAATGCACTTTTTTTTTTCTTTAATTTGGCGAACACATTTCTTCAGTGTTGCTATGCAGCCGGTTTATGTTTGGCAAATCTCTTTGAACAGCAAGTCTTTTCTAATTTTCTTTTTTCCTTCATGTAAATTTGTGGTTTTCGCTCATTGCTACCCCAATAACCAAAATAAGTTTTGTTCTCTCAAGCTTCTACGCCAAGATAAATTAAACGGACATGAACCTACCTCCCTTCCTACCTGCAGTCATCACCACCTCTTCCATCACCACCTCTACCACCACCAACCACCACCACCACCGCCTCTACCACCACCACCTCCACCACCACCACCACCTAACAATCCAGGTACATAGGGCAAATATGACTGCTTCGGCCGCAACTCCGCTCCTCCTGGCATAAGCTCTTCACTTACTCTTTCTATTTATTCATTTTTCCCTCCGAACAGAACGCGCGTCTTAGGCCCGGAGCAGACGAGCGACTCTGTGGCGCCACACCGCAGCGTCAGTGTGTGGCGGGGATGTGGCTTCTCATAGATTTCCGTTGTTTACAAGTGTAGCCGAGCACACACTCGCCAAAGACGCTCATGTGCGCGGCTTTGCTTCTAAACAATGGAAACCTATGGGAAACCACATCCCCGCCACACAAAGACACAGTGATGTGGCGCCACAGTCGCTCGTCTGCTCCCGGTCTTAGAGTCGGTGTCATATTCATGAGTTTGTTATCTGTGGAGGATTATTTTGCGATTGTACCTTTCCTTTGTACCATGTATATTCCATTCTGGTGACTGTCGAGGCGGTTTTTATTCTGTAGGATTATGTCTTCATACTATTCAACATAATAAGAGTTCTTTTTATTTTTTTATTAATTTTTTTTTACATTTTTTTTTCTCCCGTGTGCAAATTTACTTTGTGTACCTCTTTGTTGAACATGTTCACCTTTGCTTAACATGTTCACCTTTGTTCAATATGTTCAGTTTTCTTGTATGTGTTGTTCTGCAATGACTGTGTCGTGTTCTTCCCCCCCCCCCAGGTCGGCGTCTTTTTGTGTCGTCTGTGCTTGTGCACATAGACACACAGATACACACACACACGTACACACACACGCACACACACACACACACGCACACACACACGCACACACACACACACACACACACACACACACACACACACACACACACACACACACACACATGCACGTACACACACGCACACATACATACACATGCATGTGTGCACACCTTATCATCTCTGATACCGCTAAATAGAAAGAAAAAAATAATTATAAAAATTGAAATGCTATTTTTCATGGTAAGCTTGTCCATGGGCGCTGGGGAGGATTTTTCACACAGGGCCTCGGGGGGCAGGAGGGGGTGGGGGGGGGGAAATGGCAAATGTACATCACTGACTTGTTGACTTTACGTAAAATCTAGTTTAACAGACTTTTTTCATTAAGAACATTCTAAATGTTTACATATACATCTCTCAGCTAAGGTAATCATCTGCAAGACCTTCCATCGCTACTCCCAACCCATCTGGACGTCTGTGTGCTTGTCTTCATCTCTCTGTTACATTCATATATGCTTTGGTATATTTTCATCTTGCTACTTTTTCTGTGTGTAAAGAGGTTGTGCCTCTGATGTATACCCATTCTCCTCCTGTGTGTTTAGATGTATGGTTTTCATATATACTTCTTTTGTACGTTCTCAAAGGCTTCTTTTTCTGATGTTGTTTATATATGGATTCATTTGTGTATTTGGTGTAAGAAGAATGGCAGGCAAACCGTGGTTTATGTGTACATGATTTTCTTGTATGTTTTTTTTCTGTATGCTTCAGAGAACGAGAAAAGACGAAAGGAAAGAAACAAGTAAATTTTCTCTCAAGGTCTTGTATCTATTTTCTTGGACACTGCATCTCCTTGTCCTCTCTCTCTCTCTCTCTCTCTCTCTCTCTCTCTCTCTCTCTCATATACAATCTATGTGTTAACAGATACTGAATGATCCTCGGTACACAGATATTCATCTTATCAAGCACATTAACTTATTCCCAAATTAATTCTTTGCAATTACGATCGAGACTAACAGGAGTTTGTAACTCGAACCGGAGTATGTAGCTCGATGGAAACATAATCGGAAACTAAGACACTGTCAGGCTGAGGACTCAAACCTAGCTGATACGTAACAAAAAGACATTGTCTGTCCATTTGTTACTTATTGGCTAGGTTCGAGTTCTCAGCATGACAGCGTCTCAGTTTTCGAATATGCTTCTATCGAGCTACATACTCCTGTTAATCTCGATCGTGTTTGCAAGAAATGAAAATGGAAATAAGTTAATGTGGTTGATAAGATGAATATCTATGTGTGTATGAGTCTGTGCGTGT
>NC_134803.1:38602533-38627533 GCF_046742065.1 Oratosquilla oratoria
GAGTGTGTAACTCCTGAAATAATCTCGTAGCTCAAGAAAGGGCTTAGTTACCCCACCTTTGCCTTATTTACTAGGACTGCCAGAATAGGCAGCAGTCACCCGTCACTGTTCCTTTGAGCACCCAAGACGCCATTCATCACATTTTTCTGAGTATTCATGAATATATATATATATTCTCATATGAATACATATTTTCCTGTGAATATGTATGATGTACTTAATCTCGTTGGATATATAGTCGCTACAGAAATTCCTCTCACGCCCTCCAGCTTTCCAAATACAAACATAAATTTCCCTGGCGAATTTCCCTCCTACATTTTTATACACATTAATTGTCTTAGTGAAAAATTATAAAGGAAACTACAAATTCAGAAACTTTTTGGGTGTTTCGTCATACCAATGGAGCTACTGGAATTGTTGAGACTTCTGAAACTGGTTGTATAGGTTCCAGAGTAACATCCCTGAGACAGAGAAAACTTTGATCAAGAAACATGTACATGTACTTTAAGCTAGTAAAAGCAAAATATGTTTATATTCTGTACATCCAACCACGTTTATAAGTGGGAAAGATCTTTTTGTATGCGTATGCATGTGTGTAGTTCAGGCTTCATGGTCCACTGCAGGACCGGGCTATTCCCTGGGTTCATCCAGCTTGGTAATGCATGTATGGTGAAAAGGTCGTGTAAATTTGTCGTTGGTGCATTGGAATGGTTGTGTTTGTGAATGAATTCTGAAATTAGTGTAATGAGCTCGATAATACTGATTAGGTGCTAGTCTATATACGTGTATATATGATCTATGTATAGAAATACGAATCAGCTTACAAAACCCTGTCAGTCAGTCTTCGGTCAATGGAGGTGGGGGGGGGAGGAAACACCCTGACAGTTCGTTAATCACATTCTCCAGTCTCCTCAAGTCTTGGGGAGAGTCACCCTTGGCAAGCTCCCAGGTAGATCCCAAACCCATCTCGACTATCCTCAGATAGATCCAACTAATTTGAAATAGTCACTAACTATTTACCGAAAAAAAATCTTTAAGGTTTAATAATTTCCGTATATAACACATACACTAAGTTTACCACGAAGAAAATTATTATGGTTTAGTTGTAATCATATGGTGGGCCAGGAGATTTGTCCGCGTCCGCATCTATTAATTCTAGGAGAGTTTTTGTCCGTTAGGCAGAGAAAAAGAGCTCAGCATAGCCTCAGACACACGTTCCCCTCCCCCTCCTCCTCCCTCCCTCCCTCCCCATTCCCCTTCGTGTTTATCAAGAAAACAAATGAAAGTTCATCCCACCCGCAGCGTAGAAGGCGAACAAAAAGGAATTCTCGAAGAGGAAGAAGAGGAAGAAGAGGAGGAGGAGGAGGAGGAGGAGGAGGAGGAGGAGGAGGAGGAGGAGGAGGAGGAGGAGGAGGAGGAGGAGGAGAGCGAGAGAGAGAGAGAGAGAGAGAGAGAGAGAGAGAGAGAGAGAGAGAGAGAGAGAGAGAGAGAGAGAGAGAGAGAGAGAGAGAGAGAGAGAGAGAGAGAGGGGGGGAGGTGGAGGAAAAGGGGAAAAGAGGAGGAAGGAAGGAATAAATGAGGATGTGCATACGATAATGGAACGGGAGGGAACTGGGGGGTGTGGGGGGGAGGGAAGGAAAGTGTAGAGAGTAATTTTTCGAAAAGATGAATGTGGGAAAGCGCAGTTGCGTTGCTCCCGGCGTGAACTTCCCCCCCTCCCCACCCCCACCACGCTAATCCCCCCTTCCCCCCTTCCCCCCCCAGACTTACACATCGTAAGAGCTCTCCCCCTTAACTGGATAGAATCACTAGGCGTCACTCGATTGAAATATAAAAACTGTGTTCAAGGAGTTCTTCAATTGCTTCTTGAACTTCCTGAGGTGGTCGAAGCCCTTGGGCCGGTCTACCACAGAAACTACACAGCCAGATTTCAAAGTTCGGTCTCAGCTTTGTGTTTCGTTTGTCCACTAACAGATGGTGTCTGCATCGCTTCAGGCTCGCTATATTGCAGATATGTCTGATAGCTGGTTATCAGTGAAATGTACTGAAGAAGTAAATGGTTCAGGTGCTGTCCGCAAGATTATCAAAGTGATTTTGCACTCAAGTACAAAAGAACATAAAAAGATTTTTTTGTTCTTACACGAGACAAAAACAAATAAAAAAAATGGTTGTGGTGGCGGTGGTGGTTGTTGTGGTGGTTGTGGTGGTGGTGGTGGTGATGGTGATGGTAGTGGTGGTTGTGGTTGTGATTGTGATTATGGTTGTGGTTGTGATGGTGGTCAGGGTGGTGGTGGTGGTGATGATGACGATGACGACGACGACAACGACGACGACAACGATGATGATGATAAGTAATAACAATAACACTAATAATGAAAATAACCAGTACTAAACAGCTAATAATAAGCAAATACTCGTACATATTCAGATCCCCAAGACACCTTGGGAAAGCGATCAAAAGAAAACTTAGAAGACTTGAACTTCGGATAGTTAACTTGGATAAAGCGTTTGACCTAACTTACAAAACATCCGACCAAACTTGACACCTGTCACACAAAGCAGAGAACAAGCCCCCGACCCCAATTTCCCCCCGCACGAGTATTTACAGAAAAACAGAAAAGAAAGATAAACACAAGGAGACAGAATCACTGCCCTCCAAGGTAATAAATTCACCGGCACTTGGTGGTTCAAGAGACATTGCGTGGACGATGAAGCAACCACCTTTTGAACCCATCTGCTTGTGGGGGAGGGGAGAGGGGGAGAGGGGGAGAGGAGGTGGGGGAGATGGGGAGAGAGGGGAAGAGGTGAGAGAGGGAGAGGGGGGAAGAGGTGAGAGGGAGAGAGGAGGGAAGAGGTGAGAGGGGGAGAGATGATGGGGGAGAGGAGAAGATGGGGGAGAGGGGGAGAGAAGATGGGGAGAGGGGGATAGAAGATGGGGAGAGGGGGAAGAGTTGAGAGGGGGAGAGAAGTTGGGGAGAGGGGGGAAGAGGTGAGAGGGGTAGAGGAGATAGGGAGAGGGGGGAAGAGGTGAGAGGGGGAGAGGAGAAGATGGGGAGAGGGGGAAGAGGTGAGAGGGGGAGAGGAGAAGATGGGGAGAGGGGGAAGAGGTGAGAGGGGGAGAGAAGATGGGGGAGAGGGAGGAAGAGGTAACGGGAGGAGAGGTGGGGAGAGGGGGGAAAAGGTGAGAGGGGAAGAGGTGAGAGGGGAAGAGGGGGAAAGAGGAGAAGATAGGGGAGACGGGGAAGACGTGAGAGGGGAAGAGGGGGAGAGGGGGAGAGGAGAAGATGGGGGATAGGGGGGAGAGGACAAAAGCACCGAGGAAAGATCATGAAAGACAGCCGACCCTCCGAAGTCAGACAGATGAAACGAAGTAGACAAGAAGGACGAGGCGTCGCCAAGAAAAACTTTTGATAAATTAAACGGAAGACTGAGAAAAATGAAAGGAGGAGGAAGTCCAAACTCATTAGAATAGTGAGGTATAAAACAGAAAGAGTTCGAGATAATAGATAATAGACAAGAGGTCACAACATGTATAGTTACCCTTAGTGTATTCTGATGTGGATTTAGGTATACACACATACGTAGATTCTCAAATGAATATACAAATAAACACGTATAGGTGTATACAGACGTAAGCATATACTAGAACTGAAAACACACACACACATGGAAAGAGAGAGAGAGAGAGAGAGAGAGAGAGAGAGAGAGAGAGAGAGAGAGAGAGAGAGAGAGAGAGAGAGAGAGAGAGAGAGAGAGAGAGAGAGAGAGAGAGAGAGAGAGAGAGAGAAAGAGAGAGAGAGAGTGAGTATGAGACTATAAATATCAGTGTCACTTCTGAGGGTGAGGGTGGGGGTGGGGGTGGAATGCCACATTGCAAAGTATCAACAGAGGGAGGGTAAACACGACGGAAAGGCTTCACAATTAAGCCTCCGAAGGTCAAGGGCGAGAGGTTCCCCCGTGGGATGGAGCGGTAGAAGAATGACCCCTAAAGGCTCATATCATCAGTGACGAAACGCCACTGTTTTCTTTATGTTTAGTGTATTTCCCCCAGTACTTCATCCGTATACGGTAAGGTAAAGGTACTCTGAGGTCATGGGGGAGACTATGTAAGCCCCCCCAGCCCCTCTCCCTCCCCCTCTCCCCCCCAACTCCCCCCCTTCCTCTTTACTGAAGCTGGCACGGCCATCTCTCAAAGCTGAACCCGCCAGTCGTTATCTTAAGCCGAATTCAGAGCCAAAGGAGGCGCGTTTTAAGGGAGTATCACTCTTATGCAATGGGCGAATACGGTTCATAATTGTTTCCTCGCTTGGTCGCCGGAACCGAAATTTCGTTTCTGCCGCCTAAACAAGAGGATTGCTTTTAGATATTTTGCTTCTCTTCTGCCTGGGGATGAAGGATTTAATTCGTTCTGGGTGGACAAGAGGACGGATTTTAAAATATATAGAAATATAAACATAAAGAAATATAATAACGGTAATAACAGGAGTAACAACAATAGGAATGATGACGATAATGATAATAATAATAGTGATAATGATTACAATAATGATAATAATAGTGGCAATGATGATTATAAGTGATGTAAATGAAAAAGGAAATGAAAAAATAAAAATAAAAAAATGGAAAAAATAATAATAGAAATAATAATGATAAAAATAACAAAAATAATAAAGATAATAAAGAAAAAAAAATAATAGATGATAATAATAAAACAAAAATAATAATCATAACAAATAAGTAAATAGAATAAAGATAAAACAAACTATTAAAACAAGTCGCCTGAAACAATAACAGAACCGTAGGTACAAGACATATCGCCATATCAACGATATAAGAACCAAATCCTACTGTACATGAAGCGACTGGAATAGAAAAGGGGAAAATGCTGGCATCATGCGTAATCCATTTTGGACCTTAACATCAATCGCTCTAAGGACCATATTTCCATAACAAGGTGTGGCATTTACCCCTTTCTGTTCTGAACGGCTCATCTGCTCTACAGACCTTTGTCTATTTCCTCACATCATAGGAACATAAGAACATGAGCTTAGAGGAGACTGAAAGAGACCATAAGGCCTACACTAGGAACTTCCATGTCCCTTACCCATTGCCATCCCTCTCCATAGAGTAAACTAATCTTCACTTAAAATAACTTGTTGTTTCAGCCCTCAATTTATGGTTACTAAGTCTATTCCATTCGTTAATCATTGTTGGTAGACCAGTTCTTCCCTATTTCCTTCTTAAACTCCAATTTGTCCAATTTAAATCTATTACTACGAGTCCTGCCCTGCTGTCTTAATATGGTGTCCTTGTCCGCATCGCCCTTGTTAAAGCCCTTGGCTCATTTGAATACCTCTATTAGATCGTCCTGCACTCTTTGTCTTTCCAAGAAACCTCGATATCCACACAAACCAATAGACCCTTTTTCCTCATAAGGGAGGGTAGCCGGTTCAATTCATGCACTCACCCTGCGCCCATAGAAATAAATAAATAAATAAACAGATAAATAAAATAAATAAATCCCCTCCCATCTCAGCACCACGTGTGTGACGGACCATCCCTCAACACCCGTCACATTGCTCTAGTCAGTGGCAGTGCAGCGAGGCATAACTACCTCGATTCCTGCTAAACACAAACATATTAGGTCGACCTCACCTACCAGTTTCACTCCAAGGCAAAACAAAAGACGGGAGTTGACTTCAGTACCTGAAAGAAGAGAAAAGAACTTCAGTTGGTTAGCTTAGGTTAGCGTAGGTTAGGTTAGGTTAGGTTAGGTTAGGTTAGGTTAGGTTCGGTTAGGTTACGTTGGGTTGAGATAGCTTAGGTTATATTAGGATATGTTAGGCTAGATTAGGTTAGGTTAGGTTAGGTTAGGTTAGGTTAGGTTGAGATAGCTTAGTTTATGTCAGGTTAGGTTAGGCTAGATTAGGTTAGGTAAAGTTTGAGCATTCTAATTTGGGTTTAGATATAACTTAGAGACGCGTGTAACATGAACTGGTGTGATGGAGTGCGAGTTGATATCTAGTTGCAGCACGAAGACTAATTTGTATTCTAGGTCAAGCCTGTACATGTGCACACATATATCTCCGCGATAAGGACAAACACTCAGTACACATTACTAAGGAGGTCCACACTTAGAGAAAAAATACAGACAGATGAGGAGAAGGTGAAGGAGTCTATGGTAGGAAAAGGAAAGGAGTGCGGGATTCGAACCCAGAACTAAGGGAATGTGATGACGCCAAAAGCGCTATATTTTGGTCCCTACGGTGTGACTCACTTCAGTGGGAAATTAGCGTGAAATAACGAAGATGAAAGTCAGTGATGACCTGACACCGACCACCAAGCGTTGCGACCTAATCTTGATAACGAAGACATCGTCAACGACGAACACAATGATGATGACGACTTCGATGATAACAAGAACGACGACAACGACAGTGACGACAACGAAGACATCGTCAACGACGAACACAATGATGATGACGACTTCGATGATAACAAGAACGACGACAACGACAGTGACGACAACGAAAACAATGACAACGATGACGACCACCACCACAACCACCACCACCACCACAACCACCACCACCACCTACCACCACTGGGCTACTGCCTGACGCGCTACCAGCAATTACCCGCGACACGCCATCCAAGAACAAAGAGCTTAAACTCTAAACGAAACAACGATATGAAGAATGTAATGGGCGTGTTACATATGGGTGTGTCTGCATCACTACGCACAAACACACACACACACACACACACACACACACACACACACACACACACACACACACACACACACACACACACACACACACGCACACATAGATATGTATACATATATATACATTACATATTCATACATATATATATATATATATATACATATACATATACATACATATACATATATGCAAATACATATACATATACGTATGCATATATGTGCATACATATACATATCTATACATATACATATACATATGTGCATACATATACATGTACATATATATACATATATACATATACATATGCAATACATATACATATTACATATACATATGTGTATACATTTTACTATATGAAAAATGATCCTTTGGAGGACATGAATATTGCCTGAGGAGGGGGGGGGTGCAGGGTGGAGTGTGGAACCTCTGGCAGGAAGACAGAGCGCGACAAAAATAGTCTGAAATGGAAATCGATAACATTCTTGACAGTGAAAGGAAGTTTGGTATGAAGAAACAGTCTCCACGCCACCTCTGTTTCCACCTCCTCCTCACGCTCAGAGCCCCTCCCCCTCCTCCTCCTCCTCCTCCTCCTCCTCCTCCTCCTCCTCCTCCTCATTCACATCCTCGTCTTCCATCTTCATTTCATTCCAATTCTAATCCTTCCTTCCTAAATGCATTTAACAATTTCTTTTCAATTTTCTCCCAATTAACTTTCACTTTCTTTCTTCCCTTCTCTTTATTCCTCATCTCCCTTCTCATCGTCTATTATTCTCCTGTTTTTTCTTTCTTTAATTACTCATTTATCCAGTTTTTCTTCCCTCCTATTCATTCCCCCTTCCTCCCACATTCTCCCTCTATATCTTCACTCTTCCTCCTCTTCTCAATTATCTGTGGTTCCTTTCTATCTATCTTCCTTCCCACTAATCTCTTGAAACATCCCTTCCTTTAATATGAACATAAACATGGAAGAGACTGCAAGAGACCATAAGGCCTACACTAGACAGTTCCATGTCCATTACTACAACCGATAGTTTCAGCGCTCTCTACGTGGTTACTAAGTTTATTCCATTCGTAAACCACTCTATTGGTAGACCAGTTCCATTCCTATTTCTTTCTTAATCATGAATTTATCCAATTTAAACCCATTACTACCTATCCTACCCTGATGATTTGATATGATGACCTTGCCTACATCAACCTTGATAAAGCCCTTGTTCTTGCCTATTTCTTTCTTAATCATAAATTTATCCAATTTAAACCCATTACTACCTATCCTACCCTGATGATTTGATATGATGACCTTGCCTACATCAACCTTGATAAAGCCCTTGTTCTTGCCTATTTCTTTCTTAATCATGAATTTATCCAATTTAAACCCATTACTACCAATCCTACCCTGATGATTTAATATGATGACCTTGCCTACATCAACCTTGATAAAGCCCTTGTTCTTGCCTATTTCTTTCTTAATCATAAATTTATCCAATTTAAACCCATTACTACCTATCCTACCCTGATGATTTAATATGATGACCTTGCCTCCATTCAAACTTGATAAAGCACCTTGACAAAGGGTGATGCAGATAAAGTCATCATATTAAGACAGCAGGGTAAGACTGTCGTTGTCTTCCGTTTCCTCTTTGTATCAATTTACCTAATTCCCTTCGTCCTTCTCCCTCTTTCCTTTCTCCTCTTCTTACCCATTTACTTGCGTTCCCTCCATTATTCTCTTTCCCATATGATCTCTTCTACAATTTCCTGTTCTATTCAATTTCCTTTCTCACCCATCCTTCTCCCTCATCTTCTTCCTCTTCTTCACATTTCTCATCTTATCCTCCCTTTTCCTCTCTTTGTCCCTCCTCTTCTCCCTGTTCTTTGCTCCTGTCTTCGTCCTTTCTTCCCTCTTCCTCTTTACATTTCTATGACCCTCTTCCCTCCTCCCTCATTTTCGAATTTCCAGACTCCTCTTTGGCTTCAGAAACCAGAAGCCTCCTGAGGTCGTCGTCGTCGTGAACCTCAACGTTCTGGAGGTTGTCTGTCGTTGACGTTTGTCTTCGACTTCGCCCTCCGGCCTCGACTTCGGCAGTTGGCCATCTCGTCCTCAGCTAAGCTTTCCTTCGAGTAACACAGGAGATAGGGACAGGGAAGAGGAGGGGCTGGAGAGGCTGGGGGTGGGGCACAGGGATCGATAGATGAAGGAATGGAAGGATAGAGATGGAGTGAGATCGGATTCCGTCGAATGGGGCGAAGGGGATCTGGTGTTGTTCTGGAAGCCGTCTGGATCATGAGGTGTGATATTCACTGCAGGAAAAAGACTTCAACACCGAAGATGAAGATGGTCATTTACGTTGAAGAGGCTACTGTCTGCTGGTTTCTCTGTGTCTATGTCTCTGTGTGTTTGTGTTTGTGTGTGAGCCTATGCTCTAGTCAGTGTATGTGTGTGTTATTGTATGTTATTGTGTGTTATTGTGCGTGCGTGCGCGTGCGCGAGTGTGTGTGTATGTGTGTTCACCATGGTCTTGGATCACGTGTTGGACTCGTGATCGACACCTATTTCCCTCCCGGAAGAGAGCTCAGAGTTCATATATGACCGATCTATGGGTAATGCTGTGACCTTACACGCACACACACACCCAACTCCCCTCCCACGAGAGTGGAGTAACGACTCGCAGCGCATCGATACTGAAATTATTTCAGCCCTGGGCGGGATTCGAACCCAGACCATCATAGTGGCCATCGAGTCGTGTGTGTGTGTGTGTGTGTGTGTGTGTGTGTGTGTGTGTGTGTGTGTGTGTGTGTGTGTGTGTGCGTGTATGTGTGTTTCTCTTTTCGCCTGTCTGATAGTAACTTTACTCCTTAAGTTTTCTTTCCCGTTCAATGGCGCTACTTTGTATTTTTGGTATTTCTTTTTCTCCCTTTCTCCGTCTGTTTGTTTTTCTTTCTATATTTCTTTAGGCTCAAGACCTAAAGAATGTTTGCTTAAGGAAAAAGCTTCACGGACTTGAGACGTGGGGATTTAGGTCAAAAGATGAAAGAGAATGAAAAGAGGAACTTCTTGAAAAAAAGAGAGGTGACGAGTAAGAGATCTGAGAGGGAGAGGAGGGAGAGGCTGAGGAAGAAGAGGACGAAAAGGAAGAGGAAGAAGATTGGGTGACGGGAAGACAGGTTGTGGAAGAGGAAGAGGAGGAAAAGAAGGAGGAGGAGGGAGAGGCTGAGGATGAAGAGGAGGAAGAGGAAGAGGAGAAAGAGGAAGAGGAGGAGGAAGAAGATGGGGAGACAGAAGAAGCAGGATGTGGAGGAGGAAGCGGCTGAGGAAGAGGCTGAGGAAGAGGAGAAAGAGGAGGAAGAGGAAGACTAGGAGGAGGAACAAAAGGAAGAAGAGGAAGAGGAGGAAGGGGAAGAAGAAGGAAGAAGAGGAAGAGGATGGTGAGACAAGAGAGGCAGGATGAGGAGAAAGAGAAAGAAGAAGAAAAGAAAGAAGAGGAGGAGAGGAAGAAGAGGACGAGGAAGAGGAGGAGGAAGAGGAGAAAGAGCAGGAGGAGAAGAAAGTACAGGAGGAGAAGGAAGAGGATGAGAAGATGAGGACAAGGAGGAAGATGAGGAGGAGGAAGAGGAGGAGGTGGAGGAGGAAGAGGAGGAAAAGGAAGAAGAGGAGGAGGAAGAAAAGGAGGGTGAGGAGGAAGAGAAGGAAGAAGAGGAGGAGGAGGAAGAGAAAGAGGAGGATGGGGATGAGGAAGAGGAGAAAGAGGAGGAGGAAGAGGATGAGGAAGAGAAGGATGAGGAGGAAGGGATCTAGTAGTAGGAGGAAGAAGAGTAAGAGGAAGAGGAAAAGGAGGAGGAAGAGGAAGAAGAGGAGGAGGAGGAAGAGGAGGAAGAGGAGGAAGAGGAGGAAGAGGAGGAAGAGGAGGAAGAGGAGGAAGAGGAGGAAGAGGAGGAAGAGGAGGAAGAGGGGGGAAGAGTTACGCAGGTGGTTCGTGTTACTTTGTGGCTCGAGGCGGCGGGAATGGCGCGCATAAAATTTTCCTTCAGTATTGGATATTGAAAGTCGTTTATGGAAACGACTTTCAGAAATTGAAATCAGAACGAAATATTGTATTTCCGCAAAGTATTTATGCTTATCTCATCCGCTGGATTGCTGTTCCAGATTTCCTGTTAAAGAGTTTGGGCATAAATACATGCATACATGCACGCATTCATACATGCATGCACACACATACATGCCATACATACATATTGTACATACATACATACACACATATACATACATACATGCATGCGTATATACATACATACATACATACATACATACATACATACATACATACATACATGCAGCACCTCTTCGGTGTTATATTGCCTTCAAGGATGGAAGCACAAAAATAAACAGCGATATAAGTATACGTATAAATATATATATATATACATATATATATATGTATGTATATATTCTTATATGTATATTCATACATATATATATGTACATATACATATATATATATATATATATAAATATATACGTATATATATATGTATATATATATATTTTTTCAACCACATTAACTTTTTACTATTAATTCCATGTCATCACGAACGAGACTGACAATGCGCTCGTCGGAGACATATACTGAATATATATATATATATATATATTTATATATATATATATATATATGTATATATATATATACATATATATATACATCAATACACTGCATACATACATTTTTGCTCTTCAAGTAATCACAACAGCACGTAGATGAGCATACCTTCTCTACGTATAATGAGTGTCCATACGATTTGTGTCGTAACATTCATCTATTTTTACTTTGTTTCTTCAGCTATGTAGAAACTTTCCCCTTTCTTCTGGCTGGCAACAGGCGAGTCCGTTCATCTCCTTGGCACCCCTCGAGTTACAAAGGACCTGTTTTTACCAAGTCCTCATGTTCCGGGTATCCTTCTTCCTTTGCCTCCGATTGCCCAAGGGTTTCTTATTCAGGAGTTGAAAACCAAACCTCCAGTATAGTTGTTCACAGTCTCCAAGAGTCTCCGAGAGTCTTCGAGAGTCTTTGAGAGTCTCCGAGAGTCTCCGAGAGTCTCAGGGAGTGTCCAAGAGTTTCCGAGGGTCTTTGAAGGTCTCTGAGAGCCTTCAAAAGTCTTCAAGAGTCTCCACGAGTCTCCGAGAGTCTCCGAGAGTCTTCGAGAGTCTTCGAGAGTCTCCAACAGTCTCTGACAGTCCCCGAAAGTCTCCAAAAGTTTCCAACAGTCTTTGACAGTCTCCGAAAGTCTCCAAAAGTCTCCCTGAGAGACCTCTCCAGTCTCACTGCTGACTGCTTTCCCCACAGACCACCCCTGTGCACAGTAGATCTTTCTGCCTCTGTCTGCCTCCTTTTTCCCAGGTCTCCCTCGAGAACAGTTTGTCTTGATCGGATCCCTCCCTCTCTCCCTCCCTCCCTGCCTCCCTCCTCCTCCTCCTCCGCTTCCCGCTCACCTCTCCATCTCAAGGTCGTTCCTCTTCTTCATCCTCCTTTCGCCTCTTCTTTTTCTTCTTCTTCTTCTTCGAGTCTGAGACTATATCTACAGCTCCAGGTATCGATAAGAGGGGTCACCCGAACACATACACATGTGTGTGTGTGTGTGTGTGTGTGTGTGTGTGTGTGTGTGTGTGTGTGTGTGTGTGTAGGTGTGTGCGCGTGTGTGTTGGGGAGCCTGGTAACGAGCTGTCTTGCATGGCCAATCATGTGCCAAGTTTAGCACCTTAATGAGGTGGTGAAATTGCCCCTGGACACCTCAGGATTACGGGTCCTGGTGTATATAACTCCAAAATGTCAACATCTGTGAAGAGTAAATTACATTCATTTATAGATATATATGTGGCTACATACCTACAGTTCATATATATATATATATATATATATATATATATATATATATATATATATATATATATATATATATGTAGATCAAAAGAATGGGGATCTTATTAATTTGTCTGTATGTCTCCCTCCTATTGCTGCGGTTTTCGCTACACGTGGGTGCGCTTACGCCCACTTGATTTTGTGATATTTTCTTTATATATATATATATATATATATATATATATATATATATATATATATATATATATATATATCATTATAGTTACCCCATGAAAGAAAAGTGTTGTCGTCTCACTGAATATGTATCCACCACGAAATGGCAAATATTAATTATATTCTTGATCCCTCAAAACGTAACCCCTTCCGTACTGGGTGGCACATTTCTCCTTACTCTGGCTGTCGCCAAGCTATTTCATTCATCTCCGTGGCGCCATGTCCCCTTCGAGAGTCAAGAGTCATAGCCTCTTTCGATCAAGTACATATGTCATTCACTGAAGTCCTTCTCTCAAGGAATCTTCTAGCGACCTGTCTTCAATTATGAGCCTCTTCCTTTTCCTCTTCCTCTTCCTCCTCCTTTTCCTCCTCTCTGTGAAGAGTCTTCAAATGACGTGTCTTCAGTTACGAGCCTCCCCCTTCCTCTTCTCCCCCTCCTCCTCCTCCTCCCCCTCCTCCTCGTTCTCCTTTAAAGAACCTCGAGAGTAAGAGATCCTTCTTAACGTTGGAGTTTGGTACAACAACGTCCAGGAATCTAGGATTATTTGACGAACAATTGATATGCTTCCATTTAAGCTGATTGTGTGTGTGTGTGTGTGTGTGTGTGTGTGTGTGTGTGTGTGTGTGTGTGTGTGTGTGTGTGTGTGTGTGTGTGTGCGTACGAGTGATCAAGTAACCTCACGAACGAGATAAAAACGAGACACATTCTAACCAGGGACCTCATCCAAGAGAAACTCTACATTATGATACGTGAGACATAACAATAGTCTCCTACCTGTCTTTCGGCTCCATTCCTTTTTCCTCAGCGAAGGACCTGTCCAAGAGCGACCAGGCTCTACCCTCCCTCCCTCTCTCCCTCCCTCCCCCTCCCCCGGTGGTGGAGGGGGGGAGAAGGGGGAGGGAAAGAGAGGACGCCCCTGGCGGTCGGGACAAAAGGTCCTTGGTCTTGTGAAACCCGTCACTACTCGAACGTCCCCCTCCCCCCTCCCCCTCCCCCTCCCCTCCCCCCTCCCCTGAAGCTGGATCCTCCCTTTCTTCTTCTTTAATGGTTTCATGACGTCTTTGTGCTGAAGCTATGGCCCGCTGTCTAACACCGTGGGCTAGGATTGGTGTGCAGGTGCGTCAGGTGGTTTTGTAAGCTGTAAAGCAGATAAAAAAAAAGCCTTGTCGTGGGTAGAAATTATGTATATATATATATATATATATATATATATATATATATATATATATATACATACATGATATCGAAGCATTTCGACGTTGTTCCAGTTTACCGTGGTTACTTCTATCCATCTATATACCAAGGTTCTTCTTCTCTTTTATAAGGGAGGTTGTCAGCCAAAACATGCATCCACCCCTACCAATTCCACTCCCACCCTTCCATCTTAGTTCCTCGTGGATGCAGGGTCATCCCTGTCTCCCGCCTACGGCCTGGGTGTTAAAGTGGCGATCGGATCACCTGAATAGGTGTCACCCCAGAACGTCCACCTGAGGAATTGTCACCCCAGGACAGCCCACCTGAAGTATTGTCACCCCAACCAAAAACACTCGAAGAATCGTCACCCCAGACCACGGTGTATAGAAGATAAAGATATAACCTAACCTAACCCAACTTAACCTAACCTAACCTAGCCTAACCAGCCCAACCTAATCTAACCTAGCCTAACCAACCTAGCCTAACCAACCCAACCTAACCTAACCTAACCTAGCCTAGCCTAACCAACCCAACCTAAGCTAGCCTAACCAATCCAAACTAACCTAACCTAGCCTAACCAACCCAACCTAACCAAACATACTTATTGTCACCAACTTATAAAACTGAAGAATCGTCACCCCAGGATAGCCCACCTGAAAAACCGTCACCTCAGACCACAGTGAAAAGAATATAAGGGTATAACCTAACCTAACCTAACCAAACCTAGCCTAACCCAACCTAACCAAACCTCCTTATTGTCATCAACTTATAAAACTAAAGAATCGTCACCTTGTCGGATTCTGGGGTGACTATTCCTCAGGTGATCTTGACGATCTACCTACTGGGCCGTAGCGAGTACGGCCACACTGGGCGCTGCCACTTTTGGCTTTCCTGGTATAAAGACGAAAAACACACAATCTAGATTGTAATTAATCATGAGTGTTTACTAGAACGCACCCTTGTGTAAACGTATGTCCCTCCCATGTGTGTCTTCACGTTATATGTAAATGTGTTGTATTCGTTTGGGTTAATATTCAGTGAGTCCGTCGCTCTATGTGTGGATATGAAGAGGAATTTATGTCTCTTCATAACCCCCTTCCCTCTCCCCCGTCTCTCTCTCTCTCTCTTTTCTCGGTCTCTCTCTCTCTCTCTCTCTCTCTCTCTGTCTCTCGCTTTATCTCTCTCAGGATATATGTGTATGTGTATGTGTATGGGGGGTACTGTATATGTGTATAATATACAGGGTATGGTCTATGCTCGTGAAGTCCCGTTTTTGTACTTCCATCAGATATTCATTGATTTTTTTTACACCAACTCATCCATGTAACGAAATTCCACTCGAACGTTAAACAATTTGTGTCTCTCTCGCAGTAAAAAAAAAAAAAAAAAAAAAAAAAAAAAATCCTGAGAGTTCTTGTCAACAATACTAATCACCTTTGGTATTTGTACTCATGGCTGCCAGGTTCAAGTGGGTCCGGGGGTGGGGAACGAACCCGGGCACACGAAGAGTCAAACGATTTACGATACTCAACGCACACATCCAATGACCACCACTCGACCCGGCTGTCCAAGTGCCCAGGGCAAAGGTGACGGATTAAGTGACCTTTAGACGTCTCCAATCAGAATTTCCTCGCAACCCTTACTCCCTCCCCACCGCCTCCTCCCTCCAAGCCGCGATAATGACCCTTGTCTGCGGAGGTCCTCCTTAAGCGAGAGATGAATTAGAGTCATTAAGCCAAGCGGTGAACTGCGAAGATGATGAGTCGTAATGTTAACCTAAGGTGCTGGCTCTGGTCCGTTGGTCCGTTGGCCCGTTGGTCCGTTGGCCCGTTGGACCGCTACACCATGGGACCAATGGCCCGTTGGACCGCTACCCCGTGGGACCACACCCCGTTGGACCGCTAACCCGTGGGACCGCTGGCTCGTTGGACCGTTGGCCCGCTGGCCCGTTGGCCCGCTGGCCTGTTAGCCTGCTGGTCCGTTGGCCTGCTGGCCCGTTGGATCGCTGGCCCGTTGTACCGTTGGACCGTTGGCCCACTGGTCCGTTGGCCTGCTGGCCCATTGGACAGTTGGACCCTTGGTCTCTTGGTCTCTTGGACTGCTGGTCCATCGATTCATTTGTCCATTGGTGTATTTGTTCGTCCTTCCATTTATCCATAGAGTTTGTTGGCCGGTTAGTTCATTGGCCACCTATACACGGTTAAGCAAAACCACACGAGCAGCGTTCATTTATAGTTAAACTACATCAACTCTAGACTAAGCTGCTTAAACTACAAACATTATTATTCTTCGCTGCGCAGAGCTCCTACCTCACTTGAATATAACCACACAGAAGGGAACAATCGTTAAAACTCTGAATAGCAGTGAAATGTGTCGAGTGTTTACTGTAAAGCCACATTCCAGTGCTCGGCGACCGTCTTATCATTATCCGATGATAGATGGCGCCTTGATCGCTGCGTGCCCGCCTCGTTGCAAACGCGTCTGAGAACTGTCGCAGTACTGCAATAGTGCAAGAACATGATTGGGCTATTTTGTTGTCATTTATCAGACTATGCCAAGAACAGGATTAGGCTATTCTGCTGCCATTTGTCAGACTATATCAAGAACAGGATCAGGTTATTCTGTTGCCATTTGTCAGACTGTCAAGAGCAGGATCAGGCTATTCTGCTGCCATTTGTCAGACTATGGCCAAGAACAGGATCAGGCTATTTTGTTGCCTTCTGTCAGACTATGTCAAGAACAGGATCAGGCTATTCTGCTGCCATCTGTCAGACTATCTCAAGAATAGAGTCAGGTTACTTTGTTGCCATCTGTCAGACTGTCAAGAACAGAGTCAGGTTACTTTGTTGCCATTTGTCAGACTATGTTAAGAATAGGATCAGGCTATTCTGACGCCATCTAGCTATAGCCCCCCTCCCCCGACACCTGAAGCTCCCTCCCCCCTCCCCCCCACGCCAGAGGCGTACTTCATCGTGCATCCTACATCCTTGCAATAATCACCCACATGCAAGCGTGCAATCGGGTGCGGCGCATCTGTCCTCCTCAAGACCAAACTGCGTCAGAGCCCATTAAGGGAATCAACTTGAATCGGTCCATTGTTGAAGGCCGGGAAGGGAACGGGGGACGGTGGGAGGGGAAAGGGGAGGGGAAAGGGAAGGGGAAAGGGAAAGGGAAAGGAAAGGGGAAAGGGAAGGGAAGCGCCAGCCCAACCGTCCGGTGTAGTGTCCTCTTCGTGAAGTGACGGAACGGATTAATGGAATGATGAAATGACAGATTGACGGACCAACAGGTCAACGGGCCAACGGATCAACTGGTTAACGGGTTAACGGACCAAGGAATCAAGGGACCAAAGGGCCAACTGACCATCGGGCCAACGGGCTAATGGGCTAACGGACCAAAGGGCCAACTGACCATCGGGCCAACGGGCTAACGGACCAACGGAACAACAGACCAACGGGCCAACGGGCCAACGAACCAACGGACCAATGGGCCAACAAGACAACGGGCTAACGGACCAATGGACCAACGGACCAATGGGCCAATGGACCAACGGGCGAATAGGCCAACGGGTGAATGGGCTAACGGGCGAATGGGCCAACGGACCAACAGGCAAACCGACCAACGGCCCAACGGGCTAACGGATCAACGGACCAATGGGCCAACGGGCTAACGGACCAACAGGCCAACGAACCAATGGGCCAACAGTCCAACAGACTAACGGGCCAGTGGGCTAACGGACCAACAAGCCAACGGGCCAATGGGCCGAAAACCTAAAGAACAGATGGGGAGATAGTCAAAGGAATCAATGGACAAATGGACCAACGGGCCAATCTGGAACAACAGATCAACGGACCAACGGACCAACGGACTCTCATCGCACTGCCAGTAATACTGTACAGTATGGATTGTCATGCCCAATATAGGGTACTGGTTGCAAAAAGTTTATACTGTCAATATTCTAGGGACTTCAGTGATACCTCTGTGGACCAGAGTCACACAGCATTCTTTTATGGCTGGAGACTCAACTCTACGACATTGTCCCCAAGAATAGAAGCGCTGGTTATCGCGAACAAAGTACTACGGAATATTGCACAATATTTTTAATCGTGTGTGGGGCAGAAGCTTACATATACATATACCACGGTCTTTTTCCTCTTTACAAGGAAGGTAGCCAGAGTCAAAAGGCATAAATCCACTCCCACTCATTTCGTTCCCATCCACTCTATTCCCATTCACCACCCCTCCCTCCCTCCCTCCCTCTTTTCTTGGCTCTCCTGGATGACGGGTCATCTCTGCATCTCGCCCATTGCCCTAAGGGGGAAACTTAAAAAAAAAAAAAAAAAAAAAAAAAATGAACGACTCTCTTTACCGAAAACATATCACCGAGACTGAATAAAATCACCTGGCGGCAGCCAGAATAAAAGGTAAAGCGCCAACCGGTACGAAAGGAGTTGTGGGAACATCCACCGAAGCCCCTTTGGTGGATTGGTGGAAGTGGTCAAATAAGATCAACGAGTGGAACCAGTGGAGGTTATTGGAAGCACCAAGTGGATCGGATGGGCATGGGTGGAGATTCCAGCTGGTGAAATGGATGGTCTTGGGGAGTCCATTTGGTAATCCACCAGCTGTGGTCTATTTGTTAATCCACCTGGTAATCCACAGGATAGTCCACCGGATATAGTCCACGTTGTAATCCACCAGGTAGAGAAACAAAACAAGCGATGACGTAACAAGTGGAGTTGATTAAACAATGTGAAGGAGTGAATGGAACGGGTCATGAAGATGAAATGGATGGATGGATGAGTGAGCGAAGAGAGAGGAAAAGTTGAACGGAACAACAAAAGTGAAACAATAAGAAAACGTGAGTGTTTGTGTGTGTGTGTGTGCGTTTGTGCGTTAGACAGAGAGATAGAGATAGATAGGGAGATATAGGGAGAGAGATAGATAGATAGGGAGATAGGTTGAAAGAGATAGGGAGAGAGATGGGGGAGACAGATAGAGAGAGGGAGAGAGGGAGATAGAGGAAGGTAGAGATAGATGGTAATAGAGATAGATGGACAGCTAGAGATAAAAATAAAGAGATAGAAAGATAGATAGGTAGATATAGATAGATAGTGTGTGTGTGTGTGTGTGTGTGTGTGTGTGTGTGTGTGTGTGTGTGTGTGTGTGTGAGTGAGTGAGTGAGTGAGTGAGTGAGTGTGTGTGTGTGTGTGTGTGTGTGTGTGTGTGTGTGTGTGTGTGTGTGTGTGTGTGTGTGTGTGAGAGAGAGAGAGAGAGAGAGAGAGAGAGAGAGAGCGATTATGTGAGTGACTGAGTGCCCCCTTGTGTGACGTCATTCGGGGTGAAAAACCTTCCGTATTAGTTCCGGAAGGCGGAAGAGTGGACTCGAGTGGAGTGGGAGGTAGGTGGAGGACCAGATTTCTCGAGCGGGAATATGCTAGATAGCAGCTGAAATTATGCTAGATTAGCAAAAAGTAATTCTAAATCTTTTGTTATAATTTGTTGATTAATACAATATCATTTCATGGAGAAATAGGCTTAAATTAGGATAATTATGCTAAGTTCAGCATAATTAAGATAGATCTGGTCACTCTGGTAAGGAGTGGGGAGTATTTCAATGCCTGGGTCCAGACAAGACAGTACCAATGGAGATACCGAGCCTCCGGGGACCAAGTGTCAACCTACGGGGGTTTGCCTCTTGTAGGGCGATGAATGAAGACAGAGCAATGAAAAAGTATAACTAAGTTTACAGAAAGTAAACAGATTTTTAGGATATGTATTAGAACCAAAAATTATGGAATAGGGAGTGACTGCCCAAAGATAAGGGAGGTAGTGTGGAAGGGTAGGGGGGATTAGAAGAGATGGGAAGGAAAAAAGGGGGGAAACAGATGAGAAGGGGGATAAACAGGGGGAGACTAGGCGGGGGAGAGCGAATAGAGAGAGAATACGGGGAGAAATCATATCGATATTTCTATTGATTTATTTATTCTTTATATTTTTATTTTATCATTATTATTATTATTATTTTCATTTTATCATCATCATCATCATCATCATCATTATTATTATTATTATTATTATTACTATTATTATTATTATTATTATATTTTTTTGGGGGGAGGAGGGGTGGACTTCACGGTAAAGACAGCGGAAAATTGGTTAGGGGCCCCGGATTTTGGGGAAGGATTTGGGGAAGGATTTAGGGAATGAGGTTCCAAATAAAGTACTTAGCTAGGATTTTGGGGGGAGGAGGTTTAGGAGCAGAGAGGAGAGGGAAGGAAATTCGAAGACAAATGGAACTTCGCAGTGAAGATAATACAAAGGCCAAATGATACCCGTAAAGATGGTGATAGTGGAGATGGTGGCGAAATATGGTGAAGGTGATGATGAATATGGTGAAAGTGATGGTGATGAAGATGGTGAAAATGATGGTGATGATGAAGATGGTGAAAATGATGGTGACGAATATGGTGAAAGTGATGGTGATGATGAATATGGTGAAAATGATGGTGATGGTGAAGGTGAGAGAATGTGAAAGTCACGATGATGACGAAAGTGATGGTGAAGATGGTGTTGGCTGCTTCCCTTCCATCATCCTCTTCCTCCTCCTCCTCCTTGTCCTCCTGCTCCTGTTACTCCTACTTTTCCTCCTCCTCTTCCTCCTCCCTGTCTTCCTACTCCTGTTACTCCTACTTTTTCTCCTCCTCCTCCTTGTCCTCCTGCTCCTGTTACTCCTACTTTTCCTCCTCCTCCTCCTTAACCTCCTGCTCCTGTTACTCCTAATTTTTCTTCTCCTCCTCCTCCTTGTCCTTCCGCTCCTGTTATTCCTCCTTGTCCTCCTCCTTCTCGCCCTTCTGCTCCTGTTACTCCTAATTTTCCTCTACTCCTCCTCCTTGTCTTTCTGCTCCTGTTACTCCTACTTTTCCTCCTCCTCCTCCTTGTCTTCCTGTTTCTGTTACTCCTATTTTTCCTCCTCCTCCTCCTTGTCTTCCTGTTTCTGTTACTCCTATTTTTCCTCCTCCTCCTTGACTTCCTGCTCCTGTTACTCCTACTTTTCCTCTCCTCCTCCTCCTCCTCCTTGTCTTCTTGCTCCTGTTACTCCTACATATCCTCCTCCTTGTCTTCCTACTTCTGTTACTCCTATTTTCCTCTTTGTCTTCCTGCCCCTTTTACTCCTACTTTTCCTCCTCTTTCTCCTTGTCTTCTTGCTCCTGTTACTCTTACTTTTCCTCCTCCTTGTTTTCCTACTCCTGTTACTTCTATTTTCCTCCTCCTCCTCCTCATTGCCTTCCTGCTCCTGTTACTCCTACTTTTCCTCCTCCTTATCTTCCTGCTCCTGTTACTCCTACTTTTCCTCCTCCTCCTCCTGTTACTCCTAATTTTCCTCCTCCTCCTCCTCATTGTCTTCCTGCTCCTGTTACTTTTCCTCCTCCTCCTTGTCTTCCTGCTCCTGTTACTCCTACTTTTCTTCCTCCTCGTCCTCCTCCTCCTGTTACTCCTACTTTTCTTCCTCCTCGTCCTCCTCCTCCTGTTACTCCTACTTTTCCTCCTCCTCCTTGTCCTCCTGATTCTGTTACTCCTACTTTTCCTCCTCCTCCTCCTTGTCCTCCTGCTCCTGTTACTCCTACTTTTCCTCCTCCTCCTCCTTAACCTCCTGCTCCTGTTACTCCTAATTTTTCTTCTCCTCCTCCTCCTTGTCCTTCCGCTCCTGTTATTCCTCCTTGTCCTCCTCCTCCTGTTACTCCTACTTTTCCTCCTCCTCCTTATCTTCCTGCTCCTGTTACTCCTACTTTTCCTCCTCCTCGTCCTCCTCCTCCTGTTATTCCTAATATCCTCCGCCTCCTCCTCTTCATTGTCCTCCTGCTCCTGTTACTCCTAATCTTTCTTCTCCTCCTCCTCCTTGTCCTTCTGCTCCTGTTATTCCTCCTTATCTTCCTGCTCCTGTTACTCCTACTTTTCCTCCTCCTCCTCCTGTTACTCCTAATTTTCCTCCTCCTCCTCCTGTTACTCCTAATTTTCCTCCTCCTCATTGTCTTCCTGCTCCTGTTACTTTTCCTCCTCCTCCTTGTCTTCCTGCTCCTGTTACTCCTACTTTTCTTCCTCCTCGTCCTCCTCCTGTTACTCCTACTTTTCCTCCTCCTTGTCCTCCTGATTCTGTTACTCCTACTTTTCCTCCTCCTCCTCCTCCTTGTCCTCCTGCTCCTGTTACTCCTACTTTTCCTCCTCCTCCTCATTGTCCTCCTGCTCCAGTTACTCCTAATTTTTCTTCTCCTCCTCCTTGTCCTTCTGCTCCTGTTATTCCTCCTTGTCCTCCTGCTCCTGTTACTCCTACTTTTCCTCCTCCTTGTCCTCCTACTCCTGTTACTCCTACTTTTCCTCCTCGTCGTCCTCCTGCTTCTGTTACTTCTACTTTTCCTCTCCTTGTCCTCCTACAACTGTTACTCGATCTTTTCCTCCTCCTCCTTGTCTTCCTGTTCCTGTTACTCCTACTTTTCCTCCTCATTCTCGTCCTCGTCTTCCTGCTCCCGTTACTCCTACTTTTCCTCCTCCTCCTCCTCCTCCTCCTCCTTGTCCTCCTCCTCCTCCTGCTCTAGGTACTCTTTTTTTTTTCCTCCTCCTCCCTCCACTTCTCTTTTGCTCGAGTTGATTTAGTTCTTTATGGACAGGCCAACTTAGTTAATTATAATCATTCCTCTACCTCATCAATTCGACAGCAGTGCAGTCGACCAGCGTCATGCGTCACACGCCACGTCACACGCCACGTCACACGCCACGTCACACGCTTCGTCACGTCACGTCCCTTCCTCTTCTTCCTCGTGGCCCTCTTCCTTTTCTTCCTCCTGATTTTCTTCATTTTTCTTGATCTTTATTATCCTCCTGTTCTTTCTCCTCTTTATTCTCCTCTCTCTCCTGCTCTTCTTACTACTCTTTGTCTCTTCTTCCTTTTCTTTCTTAATCCCTCTTCATCTTATCCTTCTATCTCTCTTCCTCCTACTCCTGATTTTCTTCTTATTTTTTTATATTTATTTTTTGCTCTTCTTTCTGTTCTTTCTGCTCTCTCTGCTCTTCTTCTTCCTTTCTCCCTCTCTACTCCCTTTTCATCTTCCCCTTCTATTCCTCTTCTTTGTATCGAGTCGGAGAAGAGTGATTGGGTGATGAACGCCCAACCACAGGAACACCAAGTCGTCTTTTCCATCACTTGAGGTCGGAGTGTCGAACTCCCGAGAGTCGAACTTCCGAGTGTCGAGCTTCCGAGTGTCGAAATCCCGAGTGTCGAGCTTCCGAGTGTCGAGCTTCCGAGTGTCAAACTTCTGAGTGTCGAACTCCCAAATGTCGAACTTCCGAGTGTCGAACTTCCGATTGTCGAACTCCCAAGTGTCGAACTTCCGAGTGTCGATCTCCTGAGTGTCGACCTCCCGCGTGTCGAACTTCCGAGTGTCGAGCTTCCGAGTGTCGAACTTCCGAGTGTCGAATTCCCAAATGTCGACCTCCCGCGTGTCGAACTTCCGAGTGTCGAACTTCCGAGTGTCGAACTTCCGAGTGTCGAACTCCCAAATGTCGGACTTCCGAGTGTCGAGCTTCCGAGCGTCGAACTCCCGAGTGTTGAACTTCCGAGTGTCGAACTCCCAAGTGTCGAATTCCCGAGTGTCGATCCCCCGAGTGTCGATCTCCCGAGTGTCGAACTTCCGAGTGTCGATCTCCCAAGTGTCGAACTCAGAATGCCGAACTGAGAAAGTCGACCTCAGTGTGTCAAACCCTGGGTGTCGGCCGGCCGGCGCCGGTGGGCGTTCAAGAGCGTGGGAGACCGGGATGCAGCGAACCGGATCCGACAGCTTTCGAAAAATATGATTCAAAATATCATGATTCTTGAAAAGAAAAAGTCTTTTGCACTGGGTGAGCAGTTCACTGGGAATTAGGCCAGAGGTCTTTAGAAAACAACTTCGGAAACGAAGAAAACAGTAATGGGGAGGATACAAATTTTTTTTTTAACAATTCCGATGAGATTTCCGATACTGCTCTAAACTTCCGATTCCGATACGAGTTCGATTCCGATACCTACAGTGAGTATGACTCACCGATTTTTTCAGGTCCTTCAGCTGTCTTGTGGACGGCGAGTCTGTGTAGAAATCCCAGTGGCAAAAGAACACACACTAGAACAAAGTACACTTTATTAATCATTTATCGGAATCGGAAGTTTAGAGCAGTATCGGAACTCGTATCGGAACCATTATTTATTATTATTACTAGAGGGAAAGAACCTCTTCGATTTCCTTGCGGCCTCTCACGTGAAACGAAGATCTGTACCTCATGACTTGTGACCAAAGTCGCATCGTAAGGATATACTGTACAATCGTTCACAAAAGCTCGTGGGGGGGGATCCTTGAGCTTGTGTCCGTCAGTCGAAAGCGCCACCCTTTCTGGGCGGCAAGTCTGGGTAGAATCACATTGGCAAAAGAACACACACACACGACGGGCCCATGCCACCTGCGGGTGATTCACGATGCTCTTGGATTACGCGTTGGACTTGTGATCGACAGTTTTACCCTTCCGAATGAGAGCTCAAAGCTCATATAGGACCGATCTATGGGTAATACTGTGACTTTACACACACACACACACGCACATACACACACACACACACACACACACACACACACACACACACACACACACACACACACACACACACACACACACACACTTACTCACTCACACACACACACACACACACACACACACACACACACACACACACACACACACACACACACACACACACACACACACACACACACGACTCGTTGCCCACGAGAGTTGGAGTGCCAGCTCGCAGTGCAGCGATGCTGAAATTATTTCAGCCCTGAGCGGGAATCGAACTCGGACCACTGGATTAGTGGTTGCGAGCGGTACCACTGCACCGTCGAACCGAGTGGAAAAAGTCAATAGAGACGAGTGTAAAAGAGCAGTATAGACAATTAACT
>NC_134803.1:38632533-38645033 GCF_046742065.1 Oratosquilla oratoria
GCAAATGAGAGAAGGATGAGGAGAGGAGGAGGAGGAGGAGGAGGAAGAGGAGGAGGAGAGGGAAGAGGAGGAGAGGGAGGAGGAGGAGAGGGAGGAGGAGGAGGAGAGGGAGGAGGAGGAGGAGAGGGAGGAGGAGGAGAGGGAGGAGGAGGAGGAGAGGGAGGAGGAGGAGGAGAAGGAGGAGGAGGAGGAGAGGGAGGAGGAGGAGGAGAGGGAGGAGGAGGAGGAGAGGGAGGAGGAGGAGGAGAGGGAGGAGGAGGAGGAGGAGAGGAAGGAGGAGGAGGAAGGAAAACGAGGAGGCGGCAGCGAAAAAAAGAGGAAAGACTGAAGGAGGGAGGAGTTTGGAAAGATTGAGGGGTGGGAGGTGGGGGAGGGAGGGGGTGGTGGAGGGGATGGTTGGGAGGAAGGAGGGGGAAAGAAGAAGAAGAGGAAGAAAGGGAAGGGAAGGTACAAGTAGTGGAGGAAATGTCGTGGGGAGGGAAAGGAAGAAGGGGAAAGAGGGGAAGAAAATGAAAAAAAAGGAAAATAACGAAGAGAGAAAAGTGACGAAAGGGGAAGGAGGAGACAAGGGAGAGGAAGCAAATAAACGGATGGGAGAGAGAAAAAGAGAGGGCCACTGAAAATAAAAAATAAAATAAAAAGAAAGAAAAGAAAACGAAAAAAGAAAGAAAAAATCTAAAGTGGAGGAACATAATCCAAGAAGCAGGATGGTAGAGGAAAACAAAGATGAGAAGGTAAATGAATAAAAGAGAGAGATACGTGACTAAAGAGAATGAAGATGAGCGGGAAAGAGAGGAACAAAACAACGGAAGAAAAAGAGCAAGAGAAGAAATTATATATATATATATCTATATATATATATATAGATATATATATATATATATATAGAGAGAGAGAGAGAGAGAAAGAGAGAGGGAGAGGGAGGCAGAGAGAGAGAAATAGATAGACAGAGACAGAGAGAAAGAGAGAGGGAGAGAGAAAGAGAGAGACAGAGAGAGAGGGGGGAGAGAGAAAGGCAACTGAAGAAAAAGAGCGTAAGCGGTCAAAGCAAACAAGAGACGAGATGAGCAGGAGAAGGGGAGGAAGAGGAAATTAAGACGAGAGGAAGGAGAAAAAAAAAATTAAACGCAAAAAAAAAAAAAAATTGTCAGGAAACTTGGCGAAGTGATCGTCGTTATGAACCGGGATAGTGAGCCTCTGTAGCGGTCTACAGCTACATGAGGGTTAGTAAAACTCCTTTGCGAGTTTTCTCCCTGTATCAAACAACTACCGCTACTGCCGGAGTTCCAGTCGGGAACCCTGCAACTTGAGACATCGCCCGGCCACATATGGTTGCCATTGCTTTACATAAACGAGAACATCAGGTTGCTAAAGCACACATAAGTGGGCGACATTGATATTCACATATGAAAGTGGGCGGAGACAATTCCATTAAGAAACAAAACATTCTCGATGAGTCCAGCAGTCGTGCAAATTGAACACCACAATTTCAGAATCTGAACTTATCTAACACCATCTGACATGGCCTAATCTGACTTGACCAGGGCTGAATTAAACTGAATTAACTTTAACAAACCTAACCTACTCCACCCTAGGCTAAGCTACACTAAGCTAAGGTAAGCACATGTAGCCTAACCTAACCTGAGGTGAGCTAACCTAAGCTAACCTAACCTAACCTAACCTGAGGTGAGCTAACCTAAGCTAACCTAACCTAACTTATCATGACCTGACCTGAGCTGACCTAACCTAGTATACTCAGGAGAGCAAAGAGAAGAATGAAGATACATACGAACATGTACATACGTGACGATATATAAATAGGTATGCATACATGAAGATACATGACCTAACCTAACCTGACCTAACCTAACCTGACCTAACCTAACCTAACCTAATCTAAACTAACCTAACCTAAGCTAACCTAAGGAGTATTACTATATGTCATAAAAGTACACCATGGGGCTGGGAAAGATAAATATGGAAGTATAAAAAAAGATCAGAAAAATCGAGGTAAATGAAAAAAATTCCTGTATCTGTGTACACCTGTCTACATGAACACGTGTATGTGTGAAGACATGGTTAGGTGAACACCTGTTCATGTGAACACAATGTAAACTGAATCAGACCTTCCTGAACACCTTAGCTAGTCACTGAACTGCTTCTTCATTCAACGTATTGAAGTTCAGACCAGAAAAGGAGAAAAAAAGACGAAAAAAGTAAATATATGTAAATAGAAAAAAGAAAAAAGAATAGAAAAAGAGGAGGAATATCAAGATAGTCTACCATGAAAAAAAAAAAAAAAAACGGAAGAAAAACTCTTCCGTCATAAAACGCTTGGGAGACTCTCAATTTGGGGGAAGACCGGGCGAGAGGAGGAGGGGGGGAGGGAAGAGGGGGGGTAGGAAGAAGCCGGCGGGGATCGGGTCGGGATGACGTCCTCCTCGCGGGGGGGGGGAGGAGGAGGAGGGGAGGAACAGGGAGGAGGAGGGGGGAAGGGGTGGGGTGGCGGAAAAGTGAGACGATGTCGTCCCCGGGAATTGGGGCGACACGAGGAAAGTTATCTCAGGATCGCCTCCTGCCGCGCCTCCGCTGCTGCATGGGGGCGGGAAGAAAAAAGGAGGAGGAGGAAGAAGAGGAGGAGGAAGAAGAAGAGGAGGAGGAGGAGGAGGAAGAGGAGGAGGATGAAAAGGAGAAAGAGATGGAGAAAGAGGAGGAAGGGGAGGGGAGGGGGGAGGAGGAGGAGGAGGAGGAGGATGAAAAGGAGAAAGAGATGGAGAAAGAGGAGGAAGGGGAGGGGAGGGGGGAGGAGGAGGAGGAGGAGGAGGAGGAGTAGGACGAGGCGGAGGCGAAGGAGAGAGGGGCATGAGGAAAAGGAGGAGGAAGGGAGAAGGAGGTGGAGAAGGAGAATGATGAGGAAGAAGAGGAGCAGCGGTAGTAGCAGAAGCAAAATGAGGGTGAGGAGGAGGGTGAGGAGGAGGGTGAAAAGGGAGGGTGAGGAGGAGGGTGAAAAGGAGGGTGAAGAGGAGGGTGAGGAGGAGGAAGGGGAGGAGGAAAAGGAGCAGCAGCAGCAGGAAGATAGAAAGAGGAGGAGGAGGAGGAAGGCGAGGAGGGCGGGAGGAAGAGGAGGGGAGGGGAGGGGGAGGGGGAGATAAACGCAATGATTAGCTAGACGGAGAGTGTGAAATGAGACATCGGCGGGACGGGGGAGGAAGGAGAGGGGGGAGAGGGGAGAGGGGAGGGGGGAAGGGGGGAAAGGGGAGGGGGGAAGGATATAGAGGAGATCCGTCAGTGACGGGGGAGGGGGGAGGGCGAGGACTAAGATGACTAGAATCTTCAGGAGATCAAAGAGAAGAATGAAGAGACATACATGCATGTACATACGTGAAGATATATACATAGGAATGCATACATAAAGTTACATACATATGCATACATGAAGATGTATACGTACATGAAGATGCATATACGTACATGAAGATGCATATACGTACATGAAGATGCATATACCTACATGAAGATGCATATACATTATGTTCATGAAGATGCATATACGTACATGAAGATACATATACGTACATGAAGATGCATATACGTATATGAAGATACGTAGTTATGAATATATCAAGTTACATAGATATGTATACATGAAAATAAATATTATTGTTTGTTAATTTGTTTGTTTATATGTTTATCTATTTTTTTTTTATTCATTTATTTATCTATTAATTTGCTATTTATTTTTTCGCATCCAACGTAGATATGGACCAAAATGTCTATTATCGACATACCTTCCTTTGTAATCCTTTGTAATAAATGAAGATATGTACATACATATATACACCTATATATACATACAGTACATGAAGATACATACCCTTATACCTACATACATACATATACATTCATCCATCAAAAAATCTTTTCATAAGATGAAAGGGTGGTATATGACTTACTTTTCACCTACCCCAGACCCTTTGAAATAAATAGATAGATAAATAAATGAATGAATAAAAAACACTCGTTCCCCTTCCCCATCTTAGCATCTTGTGGATGAAGGGTCGTCTACTTAAGAGGAAAAATATAAATAAGTAAATAAATAAATAAATGAATAAATAAATAAACAAATAAAAGAAACAAGATCAACATACGAGTATTTATATTATATTATATATATATATATATATATATATATATATATATATATACATATATATATAATAAAAACAAAATAACGAGGAAGACGACGAACACAAAGATAGGAAACGTTGAAAAAGAAGAAGAAAAATATTCAGGAAGGACACGCATAGGAAGTGGTAAGAAGAAAAATGAGGACAAAGTAAAGATGGAAAAGAAAAAAAAATGAGTCTGAAAGAGAAGCAAGAACTCGCGAGAAGTGGAGGAAAGAAAAAAGAAAAGAAAAAAAGTGAAGAGGAAGGGGAAAGGGACAAAGGATGTAAGACTCTGGAAAGAGGAGGAGGAGGAGTAGCAGGAGGAGGAGGAGCAGGAGGGTAAGGAGGAGGAGGAAGACTAAGAGGAGGAGGAGGAGGAGGAGTAGGAATAGTAGGATGAGAGGGTAAGGAGGAGGAGTAGGAGGAAGAGGAGTAAGAGGATGAGGATGAGGAAGGAAAAGAAAAAGACGAGAGGAGGAGGAGGAAGAAAAGTACAAGAGGAGGAACAGGAAGGAGGATAATGTGGATAAGGATGAGAATAAGGATGTGGATAAGGATGAGGGTAAAGAGGAGGGTAAGGAGGGGGAGGGGGGAAGAGGAGGAGAAGGGGAAGGAAAAGGACGATAGGTGGGGAGGGGGAAAAGTCGAGAAAAGAAGGAGGGTAAAAAAGAGGAGGAGGGTAAGGAAGAGGAGGATAAGGAAGAGGGGAAGGGAAAGGAAGAGAAGAGAAAGAGGGGGAGGAAGAAGAGAAAGAGGTGGAGGAAGACGAGAAAACGAGGAGGAGGAAGAGGAGGGTGAGAAGGAAGAGGAGGGTGAGGAGGAGGAGGAAGAGGAGGAAGAGGAGGAGGAGGAAGAGGAGGCGGAGAGTAAGGAAGAAGGTAAGAAGGGGAGGAAGAGGAGTAGGGAAAGGAAGATGGTAAGGAGGGGAGGAGGAGTGAAAGGAAAAGGACGAGAAGAGGAGGAGGGGGAAGACGAGAAGAGGAGGAGGGGGACGAAGAGGAGGAGGAGGAGGAGTTGGACGAAGAGGAGGAGGAGGAGGAGGAGGAGTAGGAGGAGGAGGAAGAGGAGGAGGAGGTGGAGGAGGGGAAGGAAAATGACGAGAAGAGGGGAGGAAGACGAGAAAATGAGGAGGACGGGAAGGAAAAGGACGAGAATTAAAAAGAGAAAAAAAGGAGGAAGAGGAAGAGAAAGAGGAGGAAGAGGGAGCAGGGGGTTGATCCTAATGACTCTAAAAGAAGAGGAAGAAAAAAGGAAGAAAAAAGGAAGAAAAATGGAAGAGAAATCAAGGAGGACAGAGTGCGTAACAGAGAAATGAGGAAGAAGAGAACTGCAACAACGAAAAAGAAAGAGAAGATGAAGAAAAGATAGAGAGGGGAGAGAAGGTGTGGACGGAAGAATGAAGGAGAGCGGAAAAGAGAAGAGAGGAATGGAGGAAAGAGGGAGGAGAGAGGAACGAAGTGGAGGCAAAGAAGGAGAGAGGAATGGAGGGAAAAGAGAGGAGATGGAGAGAAAAGAGAGGAGATGGAAGGAAATAGATATAATATGTGGGCGTAAGGGAGAGAAGGAAGGGAAGGGGATATGGGAGGAAGGAAAGGTGTTTAGGAGGTTAAGAGGGAGTGAAAAGGGGAGTCAGGAGAGGGGAGGGAGTGGGAGAGGGGAGTAGGGAGGGAGCGGGGGTGGTGGGGGGAGCTTAGATAAGATACGAGAAGGGGAGAGTGTGCGTGAAAAATGAAGAGGAAAGAAGATAAGAAGATCCAGTTGGAATTTGGAGGGGAATGGAGGGAGAGAGGAAGGGAGGGAGGGTGATGAGGGGGATGGATGGATGGATGGATGGATGGATGGATGGATGGATATCTATCTATATCTATCTATCTATCTATATATATATATATATATATATATATATATATACATATATATACATACATACATATATATATATATATGTATATGTATATATACATTCATACATATATATGTGTATATATATATATATATATATATATATATATATATATATGTAAAGAGAGAGAGAAAAAGAGAGAGGGGAAGGGAGTAACAATTTGCAAGAAATGCTCACATAACACAAAAAACAACAAAAATAACATCATCAACAACAACAACAACAGCATTAACAACAACAACAACAGCGTGATGAGTTCCGGGAATTCCAACCCAACAAAGTATTGGGCCACATTAGTGAAACGATTTTCTGCCAAGTTAAAAAGGATGGCATGGGGTTACCTATCGGCGAGAGTAACTACGTACACTCTGTTTTCTTTCTAGATTTTCTTCCTTTTATTTTAGTTTGTATTTTTTATTTTTTTCTCTATTTTTGTTTTGTTTGTTCTGAGTCTGTTACTAGTTTTCTTTCTAGTTTTCCTTTTTTCAATTGTTTTTCTATTTTTTCTTTCTTGCATCGAACCTTACTTGGTAAACTCGTTTAGCATTAAGTATGTAAGGGAGACAACTATATTCGAGCCTTATCTCTCTTATCTTCTCCACCATTTTATCTATCAGAGGAGTACGACTCTCCGCTTCCTCATTTCAGTTTTCCATTTCCTCGTTATTGTCCATATCACGTCTCCTTCACTCCGTGTTCCTCTCCTCTCCTGTCCTCTCTCTCTCTCTCTCTCTCTCTCTCTCTCTCTCTCTCTCTCTCTCTCTCTCTCTCTCTCTCTCTCTCTCCCTCTATATGATAGAAGCGCCATGAAGCAACAATCCTTACCAACCAATTTCTCTCTCTCTCTATCTCTTTCTCTCTCTCTCTCTTTCTTTCTCTCTCTCTCTCTCTTACACACACAAACACATCACACACGCACGCACACACACGCCTTACAGGTCAGAGTTTAATCCTAGTCTAACCCCAGCATGTCCATATAGTCAAACCTTGGTCCATACGGACATTTGGCTTACCGGACATTTGACTAATCGGACATTTGGCCAAGCGAATATTTGGTAGACGGACATCTGGTAGACGGACAATTAGCCAAGCGCACATTTGGACGAGCGGATATTTGGCCGATTGAGTATTTGGCCGAGCGGACATTTGACCCGAGCAGAAATTTGACAGGGTGGACAAGTGGAAAAATGAACTTTCAGGCAACGTAAACAATTACACACACAAATGAAATAAGATGAAATATAAAGTATAACAAAAACAATGTAAATAAACACACTCACTTCACAACACTTTACAACTTGGTTACATTGACTGAAACACCCTCATTAATCCACCTACAATGCTTTCCAATACCTCTTGAGGATCAAAATGCTGGCAGGAGAACATGGAAATGGAAAAGACTAAATGGTCTCAGGATAATTTCAATAACACAGTTCATATCAAGTCAGAGAATCGCATAATTGAAGTGATGTGTGAAGTTATGTATTAGTCAATTTTGGGAAAAAATAAAACATTGGTGAGCAAGTGTCCCATTTCTCACTTGTCTGGTGAGCAAATCTCCATCGTTCAACGGAAAAAAAAAAAAAATCAGAATGAATTTGGAAATACATTTCCAACTGAGAGTGGAGGAATGAAAAAGGAATGACAACCATTACAGACGTGATCAAAAAGTGACTCAAGAGATTCTGGGGGCGGAGGATGATAAAAACGCGTTTTAAAACTCTTGTTGGATGGCGCCTGCATTCGATCAAAGATTTGCATCTTTCAGCAACCACTCAAAACGCTGACGCCATTAACTTTTCTGTCTAAAGGAAATCGATTTCATGTAGTTGGGAAAGAAGAGAGGGGGAGGGAGGAGAGGGGAAGGGGAGAGGGGGAGGGAGGAGAGGGGGAGGGAGGAGAGGGGAGGGAGGAGAGGGGAGAGGGGGAGGGGGAGAGGGGAAGGAAAGTGGGGAAGGGAACAACCAGCGGGAGGGAGGATAGAGGAAGGGTAGGTGCATTTATTTATGTATTTTATTTGTTATTTACATTATCATAGTTTTTATTTATTATTTTATTATTAATATGATTTTTTTTTCGCATCCGACCTAGATATGGATCAAAAGGTCTCCTGTCGGCATGCTCCGCCTTTGTAATCCTTTGAGAGGGGGTAGGGGGAAAGGGGAATGGTAAAAGGGAGTGGGGGTGGGGATGAGGAGAGTGGATAGGAGAAGTAGGGAGTAGGTGAGGGGGAGAGGGGAGGGGGGTGGGGGAGTGGGGAGTGGGAAGGAGAGACGGGAAAGAGGGGAAGGGGAGGGGAGCGGGAGAAGGGAAAGGGGAGAGGGGATAGGGAGTGAGGAGGGAGGGGAAGGAGAGAGGATTGGGATGAGGGGAAGCGAGAATAGAGGGGAAATGGGGTAGTGAGAAGGGGTTAAAGGGCGATGAGGTAGGGAATAGTGAATGGGGATGAGGGGGAATGGGGTAGGAAATAGGGGAGGAGAGAGGGAGAAGGGAGGGGAGAGGGGAAAGGGGTTCTCATCTCGATGGTCTCTCGATCGACTGAGATCTCTTTTACGCAAGAGTCCGTCCCTAGAGCTGAATAGAATCGCCTGACGTCTCTGTCCAGAAAAAAGTATATAAGGTATCCTACAGTATTGAAGGAATTAAGCCCGTAGAGCTACATAAATATATAATTAATTCACCCCTTCTGTACTAAGTGGCACTTTTTCTTCTTATTCAGGCTGCCGCCAGACAGTTAAATTCATCTCGGTGTCACCCTTTCCCTGGGACAGGGGTGGGCAACCCTTGGCACGCGTGCCAAATACTGGCACACACAGACCTTTTTCCTGCACACGAAAACCAGAGCTGACCTTAAAACAAATAACTAATAAATTTCCAAGTTCTTTTATATGAACATTAGTAACCTCATGCTGCGCTGGGCGGTGGATTGGGGACCTTATAGGTGAAGTAGGGAGGAGACCCATACTCATATGTAGTCCTAGAGTACGTGAGAATATTTTGTATCAAAGACTTAGCTGTTTTTGGCACCCAGGACTAAAAAGGTTGCCCACCTCTGCCCCGGGTGGAAAAAGTGTGATGTGAACCAAGTAAAACAGGCCTTGGAGTGTGACGTGTTGTCCACTGGACCAGCATTTCGACGGTATGGTCCGAATTTGAAAATAAATAATAGTCATGGGTGTGATTTGATTACTTTGATCGGCCACTGAATCGTGAAAATTGGATAAACACTCATCCGGTAATACTTTGCACCAATATTTTGTGGCGGGCGCCACCATGCCTCTTCGGATGTATATATATATCTATATATATATATATATATATATATATATATATATATATATATATATATATATACATATATATATATACACACACACACACACACACACACACACACACACACACACACACAATATATATTATATATATATATATATATATATAAATATATATATATATATATATATATATATATATACACTGAAGAAGCCTCAAAGGCGAAACCGGTCAGGAATAAAGTCTCTTGTTCTCAAACGTCTTTCCATTCTTACCATTCATACACCTGTCATGATGTCACAATATATATATATATATATATATATACATATACATATATATATTTATATATGTTTACATATATATATATATATATATATATATATATATATATATATACATATGTGTGTGTGCGTGTGTATTCATACGCATGTGTAAATACATGTATTCGCGCCCGGACCTATTTCTATGTATGTATGTGTGGTTTTATGTGTGTGGGTGATATAGCAAAGCTACTGCGGATCCTAAGGATCAAAGCGGAACCCCCCGACGCGAAGCCTTTGTTACCGGGGCGGGCGACCATTGGGCAAAGACTCTCAACTCTGTGTTTACCGTGGCAGGAGCAAGGCTACGCCGAGAGGCGCTTAGTGATGCCTCGCCGCCTTTCCATTAATTTGTTTCCTTGTTAGTTTTATTTATCTAGTTAATTACTCATTCCTTTTTTTATTTTTTCAATTATTAATTATCTATTCGTTTAAGTATTTGTTTATCTATTATAAATCTGGTTATCCGTTTGTATGTTTATATGTTTATCATTCTTATCATATAATTTAATTAATTAATTAATCTATTTATTTCTAAAGGAATGATGTTCATTCATCTATTAACTTAGCCATCTGCTTGTCCATTTTGTCTATTATATCTTTATTTATTCATTTGTTAATTTTGAAGGAGTGACGGGGGTAATGGTCGGGTGGTACTTCTCCTTTCAATACGACTGCCGCCAGGTGATTTTATTCATCTTCATTACACCCTCCTTCGGGAGGTTGTGCTCTATTTCAGCGGTTTCCAATCTAGGGGGCGCCACCCCCCCAGGGGAGCGTGAGAAGGGTACAAAGGGGGCGTGGAGTCATCTGCTCAAAAATAATTGTTTGATAACAATAATGAAATCATTCCAAGAACAAGCACCTGCCGTTACATACGCGCAAAATATAATTTCATCAGTCACCCCTAACCCGTTTTCTATATAATACATAATCATATATAACATATGATTATATATATATATATATATATATATATATATATATATATATATATATATATATATATATATATATATATATTGTATAGATACAAAAAAAAATGTTGGGACGAGTGGGTCTGATGGAAGCAAAACGGGGACGTCATGTAAGATCGCGTTTATGAACCCACTGGGCAATGTCGATGAGCTCCTTCCTTATCGTGTGTCCCTTTACGTTTCAGCCAAACTGCCGTCAGATGATTTTATTCATCTCAGTGACAGCACCCCCGCCCCCCAACCCCACCCCTCCCACGGACTCTTATGGTGTGTTGATCAAATGAAGCATCAAGGAGTCTGAGGAGTCTGAGGAGTCTTGAGAATCACAAGACTTCTCTATTCCCCACGGAAAGACTTCCAGTACTTCTGTGACGAACTTCCTCTGCACAGAGGTAGTAGATGAGGCTTCTGCGCCGCAGAGGTAGAGGCGGGGAGGTCGAGGCGATGAGAGAGGGAGAGAGAGAGAGAACTCATGGTTGTCTGACCTTTGCGGATAGACCAAGAGGGACTGCGCATGCGCCCATCTCGGCCTCTTCTGTGCGTGCGTGCGTGCGTGCGTGCGTGTGTGCTCGTGTGTATGTGTGTTTTTGTGTGTGTGTGTGTTTACGCGCGAGCAAACTGTACAGCTGTGAACAAAAGCCTCTGAGCACTCCCTTCTGAAACGTAAACATTGCTCTCCTTCCTGACTGCCTGGCATAGGTTCATAAGAATGTAAATACTTAAAAAAAAAGTGTATTTACGCGACAGTGATGAGGTGGTTGTTTTAGGTAACAAGGATGGATGTGTACTCTGCCTTTTGCACGTCACTGTACCTACAAACTGTACAGAGAATGAAAGGGGGGTGGGTGGGTGGGGAGGGGTAGTCTTGGTCGACACGCAGAGCCAAAAAGGTGTGTTCATGAGTACGTAGACAAGTAGACAGGTAGACTGGTAGAAAAATAAGTAGGAAGCATACGTATACACTATACACTATACACATCCAGACTTGTAGGCTGGTAGATAAATAGAAAGGTAGAAACAGCCACACACATAGACAGGAATACAAATAGACATACATGGGTTATATAAGTAAACACATACATACACACACAACATACGTAGATAGGGACAGGCAGACAGAGACAGACACACAGACATGATTAGAGACATACAGACAAGCAGACATATATACGTTTTAGTAAACATACATGCATACATACATACGTATGTACACTACATACATACAGACATGTAGACTGGTAGAAGTATAATCAGAGAGGGAAAGGCTGTTTAATAGGCAGAGATAGAGAAAAAAGGAAATACTAAAGACAGACAGACAGACAGACAATGCAGATACAGTGTAGACAGACAAAGAGACAGACAGACAATGCAGACAGGCAGTGTAGACAAAGAGACAGACAGACACACACACACAAAGAGACAGACAGACACACACACACAAAGAGACAGACAGACACAGATATTGCAGATAGGCAGAGACAGAAAACACAGAACAGATAGGCAGACAGACAGAGAGACGGGCAGTTCAGATAGACAAGCAGAGAGATAGACAGTACAGTCAGTGCAAAGAGAAAGACGGACACAGACAAAGACAGGCAGAGACAGAAAACAAAGAGCAGATAGGCAGACAGACAGGCAGAGAGACGGACAGTTCAGATAGACAGGCAGAGAGACAGACAGTGCAGACAGTGCAGACAGACAGACGGAAAGGCAAAGGAGACACAGCATGTGTAGGTACAGTCGCAAAGAAAAGTTCTGAATCATCCTCTGATTACTCCCACGTGAATACAACTTCGGTCGCCGAGCGTCACTCACTCACTCACGCACACACACACACACACACACCTCCCAG
>NC_134803.1:38655033-38680033 GCF_046742065.1 Oratosquilla oratoria
ATCCCATTTCTTTATTCTGTGACCGTAGAAAGCCCCTTCACTCTTTACCTCTCTCTCCTCTTCACCTCCTTTCATCGTCCTCCTCCTCCTCCTCCTCCTCCTCTTCCTCCCCACCTGCCGGCCTCCTTCCTCCAACGCTCAGTCAACACATTGTCACGTTCCATATGGACTCGACTTTTGACGGATTTGGTGTTAACTGGTGGTAGCCACGGTTGTGGTGCTGCAGTGTTAAGGGCGCTGGTGGTGATAGTTTTGAGTGTGTGTGTGGGTATGATTCCCCAAGGTCTTGGACCACGTGTTGGACTCGTGATCAACAGCTACTTCCCTCCCGGAAGAGAGCTCAGAGCTCGTATATGACCGATCTATTGGTAATGCTGTGACCTTACACGCCCACACACACCCAACTTCCCGCCCACGAGAGTTGGAGTAACAACCCGCAGTGCAGTGATATTGAAATTATTTCAGCCCTGGGCTGCACTCGAACCCGGACTGCCGTAGTGGCAGCTAGGAACTCTACCACTGCGCCACAAGTCGTGTGTGTGTGTGTGATTCACCATGGTCTTAGATCACGTGTTGGACTCGTGATCGACAGTTATTAACCTCCCGGATGAGAGCTCAGAGCTTGTATGACCGATCTATGGGTAATGCTGTGACCTTACACGCACACACACCCAACTACCCGCCCACGAGAGTTGGAGTAACGACCCGCAGCGCAGCGATACTGAAATTATTTCAGACCTGGGCGGGATTCGAACCCGGGCCGACGTAGTGGCAGCTAGGAACTCTAACCACTGTGCCAGGAGTCGTGTGTGTGTGTGTGTGTGTGTGTGTGTGTGTGTGTGTGTGTGTGTGTGTGTGTGTGTGTGTGTGTGTGTGTGTGAATATGAATCTATGCATCTATAAACACAGACATTTCGAAAGGCGTATATTCCTCCCCCCTTAACCATCGTGGTGGGTGCGACATATATGGACTAAATAAACATTGCCTATGAGAAGCTATGGGTAAAGGAGAGGTGCCCAAGCAGTGACGGATAGAGGTTCAATATAAGGATAGGATGGGTATAGGCTAGTGGCAGCTAGTGTAGAAGGAGAGGTACACCCCCATGGTCAGGGAAAGGGGTTAAGTGTATGCACAGGATAGGCGCAGGCTAGGGGCAGCCAGTGCAAAAGAGGAGACGCCTACGCGGGTTGCTTGTGTGTAAACACGAGGAATTCCTGAACTCTGATATTTATTTATCTATTATTCCGGTGTCCCGGATTCCCGGCATCGACCGGTTCCAGCAGGTTACCTTAAACCTTTCGATGTCGGAGGAGACCTCCTGCTGCCGACAGATGATTTTATTCAGGCAAGAGTAATCAATGGCAGGATATCTTTGGGCCTATAGTGGATCCATGCTCAGAAAAATGGATAATTACACGTGTATATATATATATATATATATATATATATATATATATATATATATATATATGTATATATATATATATGTATACATATATATATATATTATATATATATGTATATATATTATATATATGTAATATATGTTTATATATATGTATATATATATATATATGTATATATATATATATATATATGTATATATATATATATATGTATGTATATATATGTATATATGTATATATATGTATATATATGTATATATATGTATGTATATACATATATACAGTATACTGTATTTATATACGGTATATATGTGTGTGTGTGTGTGTGTGTTATTCCCCATGGTCTTGGATCATGTGTTGGACTCGTGATCGACAGCTATTACCTTCCAGGCTGAGAGGTCAGAGCTCATATATATATATATATATATATATATATATATATATATATACATATATATATATATATATATATATATATATATATGTATGTATATATATATATATATATATATGTATATATATATATATGTGTGTGTGTGTGTGTGTGTGTGTGTGTGTGTGTGTGTGTGTGTGTGTGTGTGTGTGTGTGTGTGTGTGTGTGTCTGTGTGTGTGTGTGTATGTGTGTATGTGTGTGTGTGTGTGTTTACCTAATTGTATTATAAAGGATGAAGAGCAACGCAATTTGTGTTCAGTCTTCTACTCTCCAATTTATCATACCTAGCCTCAAATATGTATGCAAGAATGCATGCATGCGTGTGCTTGCGTAAAGTGCGCGCGTGTGTGCGTGTGTGTGTGCGTGCGTGTGTGCGTGCGTACGTGTGTGTGTGTGTGTGTGTGTGTGTGTGTGTGTGTGTGTGTGTGTGTGTGTGTGTGTGTGTGTGTGTACACATGTGTGTGCATGTGTGATTACCGCTTGCCCTGGCTCCACAAACACACAGGGCCAGGGTGACGTTCCCAGGGGTAACTGTGCCTTCCTTCACCACCTCCCTGGTTAATTTTTTTTTTGTCATCCATTTCCCGTTCTTGCATCGCATCCGCCCTATCTGCAATTTCATCCGCTCTCCAATTAGGCTCATGTCATCTGTCACTCCCTTGACGGGTCGCAAGTGATATGTCCGAGTGATCACATGTCCGTCCGTTCCCCACCCCCTTCCACGGACATGTGACGTCATTCGATGGACGTATTCATTCGAAAAGATTCGTCTTTCCCCCCCCCTCCCCCCAGAGAAGAATTCGCCAGTGAAAAAGGAAATGAAAAAAAAAGGGGAATATGCATTAGTTGCATGCGCAACTGCCACATCCATTTTGACAGAAAATGATCATTGGATGTTCTGAAGCGCTTATTTTCAGAGACCTGCGAATTTAATGACATTAATTTTTTTATATTTCCGGAACAAGTAAACGAATAGATAAATAAATGAAAGGAATTTGTAACGAAAATAAAATAAATAAAATTATATAAGACCTAAAGCAGGTCTTGCCTGATGGAGATCTTGTAATAGCTTTCAGAAATCAACCCCGAAATGAGAGCGCTTGTAATCATCACGAGGAATAAAGATGGCTATTATCCTCAGAAATGATTTCTCCATCAGTTTGTAACTAGAAATATTAGTGAGACAAAGAAAGGCGTCCTGACAGACAAACAACTAATATCATTCTAAACTATGTGACATTTGGGAAACTGTAATGTTATAACACATTTGTAAACCCACGATCGGAGAAATAATATCAGAAGTACAGGAAAACTGTATATTTCGGCTACTATCTGCTGAAGAGGACTACAGATAGTAGTCGAAATATACAGTTTTCCTGTACTTCTGTTATGTGACAGTTATAATGACGCCGTTCTACCTTGCTTTGAAAGAGCTATGCCTCACTGCATTGCCTTTGATTCCAGCAGTGCGGTGGGACATAAGACTCGTAGTAATGGATTTAAATTGGACAAAGATAAGTTTAAGAAGGAAATAGGCAAGAATTGGCGGTTAAAGAATGGAACAGACTCAGTAATCATATAGCGAGTACTGAAAATATTGGTTGATAAGTCGTAATAGAGATGGAACTGCCTAATATAGGCCTTATGGTCTCTTGCAGTCTCCTCCCTTCTTATGTTCTTATATTCATATCTTTCACAGTTCTTAGGACATCAAGCGTCGAAACTGGCCAGCAATTCTTGAGTCTCGTATTAGAAGTTAATAAAAACATAGATATCAAATACTCCGAACAAGAAAATATGGATAGAAATATTTCATTCTTAGGTAGTTATAGAAGAGAGTATAGCGGAGGCAGTGCTTTTGTATGGAAACAAAATGTGGACTCTTCGGGTGGTATCAATATAGAGCGAGGTAAAGTTTGTCGATGTTGAAAACTATGTATGTATGTATGTATGTATGTATGTATGTATGTGTGTGTGTGTGTACGTATATATGTATATATGTATGAAGATAATGAGTGAGCATTAAAACAGAAATAGGAGAAATGTTTACATAAAACCTGAATATGGCCGTATGAGTCTTCCGAAAGTTTGTATTTTGGTAAGGTTCTTCTTTCGAATAATCTCATGGATCTCGGAAGCACTTGTGTTTAACCTCTCTTCGAGTTATGAACAATTCGTTCGAAAGATTGAGAAAATCATTAAGAAGATAGTGGATTCATAATTAGCCCTGATCTTCAAACATGCACGCACGCACACCCACACGCCCACACACACACACACACACACACACACACACACACACACACACACACACACACACACACACACACACACACACACACACACACACACACACACACACACACACACAACACACAATATATATATATATATATATATATATATATATATATATATATATATATGGGCAGGGGACAAAGAGTGAAGAAAAATATTCATACGAATAAACATCAAACATCTTCCATTACATACCGATTCTGTTGTAATTTCTTTAGTTTTACATCATGTGTTGCTCGTTTGTGTCAAAAGGACAGGGAACTGGTCCCGTACCTCCTCTGTATGTGATAAGAGGACTGAAAGATTCTTTACTGATGAACGAGTAGGTTGGTGAGCTTTAATTACTTGGAAAACTGCCATACCTGGAAAGAGAGGAGATATACATTATACATACGTGTATTTACGAACGTACCTATATACACTACACATTACATATAACATATACACATACATGGATATTCATATACACGTACATGTACATACATATAGATATTCATGTACATACATATGCTCATGTACACATACCCAAAAATACAGATATACATATACATATGCATACAAATATACATGTGTACATATTCCCATTCATATCCGTCTACACATATTATATATATATATATATATATATATATATATACTTATATACACATATCAGTACGTACATATACACTCGTTTATACATACTCATGGATACACAATACTGTACATGTTCACATGCACATATAGTATCAAATCATTAAATATATACACTTCACATTCAAGTATTACAAATATAATATTCGTACCCAAGGTACAGAGTATGCAAAACTTAAATTCATTATATATCAGAAGATCAAATTATATATATTATTTCATTAGAACACATTTTTAAGATACAATATACATACTTGCAATGTATATGTCTGAGTGTTTGGGTTGGAGACGAAACCAACCATCGCCTTTAAGCAAAACCATCCCTCTCCTCCTCCCTCCCACCCTCTCCGTCTCCCTCCCCCCTCCCCCCCCACTCTCACCTTCCCCCTTACTTGTTCCCATTCCCACTTCTCTTCGTTCAGTCCTCACTCTTCGTCTTTCCATCTCCCTCTCCTCTACATTTTTGTTTTGTTTTGTAATTTTTCACATTTTCTTCTGCCCAGACCATCTCCTCCTCCTCCTCCTACTAGGCTCCCAATACTTGTACATTCTAATTTCTTTTACCGCATTTATCAATACCCATCCTTTCCAAATTCTCTATTAAATATTTTATTTATTATCTTTTCATTTTCTTTGATTGGTTCATGTCGTTTACCAACTTTCTCAATGTGTTAGTGTTCCATTTGTCTGCTATGCTATATCTGTAGGCGTGTGTGTGTGTGTGTGTGTGTGTGTGTGTGTGTGTGTGTGTGTGTGTGTGTGTGTGTGTGTGTGTGTGTGTGTGTGTGTTCGTGTGTTTGTCCGTGCGTGTGTGTGTGTGATTATGCGTGCATGTGTGATTATGCGTGTAGGTGTAGGTGTGTGTGTGTGTACATGCGTTTTATGTATGTGTGTAATTATGCGTGTGTGTTTGTGTGTGTGTGTGTGTGTGTGTGTATGCGTATGTGTGTGTGACTATACGTCTATGTATGAGTGTGTGTGTGTACATGTGTTTTATGTGTGTGTGTAATTATGCGTGTATGTGTATGTGTATGTGTGTGTATTCATGATATGTGTATACGAGCTTGTGTACTGCACCTATGTGCATTCCTTTGGGGTGGGGCCCAGGCATACGACGTACGCTGGAAGACCCAAGTTCCTCAACATTCTTGTGTTGTGCAGTGTTGGTATCAAAGACGCACAGAAAATGTCACGGAGTCATCAACGACTACGGACCCTCCCGCTTACTTACATCACCAAGAATACCGTCACTGACGGACGCCCTCTGTCAGTTCTATACGGGTTAGAGCGTCCCTACTTGCGGCGGAGGTCGAGGTGCCGGCAGTTGGAACCCTACCACCAGCGAGTTGGACCAAGGGCATGGTTCATTAAATTCCGTGATACAAAGTCCTCTGTGAGGGGCACCGTCTTAGCCTCCGAACCATCATCAAAAGTGGAAGGATATGTCTCGCCAACTGTACATCACGCAAAGCCTGAGTATCGAAAGAACATCTGCTTGAGCGTTGGTGTGACCTGCCGAACAGGTCGTAGGTGTAGGCCGGGGAATGTACGTAGGCGGTTCGTAAATACCCGAGGGCGATGGATTATCCACCTGTTTTTGTTATTGTTGTTGATGATGATGATGTCTTACGCGGTTATTGTTGCTCTTGATAATGATGATGATGATGATGATGATGATGATGATGCTTATGAAAATGATTCAGTTGTTGTGGCTGTTGTTGATGGCTTATACGGTTGTTGTAGTTGATGGCTTGTGAGGTTGTTGTTATTGATGGCTTGTGCGGTTGTTTTTGTTGTTGTTATGGTTATTGACATTGATTATGCTGATGGCTTATGCGGTTGTTGTTGATGGCTTATCCAGTTGTGGCTGTTGTTGGCTTATGCCGTTATTGATGTTAATGTTGATGATGATGGCTTTGCCAGTTGCAGTTGGATTGTTCAGTTGTTTTTGATAGATTATGTGTTTGTTGTTGTCGCCTTCTCGCTTTATCATTGGAACTCATTACAACTCGTTTTATTGCAAAAGTTTCTTCAGACAATAATCCGACAACGACAGACTCTGATCAAATTTATGACTTATTTCAACCCTTCCTCTGCAGTGACGTACTTTTCTCATTTTATTCTGGAAAATATCGAGCGGTTTTATTCAGTTAAGTGCACGACACCACGCTCTCGGGTTTGAGCAAATCTAAAGTCACCCCTTCGCCATAATAACGTCACAGCATTATATATATATATATATATATATATATATAATATATATATATATATAATATATATATATATATATACATATATATATAATATATATACATAATATATATATATATTATATATATATATATACATATATATATATAATATATATTATATTACATATATATATATAATATATATATATATATATATATATATATATACATATATATATACAATTAGGGACAAGAGTGTGGCGGGAATAAGGGCTGACCTTACGTCCACGAGGTGCTAAGATGGGCGGGGTGACGAATGGGTGTGGGATGGGTGTAGGGTAGGTGTATACACTGATTCAGACATCCTATCACTTTGTAAGGGGAAAAGATCTTTTGGTACACACACACACACACACACACACACACACACACACACACACACACACACACACACACACACACACACACACACAATGTATATATATATATATATATATATATATATATATATATGTGTGTGTGTGTGTGTGTGTGTGTGTGTGTGTGTGTGTGTGTATTTTTATTACTGAACCATGACTTTTGTACTTTCAGCTGAACTAAAGCTCATGTATCTGTCTCCAGGATCTTTGACATCAGCCAAAGGTGATCAGAATTACTGAAAAGACCTGAAATATTGTCAACAAATATCTATTGTATCATGGCACATTATCTTATGACTGAAGACTTACTTCCATTCAAAAAAGAATGTTGTTCACTTTTAATATCTATCGACCCTCCTTTCTGCTATCCTCCTCCTCCTCTCTCGCTTTTACCACCTCTAAGACGTCTCTTTTGGCACGATATTGTCCTCAAGGATAGAAACGCTGGTTACCGACAAGGAAATACAACACATGGACACACTCCTTCTTTGTCCACCTTTTTATATCGGGACAGCAATACAAAGGTAAAGATTCTCTTGGTTGGAACGACTTGACGGAGACCGTCGCGAGGCTAGTCTAGCCTCGTCACAGCCACCTAAGCTAAAGTAGAGTCCAGCAGGATTTCCGCTAGGCTTGTCGCCCCCACCCCCACGCCCCGTGCGAGGCTAAACAGACGTATTCTAAGCAAGCAAGCGCGAGGCTATCTAAGCACGCGAATCTTGCTGGTAAACAAACTAAGTCCATAAGGAGTCTAAGTGAATGGCAAGAAACTCCTCACTGGACCCCGCGAGAGGCTATTCTGACCTCGGCTGACCTAATGTGTCCTCTACGGAGCTCATTAGGAAAGACCTATGCGGTAATTAACAAGTTTAACGGGGTTTAGTACCATTTGGGTTAGGGCAAGCAGGGCTAGGTGTACGAGATGGATGGTTAACTTCCTTCCATGGCTGAGATTACGCGCGCGCGCGCACACACACACACACATTACATACGAGTATATATATATATATATATATATATATATATATATATATATATCAACAACAACAACAATAATAATAATAGTAATGATAATAACAGCAACAACAATTATTTCATGTTGCTCATTGCCTGAGCGGGTTAGAACGTCGCTACTTGTGACAAAGATCGAGGAGACGCAGTTCGAATCCTACCGGCGGCGAGTTGGACCAAGGTTATAGTTTATCAAAATCCACGCTATAATATCTTCTGTAAGGGGCACCGTCCTAGCCCAAGTTTGTATTCTATGTATTTATCTATATATCAAGAGCTTTTTCCCTCATATAAGGGGGGTAGCTTAGTCAGAGGCACGTACCTATTCCCACCCATTCCACTCCCCTCCACCATCTTTTCCACCCGTCCCATCTCAGCTCCTCATGGATGAGGGGTCATCCCTGCATCGGCCAATGCCCAGGGTCAAACGCAATGCAGCAAGACGGAGTACATCCACAGCAAGGCCGATTCACTTTATCGGCAACCCCCCCTTCTCCGTCCCCTCATGCAGAAAAAGCGAAGACGGGGAGAAATCCCTTCGGACTGCATCAAAATATCATTCACACATAAGAACTCCCTAAACCCACATTCCCCCATCCCTCCAGTAATCTCCAATGTATTAATCACTCTTGAGTACAAACTTAACAAAGCAAAGTTTGCACTCAAGAGCGGTTAATGCATTGCAAGGTTGGGTGGAATGTGTATATTCGGATCTGGAGAAAGCATTTGATGCAGTAAGTCGTAATAAATTAGTATGAAATTGGCAGACAGAGTTTTTATTACTACAACGTTTTGCTTGTTAGACCTTTATCAAGTACTTGACATCGTTCTTGATAAAACTGTAATAAGCGAAACGTTGTTCTAATAAAGTCTTCGTCCTTAAAAAATATTAATTTTGAAAATAAATTCTTCTGAAAATTGGAGCTAACTGGTGGGGGAGTTTAAAATGAACTCTAAATATAGAACATAAAAACATATAATAATGGAGGAGATTGCTTAAGAAGGTATTGCCTACACTAGGCAGTTCCATGTCCCTTTACCTGCCATCCCTATCCATAAAGTTATCTAATCTTCTCTTGAAACGACCAATTGTTTCAGCTCTCAGTTACTAAGTTTATTCCATTCGTTAACTACTCCGTTGGTAGACTAATTCTAACTGATCTCCTTCTTAAGTGGATAAATGATTCCCGAAGACAAGTACATGAGAACAGTAGTGTAGAACGAGAGGTTGGAGAACGACAAACAACGGAGTACCACGTAGATCGGTCCTGACACCTAAAATGATCTTTATATACGAGGCGTCTAGAAACAGAGGGGCATCCGCGCCACTTTTACTAGTTTCGAGTTAAGCACTGATATATAGACATATGAGGTTTGCGCTTTTCATGATTCAGTAAAAGTGGCGAGGATGTCCCTCTGTTTCTGGACGCCTCATATGTAAGTGTCATGATGGAAAGTATAAAAATAGACACTAGCATGTTTGTAGATGATGCAAATATTGAGAGAACAATTAGAAATAATGGTGTGGATTGGAGACAAAAAAAGAAAAAGAAAAAAATATCAAAGGGTTGTTAAGGTAAACAGTTTCCATGTAAGTGCACCCATATATGTGTATATATATATATATATATATATATATATATATGTATATATATATATACATATATATATATATATATGTATATATATATATATATATATATCTTTTCTATGTTACGCACTAATGTGCGGTCGTCTGGATGCAGATTTCCGAGTAGGATACTGAAGTCCATGGTGTTTTCCTCTAGACGTCTTTCGGCTCTAATTAGCCGAAAGACGTCTAGAGGAAAACACCATGGACTTCAGTATCCTACTCGGAAATCTGCATCCAGACGACCGCACATTAGTGCGTAACATAGAAAAGATATTCTATAAACAGAATAATGCTATCTCAGCTGTTGACTTTAACAACGCATGCATTATTAACGGCCTACTTCCAAAATATATATATATATATATATACATTATATATATATATATATATAATTTTGTGTATGAGTACGTGTGTCATGAGTGTGTACGCGCGGGTGTGTAAGTCGAATCACAAGCTGACCCATGACCTCCTATCGTTAATTTTCTTCCCAAAGTGAACTAACCTGGTCTTGTTTCGACTTTGAATTGTACCAATTCTTCACGCAAATCAAACGTATTTCAGCGTACGAAAAAAACCGTTCTTTTTTACTCAGCCGAATGAAACGTTTTGTAATCTCCGACGCGTTGCCTGGTTTGACATCAGGGATATCTTCATTTGTTTAAGTGCTATTGGTCGCCCCCCCCATGAATGACTAAGCCAGTTCACACGTAATTCCAGTCAATATAATTCCAGTCCTGGATTCTCTACAGTGTAGAGAATCCAGGATTCCAGTCTATGTGACTCTTATGAAAACCACTCTTGTCAGTGGCCGTCAGCACGTTTGAGTCTCACTGTACGAAAGTATTAGTAGCCGACAAGTCTATCGAAATAAACACCATGCGTACACGTACATGTGTACGCGTACATGTGTACACCATGTGTATTACTACAACGTTTCGCTTGATATATATGTTTTTTTAAGTACTTGAAAAAGATGTAACAAGCGAAAAGTCGTACTAAAAAGGCTCCGTCTTCATGTGGTGTTTATTTCAATAGCTTGAATCTTAATGTTTGGTTCGTGATGTGCTACGTTGAGCTTGTGTTATGTTACACGTTACAGCATGTGCTAGGGTGATACGGTTAAGATGTGTTTACACGTAGACCTTCCCAGAATTGTTTACCATCGTTTCTTTTAGTTAATATTGTTCTTATTTGTTCACATTTAAGTAGAACACCTCTTGTATTATAATCAAATAGAACAAATATATCTCTAAACCCCTTTTACCGCTTTCCTCAGTTTTTTTTTTTTTTTTTTTTTTTTTTACTTCTAGGTTGTATCATTTTGTTTTTACAATTAGCAGACTTGATTCGTCCCTCCCTGAGAGATAAATCTTTTCTCTTTTTCTCCCCTCGGAGAGAAGGCAAACCTTTATCCTCCTTAATTTTTCTCTCATCATCTAATTTCTCTTCATTTTTTTCAGTTTATTTTTGCTCGGATTTCAGGTCTCCTCTCCTCTTGATCTCTTTCTCCTGTCACTCTCTCGTCCTACGTTCATTTATTGCTTTCCTTTGTTTCCTTGTGAGTTCATATTTCTTTCTCTTTATCCTTCTCTCTCTCTCTCTCTCTCTCTCTCTCTCTCTCTCTCTCTCTCTCTCTCTCTCTCTCTCTCTCTCTCTCTCTCTCTCTCTCTCTCTCTCTCTCTCTCTCTCTCTCTCTCTCTCTCTCTCTCTCTCTCTCTCTCTCTTTCTCCCTCCCTCTCTCTCTCTCTCCTTTCCTCCCTCCCCTCCCTATCTCTCCCTTTCTCTATCTCTCTCCCTCTCTCTCCGTTCCCTCTTCCCCCTCTCTCCCTATCTTTCTTCTGTACATTTCACTTCGTCACTCCGCTTCCTCCTCTTCATCCACTTCCTCCTCCTCCACCTCCTCCTCTTCCTCATCACCACCACCACCGCCCCCTCTAAACTACCACCTTTACATTCACCATTATCATTCTCTTATCCTCCATCATCTTCCTCATCATATTCTTTCATCATCTTCATCTTCATCTCCACATTTTTTAATTTTCACTTTTTTTTTACCTCGTAAGCACACACTCCCTCATCCCCCTCCTTTGTTCTTCTTTCCTCTCTTCCTCTTCCTTCCTCTTCTCTCTTTTCCTCCTCCTCTTCCTCCTCCTCCTCCTTCTCTTGTGTCCTTGAGCAAACACGGTTAGACGATGATGATCCAGCTTAGACGCTCATTTTCACATTTACTGACGCAGCTCTCCTTCCACATATTCTCCAAAAGTCTTTAACCCCTTCCACTTACTGTCGCTAGACGATTTTATTCAGCCGAACCCCTCTCCCCCTTTCTGCAAAGCGAAAAAGAGGGAAGGCTCTCGTCACTGATAGGTCGGAGAGGACATGCGAGGATTTGAACGAGGAAAACTTCATCTTCAACCATTTTTCTTTTTCGAAGGGCCTTGCCTCCCCCTCCCCCCTCCCCCCCAAAAAATTGGCTTCCTTCCCCCTCAAAAAAAGGACTTCCTAAAAAAAAAAAAAATACTTTCCAGAGAGTGATATATCGACTGGAACAAGTGGGGAGCTGTAGGAGGGGAGGAAGGGGGGGAGGAAAGGGGAGGAGAGGGGAGGAAGGGGGGGAGGAAGGGGGGTGGAGGAAAAGGAGGGATAAAGGAACAAGGAAGGCGAGTAGGGAAGAACAAAGGCCCTCCGGAAGGCCTTTTGGGGGGGGGGTGGAGGGGGGGGGCTCAGGAAAACAAAGAATTTCTCCTCTTCTGGAAGAGACAAAGGACAAGGAGAGCTTCTGGTTTCACCAAGAATCTTCAGTTCCTCCGATGCCGCCGATGAAAAACAAAATGACCAGACGGCGGCAGATGGAATAGAAGGAGAAAGGACCACCCAGTACGGAAGGATAGCTGCTTCATCACAGTGGTGTGTTTGTTTCAGTCAAGGAAGGTCCGTGTCCTTGAGGATCTAATGGTTCTGAGGTCAACTTGGGTCGAAGTCTCTACGTGATTGGAATGGGGTCAACGTGGAGGCGTCTTTGTCATGGGAGCACTCCCGAAGCCTCAGCATGGAAGGAAGTCCTAGCCAACCGTGCGGAAGGCAAGAGTCCCTGGGAAGGAGGAGGAGGAGGAGGAGGAGGAGGAGGAGGAGGAGGAGGAGAAGAGGAAGAAGAAGAAGAAGAAGAAGAAGAAGAAGAAGAAGAAGAAGAAGAAGAAGAAGAAGAAGAAGAAGAAGAAGAAGAAGAAGAAGAAGAAGAAGAAGAAGAAGAAGAAGAAGAAGAAGAAGAAGAAGAAGAAGAAAGAACAACAACAACGGTAACAACAACAACATCGTCAAGTGTTCTTCTTTCGGCCCCTTTGCGTGTTCTAGTGTTCTCCGGTCGTTCCGTCAAGAGGCGAGAGTTATCCAGCCGCATTCTGTACCAGAACCCAACTTCTGTGGCCGTCCACCGGATTCCTGGAATGCTGGAAGTCATAACAGGTTCGGGGAAGGGTTGTACTAAGTCCGCCGAACAGAGGCAGAGGGAGAGAGATTAGAGGGAGAGGCAGAGAGTGAGAGGCATGGAGGCAGAGAGGGAGGGAGGGAGGGAGGGTTAAGGATGGAGGGAGGGGAGTAAGATGGTAAGGAAGAGGGAGAGGAAGGGAGGGAGAGGAAGGGAGGGAGAGGCAGGGAGAGAGGGAGGGAGAGAGGGAGGGAGAAACTGAAAGAAAGGGAAAGAAAAAAGAGAATGAAAAAGTAGATAAAAAGAGAATCACACACACACACACACACACACACACACACACACACACACACATATATATATATATATATATATAATATACACACACCACAGAAAGAGAGAAAATAAGAGAGCGAGAGAGGGAGAGAGAGAGAGAGAGAGAGAGAGAGAGAGAGAGAGAGAGAGAGAGAGAGAGAGAGAGAGAGAGAGAGAGAGAGAGAGAGAGAGAGAGAGAGAGAGAGAGAGAGAGAGAGAGAGAGAGAGAGAGAGAGAGAGAAAGGGGGTGGTGAGAGGATCTGAACTGCACTAAAAAGCCAAGAAGAAAACGAGCCCCTTTTGTAATCCTTCCACGTCCAATGACAGACCCCAAAAAAGGCCAAATCAGCTGATCTCCTTGGACCAGATTAAAGGTGTCACGCTTCTTTCTCCAAGTTCCCCCACCACCCCCACCCACTCTACCCCACCTCACCCTACTCTGAGTCCTCCCACCCCACTCCCATTTTCAACTCCCCAAACCAACTCACCCACCCGTCCAAACTCTGGAATTGTTATGGAGATTGTGTGATCTTACAGACGCTCCTTATCCCCATTTATCTTCCTCCACTACTTTCTTTCCCTCTTTTTCTCTTGATTATCTCCTCTCCTCTCCCACTTCCTGCTTCTTCACTCTTCTCTCTCCCTTTCTTTTGATGTATGAATGTCTTCTATTCCGTTCTGAGTTGCTACAACTCTAAACCAAATTTGATTTCGTCTACGAACGACTTTGCCTCCCGAGTTTCCATTCACTCTCCAGCTCGCAGTTTTCTCCTGGAAGTCATCATTTCTCAGTAGAAAAGAATCTCTTTTTTCCTCCCCCTCGAAGGAGAAGCTACATTTAGTTTGAAAATATCGCTGAAGTTGAATTATTTTCTCGGCTCGCAGACCCCGTTTATGGGTCACCGTCTACGTCTTGCAAAAACCCTTCGTCGAACTCTCTGCGAAGTGATCGAAATTGTCTCTTCTTTCTCGAAGTCTCAGCCACTTCCTCCAAGTTACCTCTTTTTTTTTTATTGCCTTTTTTTACGTAGCTCTCGCTCCTTTCCAACCACTCTCCACAGCAGAGGCCATCAGAGGTGCATAGATCAGTGTCACATTGCTTGTACCTAAACAGTATTGTCAAGATGATTACACTGATAATTAACAGACTTCATCCACAATCACAGCGATTCCAACATACCAAAAATTCACATGACTTTCTCACCAAACATACAATACAACCTAACCAAACCAAACTAAGGCACCATGGTTAGGTACAGAGACTGCATGGTCTCTTAGGGGATATGCCGGTCCTGCAGTGGACCATAGACTGAACTGCAACGGCCTATCTCTCCCTCGAGGCTGTCTTTCGAGAAGTACTCTCTTTAACTCGTTGCCCTCGAACGGGCCTTAAGTTGCAGATTACTGGAAGAGCAAAGCAAGTTAAATTTTGGTCACAAATAATTTTTTGTTATTTCATTCACAAGAAGTCATTCGTCATGTTTGTCGCCATATGCCGCAACTGTGAGATCTAAAACTTCCAAAAACATGAGTCCCATCTGTACTTCCCCTCTCTCTCCTCCCACTTTCCTTCCCAGATCCCTTCTCCAACTGCCGAGAGGTTCTCAAACTTCATGTGTACTTCCCAATTTGTACTCCCCCCCTCTCTACTCCCCCTCTCCCTCAGATCCCCCTCTCCCCCAGGTCCCCCAAGATCTCCCCAGATCCCCCAAGATCCCTTCTCCAACCGCCTTGGGGCTCTCAGACTCCTTCTTTCCAAAATGACGTTACTCTCTTCTCGAAATTTTCCCTCGGGTTTCTTCTCAAAATTTTCCCGCGAGCGGCAATAGCAGAAGAGACGAGGGTAGGCTTCTTTCTTCTGTCTTCGGAAATGGATAGTTTTCCTTCAGGCCTACGTCAGATAAGAACGCTAATTGTCTCCAAGATCTCCTGCGCCAGTCTTAAAAGAAAGATAACTTCCTCAATTCCTCTTCGGATGTCGTTGAGATAACAGTCGTGGCTCTCAGTGTTTCTCTTCCAGATCGTCTCCTGGAATTCGGCCGTCAGCAGGGGTCTTCGGGATAATGTAACAATTTCTCTTCGGGTATCTTTGAGACAACAACTGAATCACGTTGCTCCTTTTCTAAGTGGCTTTCGTCGTGGCTCTCAGTGTTTCTCTTCCAGATCGTCCCCTGGAATTCGGCCGTCAGCAGGGGTCTTCGGGATAATGTAACAATTTCTCTTCGGGTATCTTTGAGACAACAACTGAATCACGTTGCTCCTTTCCTAGGTGGCTTTCCATGAATCAGCGTCTGCACAGGGTACCTTGAGACAAATCTTTGAAACAGATATGCTCTCTTTAATTATTCCTTCTCCGCAGTGTCTCACAGTCTTCAGCTCATACGTAGCGGCTTTTGAGATAGTAGTAACGTCTCCATACCTTCTCGGGGATCTTGGAGAGCAATAAAATGTTTCTCTGCTCAGAGTGTCGATGTCATTTTTTATTATCTATCCGTCCATAGTTCTCTTTCTCACACACTCTTAGTCACACTTCCACTCGCTCTCACTCTCATTCTAATTTTTTTTAGATAACTTAACGTCGAGGTTGTATTTCTTCTTTGGGTCTGAAATCGATCAATGCATCAGCAAGAGCAACATTCCGAGTGGATGCGTTCCTTCAATTCGCATCTTCCGAAAAAAAAAAAAAAAAAATCCTTCGTCAACGGGGCGACGCACTTTTCTCCAGTTCAGGAGACAAGCCATTTCATGCGCCTGAAAGGACCGACTTCAGCCTGAAGGGGATCCCTATTGGTTGATTTGGGTCTCCTTCAGGTTGGGATCTTGACTCCCCCTACCCACCAAGTTACATGAAGTCGATATCAGGTGGAACATGACTTACGAGACCCCGTAATGAAGAAGTTAAAATGTCCTGAGAAACTCAAAATTTTCCCGAAGTAAAAAATTCCTGAAGAAGTGAAAATATCCTAAAGAAGTCAAAATCTCCTGAAGAAGTAAAAAATTCTCAAAAAAGTACAAATATCCTGCAGAAGTCAAAATACCTTGAAAGACATTTTACAGCCTATTAGCGCTGTAAATGAACCCTGAGAAGGACCCCAACTTGGGAATGGAGAGATGTACCTGATGACACCAGCAGCATCCCATATTTTTTAGAGAAATGCTATTCAGGATTCGAAATCTGTGAAAAGGGGGAGGGGATGGGTGGGGTGCCATTTTTGGAAAGTGTTGAAAAAAAACCCTCAAAAGTAGCGTACTCAAATATCGTTTTTGGATTTTTCTTTCTTTATGTGACGAGATTTAAAAATGGAAATAAATATTCATTCTCATTTATACAGGTTGGTCCAGAAATCAGTGAGGTAATTAAAAGATATTTTCATTTTACGTAATGCATACGTACTGATCGATAAAGGACTAAAAATAGTGTAAACAAATTTCTATTACTTCCTCTATATTGTATTAACCTTCCACACATATATTTGTAACAATAAGGTAGTTTTCAACAATTAAAACCCCTTATTTACTTTTGGGCCACCCTGTACAAATTGTATTTTGGCCACATTTTTTAATAGTTTTTTCTACTTTTTTATTTTGTATGAAACACTGCTTTAATTACCCTGATTAACCATCACCATAACCTAATGCCCTTGGTGGTATGATCAGCAGCTTGGTGATCCTGAAGACAGACGGACAGACAGACAGACGGACAGACGGACAGTGCCGGTCATTCCTCGAATTGCTGAGAGTCCCCTAAAGATAGCACAGGTACCAGGTATTTGTCTCATTAGTGACGTCATCGCTGACGTCATCGCTGGCCTCAGAGCATCTTTCTCTCTCTCTCTCTCTCTCTCTCTCTCTCTCTCTCTCTCCTCTGACCTATATGGCAATGACGTCCCTCATGCAAATGTTGAGGAAATTGTCATGCAAGGCCGCAAGCTGAGAGAGAGAGAGAGAGAGAGAGAGAGAGAGAGAGAGAGAGAGAGAGAGAGAGAGAGAGAGAGAGAGAGAGAGAGAGAGAGAGAGAGAGAGAGAGAGAGAGAGAGAGAGAGAGAGAGAGAGCGAGAGAGAGAGCGAGAGAGAGAGCGAGAGAGAGCGAGAGAGAGAGAGAGAGAGAGAGAGAGAGAGAGAGAGAGAGAGAGAGAGAGAGAGAGAGAGAGAGAGAGAGAGAGAGAGAGAGAGAGAGAGAGAGAGGGGTGATGGAAGAAAATCACACGACGAGGAGAAACAAATGAGAAGGAAAGAAAAGAGCGAATAAAAGAGTGAAAAGAGGAGAGATGAGTTTCTGGAGGAGGCTTGGAGGGAGCAGAAGTTTGAGGAGGTAAGTGGCCTCTTGAGGGGAGATGGAGGAGAAGGGGACCGGAGGGGAAATGGAGGGGAGAGAGGAGAGGAGAAGGGAAGGGAGGGGAAGAAAAGAGATGGGGAGGAGAGGCAATAGAAAGGAAAAGAGAGGAAAAGAGAGAAGGGAGGAGAAGGGAGGGGAGGGGAGGAGAGGAGATGGGAAAAAAGAAACTGGAAAAGAGAGAAAGAGGATGGGAGAGGATATAGAGAGGAAAAGAGGGGAGAAGAGAGGAGAGGGGAGAAGAGAGGAGAGGAGAGAAGAGGGAAGAAAGGAGGGAAGAGGAGATGGTGTGTTGGGGAGGAGAGGATATAGAAAGGAAAAGAGAGAAGATAGGAGACAGAGAGGAGAAGAGAGGAGAGATGAGAGGAAAAGGGAGAGAGGATGAGAAGAGATGGGGAGGGGAGTAAAAGAGAGAAGAGAGGAGATGAGTAAAGAGAATAGAAAAGAGAAGGAGAGCAGAGAGGGGTGAGAAGAGATGGGATGGAGAGGAGGGAGGGGAAGGGGGAAGAAGAAGAGGAGGAGGAGGAGGAGGAAAAATTAGGTAATAGAAAGGTGACGAGGAAAGAGGAGGGAAGGGGAAGAATGAGGGAGAGGAGGAAGAGGAGGAGGAGGAGGAGGAGGGAATGCAATTGAATCTCGAACTGTGAAGATCGGGAAAGGATGAGGATGAGAAGGAGGAGGAGGAGGAGGTTGTGGAGTGAGCTGATATGGAGTTTGAAAGTGAAATATGGCCATGAGAGGGTGGAGGGGGAGGGGCAAGGCGGAGGGGGTAGGTGGAAGGGGGAGGTGGAGGGGGAGGTGGTGGGGAGGTGGTGGGGAGGTGGAGGGGGAGGTGGTGGGGAGGTGGAGGTGGGGCATGTGGAGGGGGGTGGGGGAGGTGGAGGGGCGAGGTGGAGGGGGAGGTGGTGGGGAGGTGGAGGTGGGGGCATATGGAGGGGGGTGGGGGAGGTGGAGGGGTGGAGGGGGAGTGGAGGGGGAGGGAGAGGTGGAGGGGAAGGTGGATGAGGGTGAAGTAGGGGCGCAGTCAGTGTAGAGCTCTGGTTGGAGATGGAGATAGATATGCAGATTTTGATAGACCTGGGTACCCCTCGGCGTGGGTGGAGGAGATTGACTGGTGGTGGTGGTGGTGATGGTGGTGATGGTGGTGGTGATGGTGGTGGAAGTGGTAGTACTGGTGGTAGTGAAAGTGGTAGGGTGGAGGTGGTGGTGGTGGTGGAGGTGGAGTGAGAATGGAGGTACAGGTGGAGGCGAATATAAAGTTGGAGTAATGGAGTACGAATGGAAGCGGATTCTGAGGAGGAGGAGGAGGAGGAGGAGGAGGAGGAGGAGGAGGAGGAGGAGGAGGTTGAGGTGTGGGTTGAGGAAGGAGAGGAGTTAAAAGGGAAGAAGGCGTGAAGGAGTTATTAAAGAGAGTAAAGATAAAGAAGGAGAGGAAGAAATTAAAAAAAGAGAGGAAAAGAAAGAGCGAAATAGGAAGATATGAAAGAGAGTAAAAGATATGAAGAAGAACGAGATAGGAAGAAATCCGAAAAAGAGAGGAAAAGAAAGAGGGACAATGGGAGAGAATAGAAAAAAGAGAGAAAGGAATGGAAAGAGAGGAGAAGAGAGTTGTGAGGGAGAACTCAAGAAAAGGAAAGAGGAAGACAAGAACCAGAAAAAAAAGAGTGAAAAAGAGAAAAAGAGAGAAAAATAAAGAATGAAGAAGGAGGTGAGGGAGAGAGGGAGAGGTGTGAGAGATAAAAAGAGAGGATAGAAGAGAGAAGAAATAAAGAGGAGAAGTGGAATTCAGAGAGTTATGAGGGTGGATTAATTCTGGTGGACAGAACGGTGGAGTAGTACCTTGCTGGACTTGTGTTTATATTTATAAGAACATAAGAATGGAGTAGACTGCAAGGGACCATAAGAACTACACTAGGCAGTTCCATGTCCCTTACCATCTTTCATTCCTATCCATAAATTGATATAATAGTCTCTTTAAAACAACCAATAGTTTCAGAACTCACTACATGGTTACTAACGATGGTATTCTTAAAAAAATTATTTTCTTATATAAATCTTATATAAATCCTTGGAAGGGAAAGATTTATATAAGGAAATATTTTTTCTTAAGAATACCATCGTAATATTCTTACGGTGCTATTCTTAAACAAAATCCTTATATAAACCTTTCTCTTCCAAGGATTTAAATGCGTTTTATATAAGGAAATATTTTTTTCTAAGAATACCACAATAAGATCCTTACGGTGGTATTATTAAATTTTTTTCCTTATATAAATCTTTCCCTTCCAAGATTTATATAAGGATTTTTTTTTTTAAGAATACCACCGTAAATCTATTCCATTTGTTGACAACTGTGTTGGTAAACCAAGTCTTGTCTATTTCCTCCTTAAATATCTCATCCAGCAGTGGGCTTTATTCAGTTGGGGCGGGAACCCTTCAACTCTGGAGGGATTAAGCCCAAGTCATTGTGAACTTCGGGGCAAAGTTACAAGTGGAGATCTCCGCCGGGGGGGAATGGGGGCTGGGGTTGGGGGGTTAGGAGGGGTTAACTTAGGGGAATTTGTGGGCTTAGAGTAGGGGATTGACAGCCCAGGCTGGTCGGTCAGTTCAATTCTTGTCCAGAGAAAACAATAATATTAGTAACAAATGATAAAGATTAGCCACAAAAAATTTAGATGAATAGATAAGATGATATGGGGATGAATGAATATATAGGCCAACAATTATAAAACAAATGAATGTATATATATATATATATATATATATATATATATATATATATATATATCAAAGACTGATATAAGTATTTAAGCAATTAGATAAGTAGATAAATGTATAAATTATTAAATAGATGAATAGATAATTACAAACAGGGAGATAGATAAATAGATAAATAAATAGATAAATAAATAGGTAAATATGTAAATACTAAATAGATAAACGTATAAATAATTTGTAAATGAATAGATAAATAACTGAATAAACTAACTTATAAATGATAAATGAACAAGGAAGCACCGTGGGAATGTGGTTTGAACTCGACATAAAATCACGGTTCAATTGGAATCCTACCAATCAAATCTATTTCCGACTTCGATGGTAACAACGCTGTTACCATGGAAACGTCGCGCGAGCTTCAAAAAGGCATTCAGTGTTGGAAAACCTATTCCTATTGAACAACGGGTCGTTAGGCCACAAGGGTATACAGTTAAGGTGGCGGCATACTAGGTATTTCTCGCTAGCATGCTACTTGCTATTGCTATTTCGTTTGAGTAGAAACGACTTTGGTTAGGAGCTCTTGTTTTTCGAATTTCAAAATGTCAAATTACTCTTGCGTCATATAGTTAGAAGCTGAATTTTGAATTAATAGAAATTAAACCTAAAATACGAACTTTAGACACATTGTTAAGATGTTCTTACGGAAGTCTAGAATATTGTAACTGAAGTCGTTTCTACTCAAACGAGGTAGCAAAAGCAAGTAGCATGCTATCGAGATATGCTTAGTGTGCCGCAACCTTTAGTATGAAAATCCATTTAAAAACATGAAAGGGATGAAAGAGAGATTTAAAAAGAAAAAAATATCATTTATGAATTATTTCGTCCGTTTAATATCACCCGTTGTTTGGGTTATGTTTTTCTTTGGTGGGTATTAAAGAAGATCTTCAATACGTCGATCTGATGTTGTGACTGGCTCCCATTTAGTACCTCGTTCTCGCTTCGATAATTATATAATTATCCTTCATATATCATTACCCATTGTACTTAAGAACATAAGAACATAAGAACATAAGAATGGAGGAGACTGCAAGAGACCATAAGGCCTACATTAGGCAGTTCCATGTCCATTGCCACCTATCATCCTCATCCATAGTTATCTAATCTTTTTCTTAAAACAGACGATATTTTCAGCGCTCTCTACTTGGTTACTAACTCTATTCCACTTGTTAACCACGTAATTGTAAACCAGATCTTAACAATTTCCTTGTTAAACCTAATTTTGTCCAATTTAAACCCATTATTACGAGTCGTACCCCGCTGTCTTAATATGATGATCTTGTCTGTATTACCCTTTTTAAAGCCCTTAATTCACTTGAATACCTTTATTAGATCACTCCGAACTGTACGTCTTTACTGAAAGTGTAAGTTATGGTGTCTAAGCCTGCCTAGTAAAGTAACGGTGGTATTCTTAAAAAAATCTTTCCCTTCCAAGGATTTGTATAAGATTTATATAAGGAAAGATTTATACAAGGAAAGATTTTTTTAAGAATACCACCGTAAGATTCTTACGGTGGTATTCTTAAAAAAGTCTTTCCCTTTCAAGGATTTGTATAAGATTTATATAAGGAAAGATTTTTTTTTTTAAGAATACCACCGTAAGTTTCTAAGCTCATGTATCATTTCGGTCATTCTCCTCTGTACTAATTCTAGTGAATATCCATTCCATAGGACGAAGACAAGAAATGTTCCGGTGGTGCCCGACATCCGCTCCACGTTCCCTAAGGTATCTTCGGCAATACCCCAATGCGTTTCTTTCTCCATAGTATGTACTGTCACAGGTAAAAGATCTCTTAGCGTCTCTTAGGAGGAATAAGAGTAAAACAAAGAGCAATGTTCAACTTGAAAGTTCAGAGCAAAGTAATTACAAAGGGGAGTGAGGGTCTTGGGAAAGGCTGAAGAGTATAATAGTTCAGACAAATCCTGGAATTGCTGAAGGGCATGGAATGAAGAAAATCCCTTTGTTCTTCATATAGTAAATGATAATGATAATATAACAATTCAGTTTAATTATTCGGTTTAATGTCGCGGACTACCCCCTATCAAGAGGCTAGGATGATACCCCTTACAGAAGACTTTGTAGCGCGGAATTTGATGACCCATGCCCTTGGTCCAACTCGCTTGCGGCAGTGTTCGAACTGCCGTCACCTTGAACTCCGCCGTAAGTAGTGGCGTTCTAACCCGCTCGATGGTGGAATTAATGGTGATGGTGGTGGTGGTGATGATGATGATGATGATAATGATGATGATGATGATGATGATGATGATGATGATGATTATGTTGATGGTGATGATGGTGATGACGATGATGATGATGACGACGACGACGACCACGTGAGACAAAGACACAAGAGAAAAAACACAAATGGAAGATTGCGGAAGATGGACGATGTGGATGAAGACCGCAGTGGAAAGGTGGATTGGAAGAGAAGTGACGATAGTTTAATTAGTGGATAAACGAGATCATGGTGGATCACAGCAGGAAATTAAGTGGAAGGAAGAAGAAAAGATGGTGGATTACCAGATGTGGATCACTGGATAACAGTGAGAGAGTTGGTGAAAATGTGGAGATGGTGGAGAAGGTGGAAGAGGTGGAGAAGGTGGAGTAGGGAGGGTGAAGACATTGACAAATGGACTAGTGAATCAACAGAGAATACTGGAAGTGGAATTGGAAAGACAGAAGGATGGAAGACGTCGATGGAGGAGGTGGAAGAGGTGGAGGAAGTGGAGGAGAAGGTGGAGAGGACGGTGACTAATGAGTTTGTGGGTGGGGGGAAAGGTGGGGGTGTGGATGGGGGTGGAGGGGTGGGAGTGGATGGGGTGGGGAGATATGGAGTGGATGGGGGGTCAGAATACCGTAAACTTGGGTAGAGAGTTGAACCGTGGGTGGATTAATAGAGGGTTTGGGATTGCGTGGTGGATTTAGGGTGGATGGAGAGGGGGACGGATCTCTTGTTCCTATAGGTGGATGGGTGGATGGATGGATGATAGGTAAATGGATGGATGGATGATGGGTAGGTAGGTGGATGGATGATGGGTGGGTGGCAAGATTAATAGGTGGATGTATGCATGGATGGATGATAGGTGGATGGGTGGATAGATGATGGGTAGGTAGGTGGATGGATGATGGGTGGATGGCAAGATTAATAGGTGGATGTATGTATGTATGGATGAATGGATGGATAGATAAAAGGATTGATGTAAAGCTGAACATATGGATGGATGGATGGATAGATAGGAGGACTGATGTAAAGTAGAACATATGGATGGATGGATGAACGGATGAATGGATGGATAGATAGGTGGATTGATGTAAAGTTGAACATATGGATGGGTGGATGGATGAATGGATGGATAGATAGGTGGACTGATGTAAAGTCGAACATATGGATGGATGGATGGATGGATGGTTGGATGAATGGATGGATAGATAGAAGGATTGATGTAAAGTTGAACATATGGATGGATGGATGGATGGATGGATGGATGGATGAATGAATGGATAATTAGTTGGACTGATGTAAAGTTGAACATGTGGATGGATGGATGGATGGATGGATGGATAATTAGTTGGATTGATGTAAAGTTGAACATATGGATGGATGGATGGATGGATAGATAGGTGGATTGATGTAAGGTTGAACATATGGGTGGATGAATGGATGGGTAGATAGGAGGATTGATGTAAAGTTGAACATATGGATGGATGGATGGATGGATGGATGGGTAGATAGGTGGATTGATGTAAAGTTGAACATATGGATGGATGGATGGGGAGATAGGTGGATTAATATAAGATTGAACATATGGGTGGATGGATTATCAAATCATGTGAGGAGGCTTAGAATAATAAAAAGAAAATAGAAAAAAATTGAGAAACATTTTCCTATTTTGAACGTTTGAATTTTAAATTGTCATAAAAAATAATTGTAAATTGCAATTTTTTTTATGAAAATACTGAGTTGATTAGCTCAGCAAATGACCATTCTTTTTTGTAACAATATAGTTTCCATTTTCGAAAACAGAAATTATCTTTAGTTATTTGAATTTCTATAGTTTACCGGTACAGTTGGCTATCTGAAAAAAATTGTCCTGTGAATATTACATAAATCAATATACTCTTACA
>NC_134803.1:38685033-38712533 GCF_046742065.1 Oratosquilla oratoria
AGAAGGAACCACATACTCAGGATTTTAGCTAACAACTCAGATAATCAGGAACCGGATTTGTTCTTCTAGTAGAAGTGACCTTTAATATGAATAAAATGTGTTTTGGAAGATTGCGAATCCATTGATTTATTGATAACTTTTTCTTGGTAGCTATGTAATGAAGCGGTGGGGATGAACCATGTTCGGCTATCAGGTCTTGAATTGGAAGAACTGTGTCCTTTTGTATTGCCTCTCTTCCCCCCCTCCTCTCTCTCTCTCTCTCTCTCTCTCTCTCTTAGTGTATATGCTTTAACACGGCCATCCCCTTGTTAGGGAGGAAAGTAATTTGGTATATGTACAAATTTAAAGGCAGTTTGACATCATTCTATGAACAAGTTCTTCAACTTAAAGACAAAGGAAATTACGTGGGAATAATAGTGTTCTATCTTATTTAGACAAAATTCTAGAAATAATAAACACAATCTACTCCGCTGACCTGTGACATACTAGTTCTGTGCAAACATATCTTTCATTGTTGAATATCTAATTCATTTCTACATTATTTTTCTGACGATGATTTTTTTTTACAACAGAAACAAGGCAACAATTTTTTTTTTTTTTTTTTTTTTTGCAAAACTTGGATGCATCAAGATGGGTCAGATGGAGTTCCTGGATGAAACGTGTCCATCCACATCCACCATCCGCAATCCACCCCGTCATCCGAATGAGAAAACGTCTCTCCCGGAACGAGAGAACGTTTCCCGGAACGAGAAAACGTTTTCCCGGAACGAAATAACGTTTACCAAGAACGAAAAAAACGTTTACCCAGAACAGAAGAACGTTACCCAGAACGGAAGAAAGTTTCCCCGTAACGAGAGAACGTTTACCCGGAACGACGGAACGTTTACTCTGAACGGAAGAAATTTCCCCCTGAACGGAAGAACGTTTTCCCTGAACGCTTACCCGGAACGGAAGAACGTTTTCCCTGAACGAGATAACGTTTACCCGTAACGACTGAACGAATCCTCGGAACGGAAGAACGTTTCACCGGAACGAGAGGCATAGATATCAATAGGCCGAATATTTTTTCCTTCCCAAATACAAGCCACTCCTTCAAATCAAACAAAAGACGACAGTTTTTCATGTTTTCCTGTGTTTGTGGATCTCTTTCAACTATGGCCAAAGAATTTTGGTCACGTTTACATGTTCGAGCCAAAGAGTCTGTCTGTCTGTCTGTCTGTCTGTTGGTCTGTCTGTCTCTCTTCTCTTTCTGTCACTGTCTGTCGCTGTCTCTCTTCTCTTTCGGTCTCCGTATGTCTCTGTCTCTGCCTTTGTCTCTTTGTCTCTGCCTGTATATCTGTCTCTATCTGTCTATCTGTCTGTCTCTGTATCTGTCTCTGCCTGTCTATCTGTCTCTGTCTGTCTTTCTGTCTCTGTCTGTCTGTCTATCTGTCTCTCTGTCTCTGTATATGTGTGTCTGTCTGTCACTCTCTCTATCTCTCTCTCTCTCTCTCTCTCTTTCTCTCTCTCTCTCTCTCTCTCTCTTTTGGAGGTCTCTTTATTTTTGAGAATTCATACCCTATCTTCATGTCACCCGGATGTTTACGCTCTTCAGGAACAAACATACAAAGTTCCAGATTCTATCACAAATTCTTCGTCCGAGTTCATTAGCGTCTCAGCTGAGAACTCAAATGTAACAAAAAACATTACTCTGGTTCCCTGTGGAAGAGCCTTCGTAAAAACGCATGTTTTGTTTCTTTTTTCTTTTATTCTCTCTGAACGGACCCATACCATCAGGTCAGAACAAACCAATTCTTTTCTTTCCTGCTGGTGATGGTCCTCCTAGGCGGCTCCTTCCTTCCTTCCTTCCTTCCTTCCTTCTTTATTCGCCAACCGAAGAAAGCTTCTGGCTGTCTGACCTTGAGACCATCCAGCAAAGACAAGCGACATGACGTCACACGCCTTAGTCTTCCACTCTGCAAGACTTCGAAGCTCAGCCAATCACGAACGCGACTCCCGACGTCTGGACTTGAAGACTTGAAGACTTAAAGACTTGAAGACTTGAAGACTTGTCTTGAGGGCTTCTGTTTGGTCTTGTTGACCAAAAGAGAGCAAGGTGATCAATTCTTGGACGTCACTTGAATACGCAGACTCTTACGGAGTTCATCTAGTCCATGGACTAATTCATTGTCCTCATGCAATCAAATCGATGATGTAGACCCATCCACTGGTTTTGCGTTACCTCTGACAGGAGAGTTCATTTATCTTGACGTCTTATGAAGTGATGAAATGTCTGGGAAGTACTTCACTCCTCCACGGCACTCGGGACTTTCTTAATCTAAGTTAAAAATATATATATTTTTTACTTTCGTCAGAAGTGCAATTTGTCAACTGGAGTAAATGGCTGACGTCACGTGGGGGATGGCCTCGACCCTCACCAGACATCGATATCTATTATAAGAACGGGTCATCTAAGAATAGCTTCTTTTTTGACACTACTTAATCGCATTCGATTTTATGTCTCAGCTCAAGGACAAAAAATCCCATAACTTATGAAAGGATATGCGGTTTATATTGGCAATATGCATTCACAGTGGGATATATATACATACTCATCGATACATTCCATGTCAAGCAACATACACATGATATATATTATATATATATATATATATATATATATATATATATATATATATATATATATGTATATATATATAATGTATTTACATATCGCATATACATATGCACAGCGCATACACAAAACATATACAACATATACGCATAACATACACATACGAGCACACACAAGCAGACTGGATGATCATCGCATACGTACAGACACGTACACACTCACACTCTCACAGACACACGTAGGCACACGTAGGCACAATTTGGCCCTTCGTGCCTCTTGAGAAGCCACCTCTGGTCCGCCCGCTCTTGGGGACTCCAATCACAGATCCCCCCACCCTCCCCCCCTTCCCCCCCTCCCCCTCACCCCGAAAACTTTTTTCTAAGTTTTCTAACGGGGCTTTATTGTATCACATCCCTGATTTCCTCAGATTTTTGCCCCGTGACCCTTTTTCCTGCACGAAATTTACTTTTTTTTTTTCTTCCAAATATCAAAGAGTTCCTAAAATTGGAGAGTTCCGAAAAATTAAGAATTTCTGGAATTCGCAATGCAGAGAATCAAAGGATTACAAAGGAGGAGCATGCCGACAGGAGACCTTTTGGTCCATAACTAGGTCGGATGTGAAAATAATTATAATAATGATAGATAAATAAATAACATTCCATACATTCTATCGCGGTAAACGCAAGGCGGAGGGTGGAGGTGGAGGGGTGGGGGGTCAGAGAAGCCCTGGGTCGATGGAAGCCCGACTCAGACCTTAGACCGTCTCTCAAGACCTTGGTCTGGCATTGGTCTGCTCCTAAGCTGGCTGAGACAGACCAACGTCTGGTCTCGTCTGCAGACCTTTCTTTCTATTGAAGAAAGTTAAAGAAAAAATCTTTCCCGAGATCCTCTTCGCCGTTCACTCGAACTCACGAAGTCGAACGATCCCGACAAGATGGAAATGTAAGACCCGTTTCACACGTATCGACTTTTCGCCGTGCGCCGTCAACGACACGACGTCGTGCGCTTAAATAGCCATGCGTGTCTATGGACGCTTTCACACGTGGTCGTGGTTGTGACGTGTGAAAGCCTCCATAGACACGCACGGATATTTGAGAGCACGACGATGTGTCGTGGACTGCACACGGCGAAAAGTCGATACGTATGAAACGAGCCTAAGACCAAAAGGCCTTCGTCGGAATAAAATATGTCAAGTGCGTCCTCTCCTCAAAGTGGATACCCGCAACCTCGGAACCCCTTCGTTCCGGCAACGCTCTCGAAGACGAAGTCCGTCCAAGGGTGAGATCAGGCAAGGTCATCATATTAAGACAACAGGGCAGGACTCGTGGTCATGTATCTAAACTGGACAGATTTAGGTTTAAGAAGTAAATAGGCAAGAACTAGTTTACCAAGACAGTAGTTAACGCATAGAATATATTTAGTACCCATGTAGTGAGCGCTGATACTATTTGTTGCTTTAAAAGAAGATTAGATAACTTTATGGGTAGGAATGAGAGGTAGTAAGGGACGTGTAACTGCTTAGTGTAGGCCTCATGGTCTCTTGCAGTCTACTCCACATATCATGGTGAGTCTTTTCATGTTTTTTTTTTTTGGGGGGGGGGGGCTGAAGGTAAACTTCTTTATCTTTTATATAATTTATGGATTCATATACCGTTCTTATATTTATTCATGTATATATTTATTCATTCATTTATTCATTTACTAATTCACCTATTCATGAGGAGGTAAGATGAGAAGTGGAAAGGGGTAGTGGATGGGAGTGGAATGGGTGGGAGTGGAATGGGTGGGAGTGGATCCATGCCTTTGCGTTGGCTACCTCCCATATAAGGGGGGAAAAGCTCTTGGTTGATAGATTTATTATTCATATATTCATCTACTTTTTTTCTTTCTACTAAAGACATTGTGTCCCACTAAATGGATTAAATTCAATCATCTAAAAAAAAAAAATAATAAAAAAAAAAAATTGTGAAGGACGGATGAGAACAGATACAGCACAGAACTGAACAGATTACCTAAGCGGGAATATGCTAGACAGTAGCTGAAATAATGCTAGATTGGCAAAAATAATGCTGAATCTTTTGTACCTCTTAATAAGTTGGGTTTCTACTACATCTTTTAATTGATATAGTATCATTTCTATGAAAAAATAGGCAAAAACCTAATAAACTTATGATAAATCTGGTCTCGTTGGTCTACGTGTTCGGCGGGTGAAACTATTATTACAAATAAAGCAAAATAAAGTAAAACGAAATAAAATTGAATAATAAATAAATCCATAAGTAAATAAAAACAATACTTAAATAAATGGATAAATAAATTGATAAATAGATAAATATATAAACAAGTAAATTGATCAATCACGGCACAAAGTCGTCATGGAAAGAAATCATTGCAGTATGGAACCCTGAGAGATAAAACATCGTTCAGGTTTTCCATTCAAATTTAGACAAATAGATATAAATAGAGAGATACAAAGAGAAAGAGGACCAGGCGTTGATAATAAGGATACGTATGTATGATTACATCGGGCTAGTGTGATGTCTTGTTCAGACAAAACACATAAAACACGCGCGCGCACATAGACACACACAGACAGAAAGACACACACACATACACACACGCACACAGAGACAGACAGACAGACAAACACACACGCACACACACACACACACACACACACACACACACACACACACACACACACACACACACACACACACACACACACACACACACACACACACACGAATCCAATCCACCACCATTCTGCTACATGTATGCTCTGTCCTTACCTAAAACCAATTACTGTATCCATCCAGACATACCCAGCGTGTCTTTGTGAAGATGGACCATGCAGAAGAGAAGCCAGACTTCTGCCCTGCAAAGGCCTCCCTTAAGATTCCCAACCGAGCGTGGGTGGTGTCTCCAATGCTTTACTACTACTACATGCGCACATAGTATACAAGCTATGGTCATGTATGCTGTATAAAGCTTTAGGGTGGGTTGATATAACATCATAAGAAAGGAGTAGGCTGCAAGAGACCATAAGGCCAACACTAGGCAGATCCATGTTCTTTACCACCTGTACTCTCTACCTATAAAGTTATCTAATCTCAACACAACCAATTGTCTTAGCGCTCGCTCGTCTATTCCATTTGTTAACAACTCTACTGGGGAACCAGCTCTTGCCTATTTCCTTGTCAAATCTATATTTGTTATTGTAGTCTTCAGCCCAACTTATGGTATGCTGTTTCGGGGAGGCAACATTCGCAAAGTTCAAGATTTGTTCAAAAGTGGGAATGTGAACACGTAAGACATGATGTCGAATAGAATTTTTGTCGTTGTTTTTCCTTGTATACCGAGAATATTGACGCAATTTATGTAAATTTAATTTGGTTGTGTGGCTACTGCAGAACAGAACAGTGAAATGTAATGAAAGCTAAATATTTGTCAAGTTGCGGGTTCATAAAGTGGATGAATGAAGAGAAATAGGTAATGGAAGCTAGGATAGAAATAGAAATCAATAGAAATAGCAGGAAACAGAGATAGATATACATACATGCATACATACGTGCATACATACATACATACATACGTACATACCGTACATACAATGTGTGTGTGCGTGCGTCTGGGTGTATGCGTGTGGTAATACTTGAATGGTCTAATGAATGGATAGTAAAATCAAGGTAAAAAAAAATGGAAGAATAAGAAAAGACTTGGCACGAGTTGACTGGAAAATCCAACGCGATGGGTGTGGTCACATGGATGTAGGTCAGAGGATGAAATCATCCAGAGAAGATGCATGGATGGATGAAAATGGATGCAGATAGACGGAGTAGAGCAACGAAAATGAACATGTGGATGACTGAGTAACATAAATAGACAAATAAATAAAATCACTGAAATAAGTGGATGTATGAAGGTGTGTATATGTGGAGACACTCCACTACAGAAGGATTGTGAAGTCCTATGGCCATCTGGTGGATAAGGGTGGAATGGCCTAGGGTGGAGTGGCCTTGGGTGGATGGGTGTGGACGAGTGTGTAGTTGTGGACCAGTGGGTGTGAAACAGTGGGTGTGGAGAGACGGGTGGATGGGAAGCCGCGAGATCAATAGACAGCGAGTGGAGGTGGAGCGGGAGTGGAAGGTGGAGGAGGTGAAGGGGTTGGTTGGAAGAAAGCTTGCAGAGGTGGAATAGTTATGTGGAGGAGGCAGGGGCTGTAAGTGGAAGGGGAAGAGAAGACGACGGAGGAGATGGAATAGGAGAAGGAGGAGGTATAAAAGAGGAGAAGAGGAAGAAGAAGAGAAGGGAGAGTTTGAAAAAAGAAGGAGGAGGAGGAGGAGGAGGAGGAGGAGGAGGAGGAGGAGGAGGAGGAGGAGAAGGAGGAGGAGGACGGAGGAGGACGAGGAGGAGGAGGGAGAGGAGGAGAAGGGCGAGGAGGAGATGTGAAGAAGGGTCTCTGCCATTTACTGTGCTGGTGCAGTTTTTCTTGTTAGATGCATGTTAGAGATGATGTTAGCTACTTGAGGGTAATAGAAAGCAATGAGACTATATAACGCAGTAGGGTCCTGATGTAGTTAATGTAGAAACAATCTTGTATTGTTGGGCTTGATCAAATGTACAGTCACAAACAAAAGTTTTGACACACACTACAGTTCACGACGTCAATATGATCTATTTTTTGTCAAGTATGTGATATATTCTAATATGTACTATTTAGCTTATTGTTAGGTCATTTTCTTGAATACATAAAAGGAAGTGTAAGGAAAAAGTATTATAAAATATTCTGGTTCTGTAAAAAAATTTTGTTCGTGACTGTATGTCCAAGGTGTTTGTTAAATTAATTATCAGTTCGTCAAAGTTAATTCGTAAGAGCAGAAATAAACAAAATAATTCTCGATGTTAAATCTACTTGATCCACACAGATAATGGAGGGAAAAAGGAAAGAAAGAAAAAAAAAAGTAGAAGGAATATTGATGAAAAAAATAATTAGTGATAAATTTTGAGGTAATTTGAATTATATGTGTAGTAAATCTGGAAAAGCCTCTTGTATATCAACTGTCACATACAATGTGATTTTAGTTGGGTGAGCTAGATTACGAGTTTAGTATCCTATAGTGGTTCGTTTTGGTGAGAATACGAGTCTAACTGTAGCTGTAGTTTAGCCTTAGTAGTCCACTGCAGGATCGGCCTAACCCCTGAACAACGACACAACCTCTGTAATTCATCACGGTACAAATACATAATTTTGATATATATATATATATATATATATATATATATATATACATATATATATATATATATATATATATATATATATATATATATATGAAACCTTAAGGTTAAGAGGGTTAATTATTTTCCATGTAACTCTGTAGAGTCTACTGAATCGTACTATAGAATTCTTTATGCTTGTTTGTTTAGAAGTTCAGGCTTTCTTAGCTCAAAAGAAGATATCTTAGTTGATGAAGAGGCTGATGAAAAATAGATTAATCAACATTTGACAAAAAGATAAAAGAAGTGGATTAATATCTAAAAGTGCGACCAGATAGGCGAGTAGATAGATTAACTAATTTGTCAAATGATCATTCAATACATATACACAAGAGTATTTCTTTAAGGAACAAACACACACTAAAACGAAAAAAATGCTCTCAAGTTTTCATCCATTTCATATATAATCCAATAAGATTTTATCCAAACTTGTTGACATAGTTAAGTATCAAGGCACTGACCAAGACTTTTGGTTTGGACTGTGAGAAAGATTTATTAGACGACTTTCTAGCTACAGCAAAGAACCTGATTTCGCTCTCGACCTAGAAATTGCAAACATTAGACGGTTCATGAAACAGCATAACGAGCTTTTGATTGTTCAGAACAGCTGTCATTAGTTCTGAATGACCTGAACAGGAGTCATGCACTAATGGAACGATTTGTGCATGGCTACGGCCTTTGGATATTGTGTACAGCTACACAGAAAACTATCGTTAGTAGGGGTGTCGAAACATTCGCTAATGAACATAACCTTATGATACCGAAGGGTTGGTATTTCTGGGGTTCGAATTGTTCGAATTCCTTCTGAATGAATATGAATCGAATAATAGTTCCGGATTTCATATGGATTCACTATAACATAATAATCTTATTTCCGATGGAGACTTCAACTTGTCTCAAATAGTTTCGTTGTTTTGTGTCAAAATGATTAGCGTGATTTACTAACGATAGTTTTCTGTGCAGCTGTACAAATGGAGGAAGGGGGAAGGGAGGGGGAGAAGTTCATTGGCTGTCTGACCATTCGGTTCTTAACGAGACCAAGCGGCAATAACCAGCGCTTCTATCCTTTGGGAGGTGTTGTCATGGAGATGGTACAGGAGATATTTAAGGAGGGAAGGGGAACGGGGACCGAGCGTCAGCCCCTCGGGGCTCCAGTGCCAGATGGAAGCAGGTTTCGAAGAAAGGCGGCAGGGGGGTAATTCTCTCTGAACATAAGAATGAAAGAGTCTGCAAGAGACCATAAGGCCTAAAATAGGCAGTTCCATGTCCATTACCACCTATTATCCCTATCCATAAAGTTATCTAATCTTCTCCTAAAACGACCATTTGTTTCAGCACTCACTACATCGTTACTAAGTCTATTCCATTCAATAACCTTTTATTATTAAACCTATTCTTACCTATTTCCTTCCTAAACATAAATTTGTCTAACGTGAATCTATTACTACGAGTCCTGCCCTATTGTCTTAATATGATGACCTTGCTTGCGTCACCCTTGTTAAAGCCTTTGATCCATTTGAATATCTCTGACGTATGTCGTTGACCCTTCGCTCAATTATTTTAGGTTATTCTTTGCTTAACATAGGGAAAGGGATTAAGCATAATTATCTATGGATGAACTCAACTCAGAGATACTCTTTGATGGGAAGGATGAAAGGAAGATTCCTTGCATGTATGACGGATAATCACGAAATGTTTTGGACGCTCAAAACACGGAGGCAGGAAAGTGAATTAGTAATGATTATTGTGTGCGTGTTTGTGTGTGCGTGCGTGTGTGTGTGTGTACGTGCGTGTGTGTGTGTGTGTGTGTGTGTGTGTGTGTGTGTGTGTGTGTGTGTGTGTGTGTGTGTACAAGTGTACATGTGTGTGTGTTTGTGTTTAGTTAAATGATCACAACAACGACCAGTTATCAAGTGTGAATTGTCTATTACTATCAGTCACTCGAAGATGCAATGGACTTTTCGTCGATTTCTGTCCAAATAATTTTTTCAACAAATAACGAACATTTGTTTATTTTGTTTCTCCTTATCGTTGCATGTAGTACATTTTGGTGAAAGTATATATAGTATATATATCAATCGTGTATCTTTTGTGGTGGATCGTTATTTGTGAACGTTTTGCTTCGATGAATGCAGATTCAGGCTGAAGTTGATACCTCATATATATATTCTTTATATATTGTTAAAGGGAAATTCCACTTTCGAAGAAAAGAAAATTGTAGTACGAAGATACGTATATTACGATCACTGTGTGATCCTCTTCAGCGTGGTTATACATTTGGGTAGGTGGATCACAGAGTGATCATAATATACGTATCTTCGTACCACATTTTTTATTTTCTCCGAAAGAGGGATTTACAGTTCATCTTACAAATGTATTAGAGCCTTTAACTCGCTTGGATTTTATGTTATTGATTTTTGACCTCCGTTACTAAAAAATAAAAATAGATGGAATAAATATCCAGGAATCATCGGGCTTTTAGCAAAAATAACCACTAGGAAGACAAATTTCTCGACCACAGGTTATGTGCAATATATACATAACACATGTAAACATACATAAATACATGCATATATGTATACATGCATAATACATAAACATATACATACGTAAGTATACTTGAATATAAAAATACACCTCTTCATTAAAACCTACTTCATAATGGTGTAAAGTCTCGACAGTGAAGCGTTCTTAATGGGAGTCTTTGTGTGTGGAGTAAATGGCTAAATTCTTGAGACGAGCTGCAGCGGCAACGGGAGGAGTACTCGCCAGAAAACAAGGAAACAGCCAAAAGGTAATTGGTGCTTTGCGCGGGAGATAATGGATCTTATGAGGAAATCTTCCCTCCCCCCTCCTATCTCTCTCTCTCTCTCTCTCTCTCTCTCTCTCTCTCTCTCTTCCACTCTCCCACTCTCTCTCTCTCTCCTCCCCATCACAGCCCCGGAATAGTCAACAGGATAGCTTCCTCCTCAGTTGTGCCTGTGTGAGGAAGATTTTCCTCCATCCATTGATGAGTCTGGAGGCGATAATGAGGGATGGTGATAACGAGAGTGACCAACTTTAATTTTTTCGGGTGATTATTTTGGTGGTAACCCGGTTGGCGGAAATAGGCAAGAATTGGTTTACCAGCAGGGAAGTTAATGAAAGGAATAGACTTAGTAACCATGTGATAAGCACTGAAACAGTTGGTTGTTTGAAGAGAAGATTAGATAACTTTATGGATAGGGATGACAGGTGGTAAGGGACATGGAACTGCCTAGTTTAGGCCTTATGGTCTCTTGCAGTCTCCTACATTATGTTCTTATGAGTGTTGTGATGGTGTCAACACCAAATTTTTGATATTTGAATTTGGTTTTTTAGTCCGTTCATCTTAACATGACTATCTTAATGTCTAGATGTGACCTTAACTGAAGTAATCTCATCTAACTGCCGGCTGGCGAATTTATTTCATTAGCAAAAACTCTGTCCCTTAGTGAGTCGTATGCAGAGTGCAAAAGTAATTTCAATGCCAATGAATGTCTTAACTGGAGAAGGATCCGCGGTACTTTCCATTAAGAAAGCTGGTTCCTTACGCCATTCGCGGTTATAACAACACAGATAACCACGTAATTATGAGAAAATTGTTGTGCGCATAGTTGCAACGGCCGTGACATAAACAGCAAAGGTATATCTATGAAACACATACGTACAGAGGCGGTGGGCGTATAATGCGTATATGGCGTGGTCATCACAACCTTGTTATGATCCTTGGGGCTCCTTCGGGTAATGCAGCGGAGGAGGTAATGACCAAATCAGATACAGAGACAAAGGTGACGACAGTCTTGCTGCATTAATGCTCCTGTTTACTGAGTCCATCCCCGACGTTAAGGGCGATTATTGGTTTCGATAACACAGTGTTGACGACCAAGCTGGCGGTACGGGTACGATCTCAGAAAGGTCAAAGTGCAGACGCACAAGAAAGTCACGTCGGACTCTACCATTTTCGTCATGTGTACATAACATTACTGATTATTTGATTACATATATTGTAGAATCCTAGTTCCGCATTTTCATTCATTAACTAATTAGTTGATCTATTTTTCTATATATTTACAGTATTTTTAGATTACATTTTGGTCATAATTGGAAACCTTATGCGCTCCACACCCTGCCCATCCTCCATAATCAAATTTCCTTAAATGACAGATTTCATAAAATTGTCAGTTCAATCTGGAAAAGCACTGAAGCTGTCTAAAAAAAGTGTCTCTTATCGGGAATCATAAGAATTAGAATCCATTATTCTAAGGTTTATTATGGTTGTTGCGAAGTGCGAGCTGCTGCTGTACTGCTTACGAGCTGCCAAGTAGCACTTACAGGTAATATACTTCTGGGAATAAGCATAATGCAACTTGATCAACAACAGCTGCTATTGAGCATAACATTGATTTACAACGAAAATGCATAGCGATCGTGAGAACCAGTCTGATGGTGATGGTGGTGATACTGGTGATGGTGGTGATAGTGGTGATGATGGTGATGAAAGTCCTCTTGTAAAACATGTCACTATGTGCACCGATAATGGTGCCACACTGGATAGCAGAGGTGGCGCTGGTGGTGGGAACGGTGAAAGCAGAGATGACAGTGGTGGCAGCGGTGGGAACAGGAGCTCGCGTAGTGCGCAGGGCATCCGCTAGATGGCGACGAGGAGAGCCCGTTGCCACCCCGTCATGTGGGAGACAAAAGAGTTGCCCAGATCTGCATAATAACATGAGGGAAAGTCCAATTAAGGGCCACTCAGGGAGAAAGCCCAAAGAAAATTGGAGAAAGAGAGAGAGAGAGAGAGAGAGAGAGAGAGAAAGAGAGAGCAAGAGAAAGAGAGACATAGAGAGAGAGACAGAGAGAGAGACAGAGAAAGAGAGAGCAAGAGAAAGAGAGACAGACAGAGAGAGAGAGAGAGAGAGAGAGAGAGAGAGAGAGAGAGAGAGAGAGAGAGAGAAAGAGAGAGAGAGGAAACAAGAAGACAAAATGTCATATAACACAGACCTGTCATTTGAAATTAACAAATGCAGCAGTGATTGCACGTATTACAAGCCATCTTTGTGACATTCAATCAAATCCTTTGAACCAGAGGGTAACTGTGACTCTTCACGCATATGGACCTAACCCCGTGACAGAACCCGTAGACAATGTTGACTAAAATTGAGTAATTAGGTATGTAGAGAACACTGGGGACCAGATGCATCATTCATTAGGTAATCTGGATGAAATTAGGCCCCACAAAATAAATGGTCCTCACGTCTCTCCCCTTCGCATTACGTACAGAACAAAATGTCAGCCTCGTGACGTGGGTTGGTGGAGGCCTCCCTCTCCTCCACGTGACGTCACGGCGCATGCGCGCAAATGGTCAATATGGCGTCACATGGCGCACCAGCTGCGAGTGAATGATGATGGTGGAGGGTGGAGAAGGGGGGGGGGTGGACAACTTTGAGGAACTTTGCGTTTCGTATCAACTCCGTTACTAGAGCCTCCAGACGAAGTGCACTGGAATACCTCCTCCTCTCTCCTCCTCCCCTCCTCCCTCCTCCCCCTCCTCCTCCTCCCTCCTCCTCCTCCCCACTTCCTCTCCTCCGACCCCCAACCACTCCGGCCTCCCCTTTTCAGAAGTGTGTTTGTGTTTGATTTCGAGTTTGTCTCTGATCTCCCCAAATTACTCGCTGCCTCACGACTCTCATTATCGTTATGCTTTATCTGTTCTTTTCATGTTGTAGACGGGACCTTTCTAGGGTTGACGACATATATATATATATATATATATATATATATATATATATATATATATATATATATGTATATATATATATACATGTATATATATATACATGTATGCGACCCATAACTTCAGGGGTTGGCAGTGCACCCCACAGACTAGCGAAATGTCTACGCTATCACAGGCAATGGGATCGATCAGCAATACACATTTGAAAAATTCTAACGATCTTTTGACAAGACTAAAAGATTTAGATTTCACGAGAAAGAAGTAAGCTATGATGTCAAGGCATTATACATATGTATATATATATGTATACATATATATATATATATATATATATATATATATATATATGTATATATATATGGCATGTTTGCTCATATTTCCGGTCACATTAAGAATTGTCACCCCAGAACGCCTACATGAAGAATCGTCACCCATGAGATCCCACCTGAATTGTCACCCCAGTACGTCGAATATTAATAGTGGAATAAAGATTAGATTAGGTTAGGTTAGGTTAGGTTAGATTGAATGAGGGTTATACTTATTGTCACCAACTTAAACAACCGAAGAATTGTAAACCCAGGAGGCCTACATGGAGAATTGTCACCCCAGGATAGCCCACAGGAAGAATTGTCACCCTGTCGAAGTCTGAGGTGACGATTCTTCATGAGATCCCATACTTCAATTTGTATTTTGTTGGCTCATGAGTTTCTTGCGTGTTGCCATTCAGTTGTTTTGATGCTTCTGTCTTCTTGTACGATTTTATTTTGGCCTCCAACCTTTTTTTTTCAGATTTTCGAATTTCCAAAAATCCTGATGCTGACGAGGGAAAGGGAAGGGGGAGAAGAGGGGAGGGAGTAGAACGAGGAGGTCGATTAAAAGAGAGAAAAAGTAATGATGGAGTAAAATCAAGTGAATGGGTTAGGGGAAGGACCCAAAGTAGACCAGACAACCTTCCCGCAGAGAAGGTCACGTCGAACACAACAACTGGAACAGAAAAAAAAAAAAAAAAAAAAAAAATGAAGGACTGAGCAATAGGGTGCCATAAGTTGCCTCTCTCTCACTTCCCCCCTCCCCCATTTTTTCTTCTTCTCTCTCTCTCTTTCTCTCTCTCTCTCTTTTTTTTCTTTTTTTGCCATGGGGGGGAGGAAGAAAACACAACAAGATCCTGTAGGAGACACCGAAACCATAAGTCCTAGAATCAAACTAGGGACATATGTCATGTCGGCTTCTAGAAACTAGGAAGTTCCTCTGTCAGCAGTTTTCGTAATAAAATCTAGCTGTCAGCCCCTTTAGTCAGTACAATAGGCTGACCGGCCGAGGGATGAACGTAGTATGGTAGTATGAAATTATTTCTTATATAAACCTAGTGAATCGATTCCTCAAATGTTTCTGTTTATTAATTTCTTTGTTTATAAATCTCCTTCTTTCTTCTTATATCTCCTTTATTCTTGTGTTCTTATATGGATAGGGATGAGAGGTGGTAATGGACATTGAACTACCTAGTGTAGGCCTTATGGTCTCTTGGAGTCTCTTTCATTCTTATGTTCTTATGTTCCCCTCCGCATAATGCATACATCCCATACCCCTTATCCCTAAAGCAATTCATCAAACAGATGAGATTATAAACATTATGTTGTGTATTTGTACACAACCGTCATAGTAAGCATTCGTTTCTTTGAGCTCTTGGGAGCCTCTGGTGCATCCCCAACCATCTTCTTTTCGCCAACCGTCGTGAGTTCGTTTAAAGTAGAAACGACTTCGGTTACGATCTTCTGGTGTTCGGATATACAAATGTCAAATTACCTTTGCGCCATAGAATGAGAAACTGAATGGTAAGGCAAAAGAGGGTAAACCTTTACGAAAGTTAGAAATAATGTTGAAGTGTTCTTAGGGAAGTCTGGAATAGTGTAACCAAAGCTTTCTTCTAGCTTTTCAAAGTCACAACGATTGGTGAGGATCGGTCCAGGGTGAAATGGCATTAAGAATCACGGGTCTGGTGTAAAATGGCAATTTTGTTTCACTGGTAAAAACCCCCCCCCCCCCCCCCCCACACACACACACACCCTTGTCACAAAGGGACAAAAACGGAGCATCATGGGTAACAGAAAACGGGATGAAAGGACCCTCTGGAGTGGGGGGGGGGGTAGGAGGAGGGGGGAAAAGAAGCCACCGGAGAGGGGACGGGGTGAGGGGGAAGGGGGGGGGGAGACAGAACGGATGAAAATGGGGAATTAGGTAGAGATAGTGTGGGGAGGAAATGGGTGTGAATATCGAGGAGGTGCAAGTTCAAACACAGCGGGAGAATTGCCCCCCCCCACTCCCTCCTCAACCCCATTCGTACTGGGTGGCATTTTGTCCGCTGTTCCGGCTCCCATCCATCCGTCTTGCCTCACCCCTTCCGGGTTGGAAAGGAGGAAGAGGAGGAAGCGGAGGAGGAGGAAGAGAAGGACGAGGAGGACGTGGAGGAGGAGGAAGACGTTGAGGAGGAGGAGGACGTTGAGGAGGAGGAGGAAAAGGAGGAGGAAGCGGAAGGGGAGGGAGAGAAGGACGAGGAGGAGGGAGACGTGGAGGATGAGGAGGACGAGGAGGATGAGGAGGACGTGGAGGATGAGGAGGACGTGGAGGATGAGGAGGAGGAAGATGAGGAAGGAGGAGAGGAGGAATGCGGAGAGGAGGAGAAGAACACGGATAAAGATGTGGATGGAGATGAAAATGAAGACGAAGACTGGAGTAAGGACAAAGACAAGGAGGACAAGGACAAGGACAAGGACAAGAAGAAAGACGATGAAGACAACGACGGCGATGATGACGAAGTCAAAAATGAAGAAGACAGAGATGAGGACGAGAGGAGGGGGATAAGGAGTAAGAGGAAGAGGAAGAAAAAGAGAAAAAAGAGAAAGGAGGAGGAGGATAAAGAGGAGGAGGAGGATAAAGAGGAGGAGGAGGCGGGGAAGGAAGAGAAGGAGAATGAGGATGAGGAGGATGAAGATGGCGATGATAATGAGGAGGAGGAGGAGGAGGAACAGGAGGAGGAGGAGGAACAGGAGGAGGAGGAGGAACAGGAGGAGGAGGAACAGGAGGAGGAGGAGGAACAGGAGGAGGAGGAGGAACAGGAGGAGGAGGAGGAACAGGAGGAGGAGGAGGAACAGGAGGAGGAGGAGGAACAGGAGGAGGAGGAGGAACAGGAGGAGGAGGAGGAACAGGAGGAGGAGGAGGTGGAGGAGGAGGAGGTGGAGGAGGAGGACGATGATGAGGAGGACGACGAGGAGGAAGACGACGAGAAAGAGGAGGACGAGGGGGACGAGGAGGAAGAGGGGGAGGTGATGTTCCTCTCCTTTGCAGCGAAAGCGATAAATCCAATCGCACCTCGTCTTCAATCTCAACTCTGCATCTTCCTCCTCCTCCTTCTCCTCCTCCATCACCTCCACGTGGTCCTCCATGGCCAACTCCATCCTCCAAGTTGGTCTATGCCTGTTCCACTTCTTCCATCTTCATTTTCTCCACTTCTTCCACTCTCAGCTAATCCATTCATAACAGACTATGTTTATCTTGTATTCTACATTTTTCTCCTTTATTCCACTCCTCTTCTCCCTCTTCCTCCACACTTCTTTAATTTCCTTTCCTCTTCTTCCTTTTCCTCCTCTCCCTCTTCCTCCTCTTCCTCTTCTTCCTCCTCTTCCTTTCTTTTTATCACTGCTTCTCATCGTATTTATGGTCGACTCCAAAGTCTATTGCCGTCAGCATTTTTAGGTGTTCCACTGACAGTCTACTTTTTCTTTCAATCATCTTTATTCTATTCTCCGCCTCCTCCTCCTCCTCGTCCTCCTCCTTCTTCTCCTCCTCCTCCTTCTTCTTCCCCTCCTCCTCTTATTCTCTCCCCTCTGCCTCCTACTATTCCCTCCTTTCCTCTTCCTCCTACTCTTCCCCCCTCTCCTCTTCCTCTTACTCTTCCCCTTCTCATCTTCCTCCTACACTTCTCCCCTCTGCTCTTCTTCCTCCTCTCCTCTCTCATCTTCCTCCTCCTCTTCCCCCTCCTTTTCCCTATCCTCTTCTCCCTCTCCTCTGTCCTCTCCTCTTCCGTCTCTTCTTCCTCTTCCTCCTCCTCCTACTCCTCCACCTCCTCCTCTTCCTGTTCCTCTTCCCGTTCGTTCTCACGCTTTGCCTCGATTCTTTCAGGTTTTCGGGATTTTCCAACTTCGAAACTGACTCCTTTCCTCTCCCACACACAACAGCTGGTCCCAAGTCTCAGTCTCTCAGTCTCCCAGTCTCCTAATCTCTTAGTTTCCTAGTCTTCCAGTCTCCTAGTCTCTCAGTCTCCCAATCTTTCAATCTTCCAGTCTCCCAGTCTTTCAGTCTCCTCTCAGTCTCCCAGTCTCTCAGTCTTCCACTCTCCTAGTCTTTCAATCTCCCAGTCTCTCAGTCTCTTAGTCTCTCAGTCTCCTAGTCTCCCAGTCTCTCAGTCTCCCAATATTACAATTTTCAATTCTCCCAGTCTTTCAGTCTTCTAGTCTCTCAGTCTCCCACTCTCCTAGTCTCTCAGTCTCCTAATCTTTCAGTCTCCCAGTCTCTCAGTGTCTCAGTATCTCAGTCTCCCACTGTCTCAACCTTTCAATCTCTCAGTATTTCAATCTCTTAATACCTGAATCTATCATTCTCTCAATATCTCAATATTTCAATATCTCAATCTCTCAATATCTCAGTCCCACTCACCTCATACACTCTCTCTCTCTCTCCCTCTCTCTCTCTCTCTCTCTCTCTCTTTCTCTCTTTCTCTCTTTCCTTTCTCTCGTCCTTCACATTGTAGCTGGCTCTCTATTTTCCAATAACAGCTGGTTTTGACCCTTTTTCGGCACTAGAGCTGGTTCCCCACACCAGCTGTTCCGCGTCCCTTCCCCTAAATTTGTGTGTCCTCACTCGACAGATGGTGGAGTCCTTCTTCGTGACACAAAGCTGGTTCTTCATCTCTCCTCACACAGCAGCTGGTCCTCCTCCCATCCAACCAGCTGTTCCTTACTTGCGCTGTCTCGTCATCGTCCTCTCTTCTCTTCTGTTATGATCCTCCTTTGTATCCCTCCTTGGTCTACTCTTCCTCTTCTGCCTCTTCCTCCTCCTCCTCTTCTTCCTCCTCTTCCTCCTACCCTTCCTCTTCCTCTTTCTCCTTCTCTTCATCCTATTCTTCCTCCTCCTCTTCCTCCTATTCTTCCTCCTCCTCTTCCTCCTATTCTTCCTAATCCTCTTCATCCTATTCTTCCTCCTCCTCTTCCTCCTCCTCTTCCTCCTCCTCTTCCTCTTATTCTTCCTACTCCTCTTCCTCCTATTCTTCCTCCTCCTCTTCCTCATTCGCTTCCTCCTATTCTTTCTTCTACTCTTCCTCCTCGATTTCCTCATACTCTTCCTCCTCCTTTTTCCTCACCTTCCCCCTCCTCTTCATTCTATTCTTCCTCCTCCTCTTTCTCCTCCTCTTCTTCCTCCTCTTCATCCCATTCTTCTTCCTCCTCTTCCTCCTATTCTTCCTTCTATTCTTCCTCCTCTTCTTCTTGCTATCCTTCCTCTTCTTATCCTTGCTTTTTCTTCCTACGTAGCACATTCCTTGTCCAACTCCTGGTCATTTCCTCTCATAACTCCTCGCTCTCTCCTCCACCTCCTCCCCGTCCTCTTTCTCCTCCTCTTCCTACTCCTCCTCCCCTTCATCTCCTCCTCTTCCTACTCCTCCTCCCCTTCATCTCCTCCTCTTCCTACTCCTCCTCCCCTTCATCTCCTCCTCTTCCTCCCCTTCATCTCCTCCTCCTCCTCCTCTTCCCCTTTCATCTCCTCCTCCTCCTCCCCTTTCATCTCCTCCTCCTACTCCTCCTCCCTTTCCATCTCCTTTTCCTCCTCTTCCTTCACCAGCTCCTCCACCCTACCTCCTCTCCTCCTCCTCCTCCTCCTCCTCCTCCTCCTCCTCCAAAAATCACATCACGCACGAATCACCTTCTTCCTCGACGTTTCCTGATTTCCTTCTCCTCTGCCTCTGCCTCTGCCTCTGCCTCCTCCTCCTCCTCCTCCTCCTCTCTTCCTCCTTCCCTGCACTCCTCTTGCAACTCCACTGCCACTATTGCTGCTCTTCCAGGGCGAGTGGGAGGGAGAATGAGGGGGAGGGGAGAGGGAGGGGGAAGAGAGGGAAGGGGGAAGAGAGGGAGGGGGAGAGGAGGGGAGAGGGAGGGAGGAAGAGGGGGAGGGAAAGGGGAGAGGGAGGGGAAGGGAGAGTAGGGAGAGAGGGGGAGGGGAGAAAGGGGGGAGAGGAGAAAGAGGGTAGAGAGGAGAGGGGGAAAAGGGGGAAAGGGAGGGTGGAGAGAGGGAGGGTTCAAAAGGAAGTAAGAGGGAGGGAGGGGTAGTGGGAGAGGGGGAAGGGCAAAGGAAGTAAGAGGGAGGGAGAGTGGGAGGGAGAGAGGAAAAAGAGGAGGAAAGGAATCATGAAGGGAAGAGGAGAGAGATATCACAAGAGAGGGAGATGAAGGAAATGAGAGTTAGGAAGAGAGAGGAAATGAGGGATGGAGGGAGTGTGTGATGGAGTTAGTGAGTGATTGAGTGAGTGAGAGAGGGAGGAGAGAGGGAGTGAGTGAGTGAGAGAAGGAAGGAAGGAGGAAGGGAGGGAAAGATGGAGGGAGGGGCGGAGGGAAGGGATGAGTGAGTGAATACGAGGGGAGAAAGGAGGAGGGAGGGAAAGAGGAGGGAAGGAGGGAAAGAGGAGGGAAGGAGGGAAAGAGGGAGGGAAGGAGTGAGGGAGGGAGGGAAGGAGAGGGGAAGGAGAGAGGGAGGGAAGGAGGGAGGAAAAGAGGGAGGGAGGGAGGGAGGAAAAGAGGGAGGGAGGGAGGGGAAAAGGAGAGAGGGAGGGAGGGAGGGGAAAAGGAGAGAGAGAGGGAGGGAAGGAGGGAAGGAGGGAAGGAGGGAAGGAGGGAAGGAGGGAAGGAGGAACTGCACAGGAGTGGAAAGAAGAGAAAAGAAGAGAAATGACGACAACTGGAAGGAGGATCGTTGAGAAATGATCACGTGACTGGGGAACCAAACGACGTGATAACGGAAAGGGAAGAGAGAAAAGTTGAAACACACGAGAGGGATCCAAGAGAGGGAAAAGAGAGGGGGAAAGGAGAGAAATATATAAGGAACAAGAAAAGAGAGAAGAGAAAGAGGGGAGGACGGTAGGGGGCAGGGTAATGGAAGAGAAGGGTCAGAGGTTGTTGTTGTTAGTTATTTCTTAGCGACCAGTGGGTTATGATACCGAGTTTGCGAGAGGGAACATATCGTTCTCTTGGGATCTTGCCAGAAAGCCTCCGTTCTTGTCATATTTCGAAGTCCCTCTGCGTGGTTGAACGTGGAAGCCTTCCGCTGTATTTCAATACGTGTATTATAACCAATAGAAGCTACAACGAAACTTCATTTTGGTCTAGTTGGACTATAACGTAGATGCACACCGTAAGATCAGGTCTTATTTCCATACGTTTATAACCAATAGAAGCGACAATGAAACTTCGTTTTGGTCTAGTTGGGCTACAACGTAGATACACATTGTAAGACCAGGTCTTATTTCAATACGTGTATAACCAATAGAAGCTACAACGAAACTTCGTTTTGGTCTAGTTGGACTACAACGTAGATGCACAGCGTATTACCAGAAGGTCTGTTCATTGCGCCTTTGGACAAAGACAAGTCCCAAGACTTCTTATCAATCGAGACAATTGGCCCTTTGCCACTAGTGACGTCATACCGATTAAGTATTTTTCTGAACGAAGTCTTCTTCGATTTTTTTCTTTTAAGTCTTCTACGACTACGTTATTCTTTCCGAAAGTCTTCTATAATTCAGTTAAGTTCTAGAAAGTGTCCTTCGATGGAGTTATTTTGGTCAAAAGTCTTCTACAAATGGGTTAATTTCGACTCAGAACTCTGGGCACCGTTGCTTCCTTTCAGCACAAAGATTTTTCGAAGTTGATTTTTCTTTCTAGAAAGATTTCCCAAAACTTATACAACGAAGTTCATTCCAATTCATAGCTGACGATTTGTGACGAGGCCTCTATTGAATCCCCTAGCCCCCCCCTCCCCCCTCCCCCTCCCACCTCCCCCAATCCCTCCTCCTCCTCCCCGACTTGTCTCCGTTCCACTGGGTCAGTTGATTGAACTTCGCGCTAATGTAGTTACAGGAACTACTTTTGTGATTTTTCTCTTGGAGTAGAGCTTATTTCTAAGGACAACATCAATATCACAAAAACTCTCTCTTTCTGTCTCTCTCTTTCACCCTCTCCCTCTCTCTCTATTTCTAATTCATTTTCTTATACACACGTACACACGTATTCGTACGCACGCACGGACGGACACACACACACACACACACACACACACACACACACACACACACACACACACACACACACGGCTTGTTGGTGCAGTGGTTAGTGTCGAGGGATATCACGTGGCAGACTCAAAATAAAACCCCGTTCAGGGATTCAAAAGCATCACATTACTGCATGCCGTTACTGGCCTTCTTAGTAAAATGTGTGGCTGTGGAAAAGTAAGATTAAACCATTACCCGTGACTTGGGTCTAAGAAATAAGTTCTCATCCAGGAGATCATCCATGATGTTTTGTATACATACATACATATATATTATACATACACTGAATGGTCCCTAATACATGAATTTTCATCTTTTAAACCATATTAACTTTCTAATTTAATTCCATGCCATCACGGTCGAGAGTGACAAGGAGCTCGATGGAAGTATATATATAGAAAATGATATGTAGTCAAGCTTTGGACTCGGAGACATAACAAATAGTTTAAGTCACTGCCCATTTGTTACGTCTTAGCTTGGTTCGAGTCCATAGCTTTACTACGTATCAGTTTCTGTATATGCTTCCATCGAACTCCTTCTCAGTCTCGACCGTGATGGCATGGAATGAAAATGGAAAATGAGCGATTGAAATATATATATATATATTCAATATGTGTGAAGATCTGGTGTCTGGGATCCAAGTTGAATGGGGGGAAACGTAAACACCAGACTCAAGGTGGAATGTTTAATGCCCGACGTTTCGGTCCTAGTCCTAGGACCGTCTTCAGGGGTGTAATGAGGTACAATGGTCAAAGAGCTTAATATATCCGCAGTAGTTGGAACTGGGGGAGGTAGTCCATGTTGCCGAAGCTACCCGGGCTCCATTTGCTCCTCCAGTGGCTACGAGAACCAGACAACTGGTCACAACTTTGTATAGACAATTGTACACAATGGATCTCACATATATTCTTAAAATTCACAACGAATATAATAAAATAAAATATATAAAATACACACTTGTACGACAATCAAATATACAAATCATGGCAGCGTGTGCCAAAGAACTGGTAAAAATCGTGCACAGACAACAGTTCACAATAGTCTTCACACACATTCTTAAATTAAAAAAAAATTGCAGAGAGACTTGAAGATAGATAGAGAGAGAAAGAGAGAAAGAGAGAGAGAGAGAGAGAAAGAGAGAGAGAGAGAGAGAGAATGTTGTAGAGCGGCAGTCTGGTGATTGTCCAAGGAATTTCTCAAAATTTCGAAAAATGCAACAGAGAAAGTTTTGCTGAAAGTTACGAAATAACAAAAGTTTTTCTGAGGTATTTCTTTTTTTTTAGTGATTGTCCAAGAATTTCTAAAAAAAAAAAAAAAAACAGGAAATAAAATTTTGCTCAAAGTTACGAAATAATGAACTTTTTTGAGATTTTGTTTTTCTACTTTGAATAAAAGTAATCTTGGTTACCAATGTTAGAGAGAGAGAGAGAGAGAGAGAGAGAGAGAGAGAGAGAGAGAGAGAGAGAGAGAGAGAGAGAGAGAGAGAGAGAGAGAGAGAGAGAGAGAGAGAGAGAGAGAGAGAGAGAAAGATTCACTGGAATGGAAGAAAGAATTCAACTGTGAGAGATATTACTTCCAGATAGACCAGACATTTCAAGCCGGACAAATTTAGGTTTAAATAGGAAATAGGCAAGACCCGCTTTATCATTACAATGGAATAGACTTAGTAACCATGCTGGTCGTTTTAAGAGAAGGTTAGATATCTTTATGTATAGGGATTACGGGTGGTAAAGGACATGGAACTGCCTAGTGTAGGCCTTATGGTCTCTTGCTGTATCCTTCATTCTTATTTTCTAAAATACCCCAGAACCTACCTCGACCACCGGAAAACACAAAAATAATCACAAAAAAATCTCCTTCGTTTGTAATAACTAGCGTTTCTATCCTTGGGGAAGATATCACGCTGTAGAGCTGTAAGGATGTTCAAAGGAAAAATTTAAGGTCGTGAGAAGCCTACGCCAGGAGACGCTGAGTAGCTGCGGCCGGAGCCGTCACCTTAGCCCTATTATGCGCTATAGGGACTGTTCCGGCCGCTGACAGTCATTCTTGGAATTGGAGAGTAGGGAGGAGGAGGGAGAGGAGGAAGAGGAGGAGGAGGAAGAGTGGTGGAGGAGGATGAATGAGAGGCGGAGGAGGGAAAAGAGATGAGGAGAAGTAGGAGGAGAGGAGGAGAAGGAGAAGGAGGAGGAGGAGAAGGAGGAGGAGGAGGAGGAGGAGGAGGAGGAGGAGGAGGAGGAGGAGGAGGAGGAAGCGGTGGAGGAGGGATAATAGAAGTTAAAATGTGATTATTATTCCTCTCTGAAAAAGCACGAGTCTTCAAAAATATAATAATGCTACATCACTTTGATCCGTAGGGGTAACACTAGACCCTCCCTTCCCGCTACAGTAGCATTGCATAAAACACTACGCCATACTGGTCACAAATTACAAAAAATAAATAGATAAATAAGTAAAAATAAATAAATAAATGAATAAATATATAGCTAAATAAATGAATGAATAAATAGATGAATAAATAAATAGATATGTAAATAAATGAATGAATAAAAATAGATAAATAAGAATAAATAAATAATGATAAAAGAAAAAAAAATGAATATGCTCGCTGGACGAATGGATTAGAGCGTCGCTATTTGCGGCGGGGGTCGAGGTGACGGCAGTTCGAACTCTGCCGCAAGCGAGTTGGGCCAAGGGCATGGTTCCTTAAATCCCACGATACAAAGTCCTCAGTAAGGGCCACCGTTCTAGCGTTCTGATAGGGGGAGTTTCGCGGCGTTAAACCAAATCACCTAACAGACCAAAGAACCCCGCCCTTCGTCGGTCACTCCTTCAGGAGTAATTTCATAAGTTCCTCTCATAACTCCTTCGAACATCGGAGGAACATCGTAAGGGCCCAGTCACATCAAGCTTACGACTTGTTTCCGACCACCGGCGACCAGGATGATTTGTGCTGTTCCTCTGTTTATAAAAAAGAATTCCAAGACAATGAAGCAATTGGAATGAATTGCTTCCCCCGTCATGAAGAAGAGAAACAAAAGTGCCACCATCGAAGGCGGTGGACGGAAACGGGTCGTAAGCTCGGTGTGTCTGGGGCTTAAGAAGGAAAGAGGCAAGAACTGGTTTACCAATAGAGTAATTAACGAGTGGAATAGTCTTAGTAACCATGTAGTGAGCGTTGAAACTATCGGTTGTTTAAAGAGAAGGTTAGATAACTTTATGGATAGGGATGGTAGGTGGTAGTGGACATGGAAGTGCCTAGTGTAGGCCTTAGGGTCTCTTGTAGTCTCATTCTTATGTTCGCCTGAAGTCGAATTGCCCTAAGGTAGAAACGCTTATTGGAAACACATCACAATAACAACCTTATGGCAGCGCTCAGACCTTAAGTTCTTATCAGTAAGGAACAGAGACCATAGGGCACTTGTAAAGAGTACGTGTGATGAAAAAGGAGATGGGGAAAGACGAGGAATTGGGAGACGAAGAAGAGGATGAAGGAAGAAAAGATTGGAAAGGTAAGGTAGATGAAAAGAAGGAAAAGAGAAATTTGGGACTTAAGGGAAGGGAGGAGACGGAAGCGGATTAACAAGGCTTGAGGAACATAACAAAAAAAACAAAAAAAACAGGGAAATTTGGTGAAAGATGGTGTCAGTGGCCTGGGTTCTACAAGAAGACTGAAGACCATCGGAGTGAGTGTGTGTGAGGGGAAGGGAGGAAGAAAGGGAAGAGGAGAGGGAAAGGAAGAGAAAAAGAGAAAGAGAAATGGGAAGGGTAGAGAGAAGAGGAGGAAACGGTGAAAGAAAAGGTGGGGAAAGAAGTATACATGGAGGAATAGGTTATAGTTATCTGCAATAAGGAGCAAATGAGGAAATGGAAAGAGAAGAGAATAAAGAAGAGAAAACCTGGAGGGGAAGAGGAGCTGGAGGAGGAGGAGGAGGAGGAAGAGGAGGAGAAGTGAAGGAAGAGGAAGAGGAGGAGGAGGAGGAGGAAGAAGAGGAGGAGGAAAGGACAAAGAGAAGAGAGAGTGGAAGAAGACGAGGATCACCAGTGGCAGGTTTACCAATACGATGAGGAGAAGCAAGAAGAAGAGGAGGAAGATGATGAGGAGGTGGATGATGATGGAGAGGAGGTGGAGGCTGATGAAGAGAAGGAGAAGGAAGATGAAAAAGAAGAGGAGGAAGAAGAGGGAGTGTCTGTAATGGCAAGCAAATTGAAAGAGAAAAAGAAAAAACAATTTCTCGAAGGGTAATTGAAGACAATGCGATTGGGGTGGGGAGAAAATGGACGATAACTGCGAGAGGAGAGGAAAGAGAAGACAGAGGAGGAGGAGGAGGAGGAGGAGGAGGAGGAGGAGGAGGAGGAGGAGGAGGAGGACAAACACTGCGATGAGGATAAAAGAAAGTAAAACTGTAGGGGAACGACGTTGATACGATGAAAAGAGGAACAGTATTCAGAAATTTGACATTTTTTTACGGAAATTATGGAAGACACTTTTTCCAGCCTGTGGGGAGATTTTTCTTTAGTTATTGAAAGGAAGAAAAATGAGTAGTAGAAACTTAAAGTTGATTGAATATAGAACAGTAGAAAAATAATAATTATATACAGGAAGGAAGTAAATGCGAGAAAAAATATATAATACAGAGAGAAGTGAAAAAATCAGTACAGATACGAAGATTTTTGAAAACTCAAAGATGAGTAAAGAAAACGGAGTCTTCTTTGAGAAAAAAATTAAAAAAGGATTAAGCTGAAAAGGAAATAAAGGAAATCTTAAATGTTGAAGAACTGAGTAAATTGTCAAAAAATAGTTTTCAGAAATAAGAAAAAGTTTGGCAAGAGACTAAATTGAAGAAAAGGGAATATAAAATGGAACGAGCATGAAAGAGGAAAAGATTACCAAATATATAGTGTATGTACATAAACACATACAAGGGCATAAATACGTACACATACATTCACGTACACACACGTACAGATACATACACACACTAACACATACATATATACACACACACACACAGGTATATACTCACACACGTATGCACATACGTATACATGCACATACGCACACACACACACGTACACATACGTATACATACACACTCACTCACACAGGTATACACACACACGTGTGCACATATGTATACATGCACATACGCACACACACACACACACACACACACACACACACACACACACACACACACACACACACACACACACACACACACACACACACACAATTCCTTCCCTGTTACCGTGATTATGCTGACGTCATGCCGTTCCTTCCACATTCCCTCCCCTTACATGTGTTGTTGTTGTTGTCCTTCTCGCGCTGTTCGGATGAGCTCACCTGTGGAAGAAAAGTTGGATCGTTAATCAAAGTTCAGGGGATTATAAACTTGTCTTACTTTACTATGTTGTTCCATGAACCAATAATGCATATGAATAGAATCATAGACGTATATACGCATGTACACATGCACTCACATACA
>NC_134803.1:38717533-38722533 GCF_046742065.1 Oratosquilla oratoria
TGGTGATGATGATGGCGATAGTGGTGGTAATGATACTGGTGATGGTGTTGGTGATAATGGTTATAATGATAGTGGTGATGATGATGGTGATAGTGGTGGTAATGATATTGGTGATGGTGTTAGTGATAATGGTTATAATGTTAGTGATGATGATGATGGTGATAGTGGTGGTAATGACATTGGTGATGATGGTGGTGGTGATGATGATGGTGATAGTGGTGGTAATGATGTTGGTGATGATGGTTATGATGATGGTGGTGGTGATGATGATGGTGATAGTGGTGGTAATGATGTTGATGATAGTTATGGTGATAGTGGTGGTGATGATGATGGTGATAGCGGTGGTAATGATGTTGAAGATGGTTATGATGAGGGTGGTGGTGGTGATGATGATGGTGATAGTGTTGGTACTGATGGTGGTGGTTATGAAGACGGTGGTGGTGATGGTGATAGTGACAGTCGTGGTGACGGTAATGATGATGGTGAAAGCGATAGTGATAGTGATTCCGATAGTGATGTTGATAGCAGCGGTGTATATATAAAACATGAACAACCAAATCCTACGGCAAAATGGTGTACTTCATACCTCTTATTCTGGCTAAACAGGAACGATTTTATTCATTTTAAGGACATGGCAGTAGTAACCTGGTTAGACAACCTAGATAAACCCCTTCACCAGCTTAACCAGGTTTTTTAATCTTACATACATACATACATACATACATATACCAAGGCTTTTTCCCCCCTTACAAGGGAGGTAGCTAAAAATGAAAAGGCATAAAATCATTCCCACCCATTCCATCCCTGAATACACTCCACCCCCCTCCACCTCAAAACAAAAAAAGTTTTTAATCTTATCTTAGCTAAAGGGAGTTTTTACACTGTGCTTTCCACGGGTCTCACCAGCGTCGACAGCTGAGAATTCGTCTGAGTAAAAACGACTTCGGTTACAATATTTTATTGTTTCAAATATCCAAACATCAAATTATCTTTCATTCATTCATAGCAAAACTGAATGACGAACTAAGAGAAATCTAGATTTCTGTCAGCGAAGTAATATTCTAGTTACTCAAATGGAGGTTTGGAGGTAGGATGTCGGATTCTATTAAGAACATAAGAACACAAGAATGAAGTAGACTGCAAGAGACCATAAGGCCTACACTAGGCAGTTCCATGTCCATTATCACCTGTCATCAGGAAACGATAAGAATAAATTTTTAGTTTATTGAACGAGTTTCGTTCCGGAGACTGGCTCCCTCCGTGCATGGGCCGTTGCCATGGTGACGCGTGTCCTAATCCGAGCTTTTTTTTTTTTCTTGTTTGATGATGCTCACGCCAGAGGTAATGTCTTCCTCCGCCGCTCTTAAAAATCCCCTCGTGTAGCTTCCTCATCACTCTCTTTTCTCGCCTTCCTCCTCCTCCTCTTCTTCCTCCTCCTCCTCCTCCTCCTCCTCCTCGCACTCCTGTCCTTCTTTGCCCTCCTTCCCTGTCCTCCTCCCTTGCCCTCATTTCTCGTCCTCGCTTTCCCCCCCATAGCCTTCTTCCTCGTCCTCTTCCTCGTCCTCTTCCTCGCCCTCCTCCTCGACCTTCTCTTTGTTATTCTAGCTGTCGCCAGGTGATTCTATTCAGATCCACGTGATCTCCCTGCAAGTCAGGGAATGGTCTTCATTTTCCTTCCTTGATTATCGTCATATGACAGTATCGTAGTGGGACAACTGATGATTAATAATTGTTGATGATGATGGTTGATGATCACGATTGATGATGATGATGATGGTTGATGATGATGATGATGATAGTTGACGATGATGATGATAGTTGACGATGATGATGACGATGATGATGATGATGATGATGATGATGATGATGGTTGACGATGATAATGATAATTATAATGATAATGATAATGATAATGATAATGATAAAGATTACGATGACGATGATGATGATGATGATGATGATGATGATGATGATGATGATGATGATGATGATGATGATGATGATGATGATGATGATGATGATGATGATGATGATGATGACGACGATGATGATGACGACGACGATACTTCTATTCTCAGTTAAGATTTACCTTCGCTGTCGATAGACATCTTACCTCAAAAATAGACCAAAAACGCTGAAAAACGAACTCAAATGAAATATCAAATTCAGTGAAACGAAAACAAAATAGAACAATAGAGTCAGACCCGAGATGTCGAAACATCGTAGAACCATCAGCCGGAATCGAAGCAAAGATGGCCGCCGCTTGAAGATGGTTGGAGACTACAAATATGACAATTCACGTGCAGATAACTTCACTATTAATGATCCAGAGTCCATGAAACTTGCTAATATTATTTACCTGTAGTATATATTCACTTATCAATCAATTTCAATAGTATAGATAGATATTCTAAGTGGACGCAACTGGACTGCACTGGGTCCAATGGACACCATTAAACGCATTTTGGGCTGATCTGGGCTGACCTGAGGTCATCCAGATGACCTGGGCTGACCCGAGGTCATCCAGATAAGACTGTTATCCAAGAGGACTAGTTAGTCAGGTATGCCACTGGACAATAAGATCTACTTTGGGTCAGGAGACCTGGATCGGTCACTCTGGAACAGCTGTGCAGGATGGCCCAGTTTGAAATTGTGTCAGGCATTCAGAGTTGCAGCGGGGCTAAGAGGAACCAGTTCATAATAAGGGGGACCAGATTTAAGATAATTATGCTAAATTTAGCATATTTTCCCATACATTCTTGCTACATATATATGTACATACATATATATATATATATATATATATAATATATACTATATATATATATATATATATATATATATATATATATATATATATATATATATATATATATATATGACAAACCGAACGTATCAGGAGGGACAAAATATTTAGCATTATTTTTGCCAATCTAGCATAATTTCAACTGCTGTCTAGCATTTTCCAGCTTCAGAAATATGGTCACACGGCTTCCAATGTGCCTTTCCTGACGGTGAGGACCAAAATAAAAGGTGGAGAGAGGAGGAAGAGGAGAAACGGGAATAAAAGAAACGAGGAGGAGTTGGGGTAGGAGGTTGAAGAAGAAGAGGAAGAGGAGAAAGAGGAGGAGAAGGTGGAGGAGGTGGAGGAGGAAAAGGATAAATGGGAAGGAGAGGAAATAGGAGGAAGAGGAAGACGAAGAGGAAAAAAAAGACGAAGACAAAAGTTAAAAAAGAAAGAGAAGGTGGGGGAGATATAGAAAATTAATTTCTTGGATGAAAATGTATAAAGAATGGCCTCACAGATAGGAAACCATAGGTTCTTATCATTCTTGTAAAAATGTATATATTCAATAGACATGCAGATGAAGATCTAACTACTTTGTTATACACTTACTGACGAAAGCTATAAATGTTCACACATTACATGCACGTACGTGTGTGTGTGTGTGTACGTGTGTGTGTGTACGTGTGTGCGTACGTGTGTGTGTGCGTGTGTGCGTATCCACGAGTTACCCAGAAAAGACGAAAACCCATTTCTCCATCCAGCGAGATTACATCTTTATCCGCGTCCGTCTCCTGGGAAGGAAGACACAGACACCATCTTCGTCGGACCCCTCCTCCCTCTCCCTCCTCCCCCATCCCCTCCCCCCGGCCCCCAGAACCCAGAACCTCCGGACCAAGAGTTCTGGTGCTTCCTGGATCGTTGTATAAAGAGTTTTGACTCACAAGAGCTCTTTGCGTCCACGAGTTTGTCTTCTCCGAAAACGGTTTTAACCAAGAGTTCTGATCTCCAAAGAGTCTTCAATATCGAGAGTTATGCTGATTCTGAAACGTCGTTCTCCCTCTCCTTCCCTCCCCTCCTCCCCCTTCCTCTCCTTCCTCCCTCTTCCTCCTCCCTCTCCCTTATCCCTCCTCCCTTTCCTTCCCTCCTCTTTCTCCTCCCTCTCCTTCCTCCCCTTCCCTCCTTCGTCTGCCTCCCTCTCCATCCTCTCTCATCCCTGTCCCTCCTACCTCTAACTCCTGAATCCTCTCTCCCACATATCCACCACCTATCTCCTCCTCCTTCTCCCTCCTCCCTTCTTTCCTCCCTCTCCCTCCTCCCTTCCCTCCTTCCTCTCCCCCTCCCTTCCCTCTTCTTTCTCCTTCTTCCTTCTCCTTCCTCCCTCCTCCCTTCCACCCTCCTTCCTCCCTCCCTCCTCTTCCTCCCTCCTCCCTCTCACTTCTCCCTCCTCCCTCTCGTCCCTCCCTCCTCTCTCCGTTCAGTCTCCCGCCTTCCCCGCTCTTTGTGTGCATGTCACGTGCCATGTTCACTTCAGCGTCAGCCAAAACGATTAACCCCTTCAATACGGAAACCCACTCTTGTTCTCGCTAAGTACAGACGACTTTATCCAGTTGTAGGATCGAACTCGGGTCTGTGGGGGGTCTCGACCATCGGCCGACCTCCTCAGGGTGGGGTCCGCTGTCCTCGGATGCATGAAATTGTCTATCTCCAACCAGAATAGAATGGTCTTGCGGTCCACTCTGTTGAATGGGTTTGCGACCTTGACCAATCGCAACAACTCCACACTTCGCACTCCACACTCCCCCTCCCCACTCCCCATGACCTCAACAACAACAATAACTGCTTCCCTTGGTGACTTTAACTCCCATGTACTCCCCTTTCGAACTCTCCTCAAAGTCCAGAGATTCTATTTGTTGTATACGCTTAGGTGAGAATGGCATTTTGGTGTACACGTATATACATACATACATACACAGGTGCATACGTACTTACGTACACATACGTACATATACACATATGCATATATATGTATATATGCATAAAGATACAGCCATACATACATGCATACATACATACGTACATACGTACACTTATACAGTAAATATCATACACATTTGTACTTACATATACACATGCATAGATATGTATATATGTATGTTTGTATATGCAATGATATATGGATATATGAATATATATATATATATATATATATATA
>NC_134803.1:38725033-38745033 GCF_046742065.1 Oratosquilla oratoria
TTATTATCGATGTGTCCCTCCATTACTCTCTCCTCTTCTCCACCGGTCTCCACCGGTCTCCAACGGTCTCCAACGGTCTCCAACGGTCTCCAACGGTCTCCAACGGTGTCCATCGGTCTCCGCTAGTCTCCGCGGCACTCCGCCGGCTCATTTCCCGGAGAACATAACCTCGATGATGAGACCGAGTTCTTTCATGCTGCTGCGAATCAGGTACGTCAATTCGTGAGGTCTGCCTATAAAGAGACGATGGAAGGGGAAGGGGGAGTAGAGAGGAGGGAGGAGGAAGGGGGAGGAGGGAGGAAGGAGGAGGAGGATTGGGGAAGAGGAAGGGGAGGAGTAAGGGGGAAAAAAGGGAGTTGGGAAGAAGAGGTGGGAGAAGGAGAAGGTGGGAGGAGGAGGAGGTGGAAGGAGGAGGTGGGAGGAAAAGCAGGAGGTAGGAGGAGGAGGATGTGGGAGGAGATAGGAGGAGGAGGTAGGAGGAGGAGGTGGTAGGAGGAGGAGGAGGAGGAGGAAGAGGAGAAGGAATTCTGCGGTGATTAGTGATGAGGAGGGGAACCTCAAATCGGCCCTCTCCTTTGTATATCTTATTCTGGCTAACGTCAGGCGTCCGTACTGAAAGGAGGCAAGAGTGGTGGATGACGGGAACTGGAGAATTGTGGAAGTGGATGAAGTGGAATGAGGGTGGATGAAGAGAGGTGAGAATGTAAGTGAGTGGAAGAGGAGGAGGAGGGTGAGGAGGAGGAGGAGGGTGAGGAGGAGGAGGAGGGTGAGGAGGAGGAGGGTGAGGAGGAGGAGGAGGAGGAGAGGAGGAAGAGGAGGAGGAGGAGAGGAGGAAGAGATTATTTGGGGAGTTGAAAGGGGTGGATGAATGCGAATATTGGTGGATGGAGGTGGATACTGATGGACGAAAGCGGTTGAAGATGGAAGCAGATGGATGAGGATTGAACGGGGTCATTATACGGTCGATAGAGATCAATCACTTGATCAACCCTGAATGGTAAATTACTTTGATTCGATAGCAGAGCACAGCTCCAACTGCTGGTACATCAGCAGTTGGTGCACCAGCAGATACAACAGCTGTTCCGTCAGCAGTTCCAACAGCTATCCCGTTAGCAGGTATATCAGTGTTTCTAAGCAGTTTTAATAACAGTGCATTAGCAGCTGTATCAATTTTTCTAAGTTTTAACAACAAGTGCATTAGCAGCATCAAAGGCTCATAATTCAATTTAAAGCCCTCAACGGTAAAACGAAAAAGAAGAAAAAGAAAGAAAAATCCTCACCTTAGAACTAATAAAGATTCGAAAACTTTAACAAATTCTAATCAGAAAACGTGAGTTTAGTAATGTGTATGTATCATACGCATCAAGTGTGTTGAATGTACTGAGGCTTTTGAGCACGAAATGTTTATGCTTATGAATTACTGTTGGACAGTGGGCTGGTGAGTGTTCATCATAGTCACCCTCACTCACTGTCACCCACCCTCACTCACTGTCACCCACCCTCACCCACTCTCACCCACCCTCACCCACTCTTACATACGTTCGCGCACCCTCAAACACTCTCATACACACACACACACACTCACACATCTTCACCCACTCTCGTCCACTCTCGCTTACCCTAACCCACTCCCACTCACCCTTACCCACTCCCACCCACTCCCATTTACCATCACCCACTCCCATCCACCCTTGCCCAACTCACCCACTCATACTCACCCACTCTCGCCTACTCTCACTCTCGCTCATTCTCATCCATTCTACTCATTCTTACCCACTCTCACCTACTCTCACCCATTATTACCCACTCTCACCTACTTTCACCCAGTGTCATTCTCTCACTCTTATGACTTCTAGTCTCAGATTTTTCTGTAAAACACACTCCACTTTTGGAATGTTTAAGGTACTCAGCCCTGGACGGTAAGCTCAAAGTACTCCTAAAATTCCACAGTAATTTTCATGTAAAAAGGAATGCGTGTATACACATACATCAAAGAGACATTTCAGTGAGGCCAACGAGAAGTTACTCTGAAAAGGAAACATACCAAACACTCTGGACAATGCTCCAAAAGCCGGGCACGAAGAGATTTCATTTTGAAATGAATGATAAAAGATTTCCCTCCCTCCGCAACTGTCAAACGCACAGAAATCTCTTGATGTCTGGAAAAAATAGCTCTCGACCAAAGAGACCATTGTCAGGAATATTATGTAAACACCTTTACCAAAAACAGCTGGAATTGCCAGCAACAAGTGTGTCTACATCAACAAAATCAAAACAAAGCTGTTTACAGCAATATTCCCGACAATTGTCGTAGTTCTGATCTCACAACATAATCCAAAAACTGTCTCTGACACGAAATGTATCTGAAAACGTGTGAACAATCCTGAAGTAAATCACAACCTGGCAACCCTAATCAGCCCGAAGGCCAAGTCAGGATTTCGAGGTGAATGACCTCGGGATCCAACTACATCTTCCGATGTCATGGACCTCCAACCCCGAACTCATGTCCCGTAAAGAAGAAAAATCTCCGAAGTCAATGGCAGACTCTTCCGGCCAACTCTGAGAACGGAAGTGTCTGCAAAAGCTCTTCAACCAAGAACGTGGATTTCAAAATCGAAATATACAAATTCTGTTCTTACTTGGCCCCTCTCCTCCTTAAAAAAAAAAGTCACACTTGAGTCAACACGGACCTCACATAGTCTTCCCACTTTCGGTAATTTCGGACCCGGACAGGGCGATGTGAAATCAATCGTAAGTCCTGCTTCCTTGCGTATGGACGGGCTGTACATACACATTGGGAATGGGGAGAGGAAAAGGAAGACTGGGACGAATGGGGACGAGGAAAATAAGGACATGGAGGAGGAGTCTGCGGTATTAGCCAGTTGTCTCTCTTAAATCTTCCAACGTTTAACAAGTTTACGTCTCGGAAAGGATCGCTGGAAAGAACCCATCTCAGTCTCGGAAGCTTCCTCGTGTTTCTTCTCCTCTTCCATCCTCTCTCTCTTCCTTTATTCTACTCCACTCTTTCTATTCTCCTCCTCATCCCCATTCTTTTCCTCTTCCCTATTTTCCTTTTCTCTTTCCATTCTCCTCCTTTCTGTCCATTCTCCTCATTCCCATTCTTCTCCTCCTCCCTATTCTCCCCCACTCTTTCCATTCTCCTCCGCTCTTTCCATTCTCCTCCTCTTCCCTATTCTCTTCCTCTTCCTTATTCTCTTCCTCTTCCCTATTCTCCTCCTCTTCCTTATTCTCTTCCTCTTCCCTATTCTCCTCCTCTTCCCTATTCTCCCCCTCTTCTCTATTCTCCTCCTCTTTCCTATTCCCCTCCTCTTCCCCATTCTTCCTCTATTGTCCTATTCTTCTTCTCGTCCTCTTCCCTCTCTTTTCCAATTCTCCTCATATTCCTCCATTCTCCTCCTCCTCTTCCTCTTCCCCGTTTTCCTCCTCCCCTTTCTCTTCCCCCATTCTCCTCCTCATCCTCTTCCCCTTCTTGTCCTGTTCTCCTGTTCTCCCTCCTCCCCCTCCTCTTCCCCATTCTCCTCCTCCTCCTCCTCCTCCTCCTCCTCCTCCACCTCTTCTCTTCCTCCTCCCCCGCCGAAGCCATCAGCCAACGTCTTCCTTCCCGTTACGCTTCACCTCTCTCATTCTCTTTTCCGTTACACTTTCCCCGTTACATTTCCTCTCCCTTCCTCCCTCCCTACCTCCCTCTCCTCCCTCATCACTGTCCTCCTCCTCTCGTCTTCATCTCCTCCTTCCTGTCCTTTATTCTTCCTCATGGTCGATTTCGCCAGAGTTAGTTTATTCTTGGTCTTTTCTCTTCAGTCCAAGACTTTTCGAATTTTTCATTCTGCTCAACTATTTGACAAAGACCACGACGATGAAGACGACGACGATGATGAAGATGAAAACGACGACAAGCTCCTCCATCTGTTCTTCCTTTTCCTCCTCCTCCTCCTCTTCCTCCTGCAACTACTTTACCTCTACCTATTCTTCCTGCTTCTCTTCTTGCTCCTCCTTTTCCTGTTGTTCCCTCCCTCCTCCTCCTCCTCCTCCTCTTCCTTCTCTTCTTCGTCACCTTCCTCATTGTATTATTCTTCTTCGTCATCCCCTACTTCGTCTCCACTTACTCGTTCTCTTCCTCTTCCTCCTCTTCTTCGTTACCTTCCTCATAGTCTTCTTCTTCGTCGTCCCTTCCTTTGTCTCCTCTTCCTCGTTCTCTTCCTCTTCCTTCTCTTCTTCTTCGTCACCTTCCTCATAGTATTCCTCTTCTTTGTCGTCTCCTCTTCCTCGTTCTCTTCCTCTTACTCCTCTTCTTCGTTACCTTCCTCATAGTCTTCCTCTTCTTCGTCGTCCCTTCCTTCGTCTCGTCTTCTTCCTCCTCCTCCTTTCCGTCCTCAAGCAGCAGCAGCAGCAGCAGCAGCAGCAGCAGCAGCAGCAGCAGCAGCAGCAGCAGCAGCAGCAGCAGCAGCAGCAGCAGCAGCAGCAGCAGCAGCAGCAGCAGCAGCAGCAGCAGCAGCAGCAGCAGCAGCAGCAGCAGCAGCAGCAGCCCCAAGAAAGCAACGAAGTCGGCCCGGAAGGGAACTGCTCAAGCAAGAAACGAAAAAGCTGCAAAATGGAAGACCTCCCCCCCTCCCCCCCATTCCCACTCCCCCGCTCCCCTCGACCGAAGGACGGCGGACCCAGATGAGAGAAGGGGGAGGGGGAGGGGGAGGGGGAGGGGGAAGGAAAGGAGGAGGGGGTGTCAGGAGACCCAGCTGTGAGACAGAAACACCATCTGGAAAGGGGGGCAGATGGTACCAGAAGGACAACAACATACCCGACACGAAGAAAGAAAGACGGGGCAAGATAAGTAAGAGTGGCTCCACCACTGAATAATTAAACTTCATCGATTTGATCATGTCGTTTACGTACTCATTCCATTCCTCTTTCTCCTCTTCCCTCACCTTCTCTTTCACCTTTTAATTCTCGGCCTCCTCCTCTTGCTTCCCCTCCGTCTCTTCCTCCTCCTCCTCTTCCTCCTCCGCCTTGTCATCCTCCTCCTCTACTCTCCACTTTGGCTTTCCTCTAATGCGCCTCTTCCTCCCCGTTCTAAATATGTATTCTTACAATCATGTTATTCAGAGATTTTTACATTATAATCATCAACTTGATTATATACCTATTATCTATTTCTATTTATTTTCAGCTAGTTTATCTATATGTTCATTTCTACTTATTTGTCTATTTCCATATTTGTTTCTTTTTATTTATTTAATATATCATCTATTTATCTATTTATATATTTTCATTTTTTTGCGTCCATCAGAGTTCGAATGCTTTCCTTCTTCGGCTGTCTTCGTTAACTGACGCAGAAGCTTTTCTTCTGACAATGTCGGCTCCCTCCCGGATGTCCTTCCGCTTTTCCTCCTCCTCCTCCTCATTTCTCGTCTCGACTTCCTGCCTCTCCTCCTTTTATTAGATCTTGTTCTTACTCGTTCGCTCTCGCCTACACGATGTCTTCTTCTTCCCTTGTTGTAGCCAGATTTCATTTTTGTCTTATTTCCACCAAGTGTGACGTGTGGAGGGTTGCTTCCGACCGAGGAGGAACAGTTTTTTGGGTCCAGCAGTTCCCAGTGCCAGTTCAAATAGCACCTTCTAAAATATTACTTCATCGACTGATGCCCTAGCCTAAACTAATTCTTTACCCAAAACGCCCCCTATTATTACTATCATTATCATTAGTTATTACTATTATTATTACGATAATTATCATTAGTTGTTGCTGCTGTTGTTATTGTATTTATCATTTTCATATGCCTTTGTTTTTTGGCTACCTCCCTTGTAAGGGGGGTAATAAGCCTTTGGTATATGTATGTATATATGTATGTATATATGTATATACGTATGTACGTATGTATGTATGTACGTATGTATGTACGTATGTATGTATGTACGTATATATCTATTTGTTTTCTTTGCATGAAAGCCAAAGTGAACATTATGGGCCCCAGGCGCCCTACTCGAGTATTCACCTTCCGAGACTTTGTTCTGTCCAACACCAGACGCTTTTATTCAGCTTGGAGGCTCTGAGGTTTTCACGTGGTCTTCCTGCTTCTCTCTTCGTCCCAGCAATTTCGTATTTCTCCTTCTTTCCTTCTCCTCCTCCTCCTCCTTTTCTTCCTCTTTCACAGTCTCTTGAATCCTCGTTTCTCTTTTGTCTCCCCTCGTTTATGCCTCCTCTCATTATTTATAGCGCTCTGTGTCTTGCTCTCTCTTTCATTTCCTCTTCCTCCTCCTCCTCCTCCTCCCCCTCTTCCTCCTTTGTTTTAATTCCGTATCTGCTTTGTCTTCCTTGTCACTGTGTACGTTCTTGTGCTTTGGTTCTATTTGTGTGTTTTTATTTACCATTTATTTTTCTATGTTTTATTTATCACCAATTGGTCCGTTTTCTTTAGACCATAGTCCCGTCCATCATTTGGTTTTATTATTTTTTTCCTTATTGTCTATTTGTCAATATACATTTTTGTGCGCATGGCTTGTTTCACCTAGGTTCTTCTTTCATTACTATATTATTCCTTCTCGTTTTCTTACTCTATTATCTTTTGGGTTTCGTTTGATTTCTCATTGCCTTGCACTGCCTTCTCATGCCTCTGTCTTTTTTTTTTTTTTTTTTAATTCGGATCCACTCTTTGACGCCATTTTTTTTCTCTCGATTACCATCCTTGTTGCTTATCATTATCACAACATTCATTATCATTACGGTAATCACAGTTGACGAAATATACTTTAGGTTCATCGTGTTGGTTTAACTAGTCGGAAGTAGGTGGTAAAAAGTGGTTTGCCAACTTAACCAATAGAGTAGTTAACGAATGGAATAGACTTTAGTAACCACGTAGTGAGCGCTGAAAACATTGGTTATTCTAGATCAGTGGTTTCCAAACTGTGGGTAAGTTACCCCCTGGGGGGGGGAGGTAATACATTTTCGGGGGTAATGGAGGGGTGACAATAAAAAAAAATATAAAATAAAATAAAATCAAGAAAACACTGCGGTACCCGGCATTAGGATTAAGGTTAACTTAGTACGTATAATTGTAAAACTAAAAAAACAAAAAAAGTTTGGGAACCACTGGAACCTAGATGACCAATAGATAACTTTACGGATGGGAATGATAGTGGACATGGAGCTGCCTAGTGTAGGTCATGTTGTTTCTTACAGTCTCTCCATTCTTACGTTCTTATGTATGGGATTGTGGCAATGTTCCCTCTAATTCTTTTTTTGCTTGTGTGCAAACTTTGCTTCTATGGAAAATATGCGGGCGCAGCCATAGCGGCAAATCCATTTCGTTTGCAATGGAAGCGCTAGGGTTAGAAGAAGAAAAAGAAAAAAAGCAATTATTTTTTTGACGGTTGGCAAGTTACCATATCTTTAGAGAATTCATAAGTTGATGTTTGGGGTGGAGCTTCTTTATTGAATGGATTTTATTATCATTTGAAAACCTTGTGCGTGGACATTTATCCCTTTATGTGCGTTACTTGTAAAACATACTGTATGTGCGCGCGCAAATGCGCACAGCTTAGAAGGAGCGTTGGTGTGTAGTATTCTTCAACTTTGGGAATATTACTGTTGGGCAATCATGGATTGGACAGATCTGCCCCCCGTAGAAATTTTTTGAAAGGTGATAGGGATATTAAACCTAATTAAATGTAGCGGGGATGTTTTTTGAAAATGTAAAGTGTGGGGGGGGGACGTACAGACGATTTATGATATTTATCATTGTGGATCCCACACACACTTTTTGTGTGTGTGTGTGTGTGTGTGTGTGTGTGTGTGTGTGTGTGTGTGTGTGTGTGTGTGTGTGTGTGTGTGTGTGTGTGTGTGTGTGTGACTCACCATGGTCTTGGATCACGTGTTGGACTCGTGATCGACAGTTATTTCCCTCCCGGAAGAGAGCTCATATATGACCGATCTATGGGTAATGTTGTGACCTTACACGCATACACACACACAACTAACCGCCCACGAGAGTTAGAGTAACGACCCGCAGCGCGGCGATACTGAAATTATTTTAGCCCTGGGCGGGATTCCAACCCGGACCGCAGTAGTGGCGGCCGCGAACGCTGTGCGTGCGTGCGTGTTTGTGTGTGTGTGTGTGTGTGTGTGTGTGTGTGTGTGTGTGTGTGTGTGTGTGTGTGTGTGTGTGTGTGTGTGTGTGTGTGTGCGTGCGTGTGTGTGCGTGTGTGTGTCTTTCTGTGTATGTCTGTCTGTCTGTCTGTCAGTCCTTTTTTTTACCTCTCCCTATTTCCCGACTTACCTATCAATCTCTCTTTCCCTTTCTTCTCCCTCTCTTTTCTAGATCATTTCGTCGTTGTCTTTTTATATCGTATTTCCCTTTTCATCGTCTTCCCTTCTTTTCTGCCTTTTCATTTCGCTCATACATACTTTACACTATAACACATCTCGTCCCCTCGGATTTCCTGCTTCTTCTCGTTTCTTCTCTTTCTCTCCGCATTTTGTGTCCGTTTTCCTTCCATCAAAAAAATCTTAGTTAATTCCTCTCGTCGCGCCGTCTTAGTCTCTTGTCCGGTTTTCACCCTCTGCAGTCGGTTCTCCTCCTCCTCCTTCTCGTCCTCCTCCTCTTTCCTCCTCCTCCTCTTTCCTCTTCTTCTTCGTTGTCCTCATCCTCTTCCTTCTCCTCTTTCTCTTCCTCCTCTTTCCTCCTCCTCTTTCTCTTTTTCTTCCTACTTCTTCACTTTTTCGTCCTCCTCTTATTTTTCTTCCTCTTCCTCCTCCTATTTCTCTTTCTCTTCCTCCTCCAATTTCTTTTCCTCTTCCTCCTCCTTTCATTCATCGTCCTCCCTTCACCCTTGTTCCTTCTCCGCCTCCACCTCCTCCTCTGTCTTCTCCCCCTCGTGCTCCTCCTCCTGCTCCTCTTCTTTCTTTTTCTACTTCTCCTCCTCTTCTTTCCTCCTCCTCTTCTCTCTTCTTTTACTTCTCCTCCTGCTCCTCTTCCTTCTCTCGCACCACATCGTTCCTACCCGAAGATCCAACAACTTGTCTTTTTCCATGTTTTGCCAGAAATCTGATTTTTTTTTTATTAATTCTGTCCAACATATACGCTTAATTCATTTTTGCATCTGAGATAACATTTCGACTCCTCCTACTTCGAGTTTGATATCTTTGTAGTATCTAGTTTATTTGTTTTTAGGCTTATATTCCTACATTATCTAATTTTAGCCCCCTTCCTTACTGTATGTAACTTTTCTTTTTCAATCTGCCGTCAGGTGATTTTATTCATCTTCGTGGGACCCTCACCCTCAGTAAGCAAGAACAAAAGAACATGAGAACTGAGGAGACTGCAGCAGACCATAAGGCCTACACTAAGTAGTTTCATGTCCATAACCATCTATCAACCCTTCTCGTTAAAACAACCAATTGTTTCAGTGCTCACTAATTGGTTACTGAATATTTTCCATTCGTTAACCACTCAGTTGATAAACCAGTTAAAAACAGTAGTTTCAGCTCTCAATACACGATTAATATATTTTTACTGACCTCCATTTGTGTTAACATATGCATTCCGCCAAAATCTATTTCGTTCCTTGGGTCAAGTGTTCTTATTGTTAATCGCTGGTGTTCTGATGGTGTTCGGACCAAACCTACACCATTTCCTCTACTTGCGTAAAACCAACTGAAACTTTCCAGAATGAAATATATTAAGTATGCCACTGTATCTGGAATCGGGATACAAGGGTCTGGAAGTCAAATATACGAAGACAGGCTTAGACACCTTAACTTCCACTCTCTGGAAAGGCGAAGAGTGCGGGATGAACTAATAAAGGTATTCAAATGGGTCAAGGGCTTTAACAAGGTTAACGATGGTAAGGTCATCATATTAAGACAGCAGGGCAAGATCAGTAGTAATGGATTTAAATTGAACAAACTTAGGTTTAAGAAGGAGGTAGGCAAGAACCGGTTTGCCAACAGAGTGGTTAACGAATAGAATAGTTTTAGTATCCATGTAGTGAGCGTTGAAACAAAATGTTTTAAAGAGAAGATGAAATAACTTTATGAATAGGGATGACATGTGGTAAGGAACATGGAACTGCCTTGTGTAGGCCTTAAGGTCGATTGCAGCCTACTTCATTCTTCTTATGTTAACGAAAGGAACCGTACAGTGATCGCTGAAACAAATGATTCTTTTAAAGAGAAGATGAGATAACTTTATGGTCATGGAACTACCTAGAGTAAGCCTTATGGTCTCCTGCAGTCTCCTCCATTCTTATGTTCTTATGGAAAGCGAGGTTGAGGAGGTTGGGGAGATGGATTGACATCGTTTGTGAGCGGAGTACGTTTCTCTGAGAGTGCCTGACTTAGCGTGCAAACAAGATAAGTCTGTTCACACACACATTGCTCGTCGGCGGAGGCGTGAAGTTTTGGCACGAAAGGAAGGGAGGAGGAAGAGAATAGCGAAAACAGTGAGAAAACGAAATAAACCAGATGTAAAGAACGGGAGACCATGAGCATAGTGATGTAAACAATATTAGTAAAAAGGATAAACGAAGGAGAAAAGATGAAATTGATAAAGTTGAAGTAGTTAAGGGTAAAATGTGAAAATGTAAAGGAGGCGGTAAGATGGTGACGTATGCAGTACTGTAATTACGTCTACGTGGATGACGTCATGGTAGTGATGTAGAATTAACAGATAATTGTGTGTGTGTGTGTGTGTGTGTGTGTGTGTGTGTGTGTGTGTGTGTGTGTGTGTGTGTGTGTGTGTGTGTGTAAGTTTGTGTGTGTATATATGTGTGTGTGTGTGCATACACGTGTGTGTGCATGTATGCATCTGTGCGTGCGTACATTTGTGCGTGTGTGAGGGAAGGCGGGAGGGAGGGGAAGGAGGTTGGGAGGGAGGAGGGAGGAGAGGAGGAGAAGGAGGAGGACGAGGAGGAAGGGGAGGATCTCGAGGAGTGGGGGAGTGCACAAGAAAGCTAAAGACAGTTGCCGAAGGAGGTAAGGACTCGGTTGAGAATGGGGGCAAGAGGAGGAAGAGGGGAGGAGGAAGAAGAGGAAGTGAATAAAGAGGAAGATGAAAAAGAAGAAGAGTACGACGAGGAAGAGGAGGATTAAGAGGAATAAGATGACGAGGAATAAGAGGAGTACGAAAGAGAGAGTGATGAATAGGACAGGGAAGAGGAAGAGGAGGGAAGAAAGGATTAGGAGTGGGAGCAGAGGAGGAGGGAAGAGAATAGAAGAGGAGGAGAGTAGGGGGGGTGATAAAGAGTAGAGGAGAGGGAGAAGACCTACTGGAGGAGAAGAGGGAGTAGGGGGAGAGGGAAGTGGTGTAGATGATAAGGTAATAGGGGAGAAGAGGAAGGTAGTGGAGGAGGAGGAGGAAGGAGAGGGAGTAAGGGGAATGTTTTGGTAGACAAAGGAAAGAGGGTGGGAGGGTAGGAGGGAGTGAGGAGGGAGTGAGGAGTGTGCCAGAGGGCGGAGTAGGGTAGGAGGAGAGGGAGTGGGGATGGAGGAGAGGGAGTAGGGATGGAGGAGAAGGAGTAGGGATGGAGGAGAGGGATTAGGGGAGGAGAGGGAGTAGGGATGGAGGAAAGGGAGTAGGGGTAGAGGAGAGGGAGTAGGGGAGGAGAGGGAGTAAAGAGGAGTAAGTGAACAAGGGAATAAAATAAAAGAGGAAGTACAGGAGCAGGGGGATGGAGAAGGGGTGGAAGGAGAGGGAGGAGGGAGAGAAGGAGAAGGAGGAGGAGAAGGAGGAGGAGAAGGAGGAGGAGAAGGAGGAGGAGGAGGAGGAAGAATGTTTCGGTACACAAAGGAAAGGGAAGGGAGAGGAAGGAGGAGGAGGAGGAGGAGGAGGAATGTTCCGGTAGACAAAGGAAAGGGAAGGGAGAGGGAGTTGGAGGGAGGGAGGGTGTCAGAGGGGGAAGGAGGGAGGAGGGGAGGGAGGGAGAAGGGAAAGGAAGGAGGGAGAAGGGGGGAGGAGGGAGGGGGAAGGAGGGAAAGAGGGAGGGAGGGAGGGAAGGAGGGAGGCCGTCGGGCAGAATGGAGGAAGCTTACTTAAAGACGAACGATCGAGTCGGCTAACGAGGAATCGTGGTGGTATATACTTAAAAACCAAAATTTTACCTTTTTTGGCAAAGGAAAAGCTCAAAAATTTCGTTTACTGTGGCAGACTCTATTGTCTTTGTTACAGAGCAAAATGTGTCCAATACACCACGTAATTCTGATTTTTTTTTTTTTTTTTTTTTTTGAGGGGGTAGACTTTTTGAGTCTCTTTTGTGTACCGAGGATTGGGTTCTTATGATTAGTAACCAGATTTTTTCATCTTATTAGGACAATTTGTCTTTTTAAACTGCAAACCTGACAGATCAAAAGTGTTTCCCAAAATCAAAACCAGGCGTTTGTCTTCTTCCTCTCTTTCAAAACACTTCCATTATTCTTCTGTGTTCTAAACATTTGTTTTGAGGTATCTGAATGACTTAACTGGAAACCCGAGGCCCCGTGGATAGCGGCAATGGTCCTTGGGCTCTCTCAGGTCGGCTTTGTGGGGCTGAGATTAATAGGATTTCTCTTTCCCCATGTTTAGCAGAGCGTGTAGCGAGCGACAGCCTTGTTCGGGAGGATTTGTTAAAGTCGTCCCTTCACTTTTACCAACATATGTATCTTTATAAATCTATTATGTAAATATTATTCCATTTCAATTACTGTTGTGTATATCCTGTTTTTGCAAATAATCCATAATAATCACATATGCAATGTTATCTGTTACCAAAAGCTTTGCCCAAATTATTGTGTACATAAATGTTGCTACCGGTTTCTCTAGCCGATTTCTGTATATAGCTACGATCACTTGAAGAAGGAAAGAGGTGAAAGTCCTCTTATTAAAAAGAAATCAAACAACGGATGTCTTTGCCGTCTGTTTTCTCCTGTCTTTTCCTTCAAGATTTTCTCTCTCCTAAACCTCTCTTACCTTAAACCTCTCTTACCTTAATCCTCTCTTACCTTAAACCAGTGGATCTTAACCTTTTTCAATGCTTGTAGCCTTTGATATCTCAGAAATAAAATTCACTCGTGCCCCTATCCAATACAAATATAATGCAAGCATATGAAAAGGATTAGTGATACAAACCTTGCTTTGATTTCTCATGGTAAATGTACAGTACCATTGCACTGGCTATCATGTCTCGTACCCCTAGGTTTAAGGTTTTGTACCCTTTAGGGGTAAAGGTACCCCAGGTTAAGAACCACTACCTTAAACTAAAATTTTTGGCAGGGAAAAAAAAAATTCTTTCCTTAACAAGTGTGATTTCCTTAACTGTGCTTTTCCCAAATGATGATACGTCTCTCACTCTGTTGATGTCTTTCCTGTTTGTTTCTATCTCTCATGTACACTCAACTCACACCCAACCATACCATCTACACACACACACACACACACACACACACACACACACACACACACACACACACATACACACACAGCTTTTACAATGTATTATTGTCAGTGTACTACTGCAATTGAAATATACCTTCTATTATTATTATTATTATTATTATTACACACACACACACACACACAAACACACAAACACACACACACACGCTTGCAAATGCTCTCACACTATGGGAGGGAGATAGCTGTCGATCACGAGTCCAACATGTGATCCAAAGACTAAGGTGAATCGCACACACACACACACACACACACACACACACACACACACACACACACACACACACACACACACACACACACAACGTGCAAATTGGATGACGATGATAAAAATTACTGTTCTGACATAAGGATTTTTTTTAAACGTTCGTGTTTTTTGTTAGTCTGTGGTTTTATTTCTTGAAAAAAAAAAAAAAAACCGAAAGTAGTTTTTGAATTATACTGGAAGACGGTCCCGAGTCGTTGAAACATCGCTGAAAGATACCGTAGACTTTTCTCTTATTTGTCTGCTGATGACCTCATAGTGTAGGAATTTGTTACACGAGTTTATCAGAATACGGTTATGACTTCCTCCGCACTTTGGTGTACGAATATTATCATATGTCATGACTACATATTTTGCATATAAATGCATACTTATGCTAACTTGATTACAGATATAATGTATTCAAATGCAGAATGAAATCATATATTCTTCAAATCTAAACTTAGTATGTGCACATACAAGGCGACCAGAAACAGAAGGGCATCCTCGCCATTTTAACTGGTTTACTGTTACTTATGCTACGAAAACAATAAAAAACAATTGAATTAGATAGTATTGTCTTTGTCTCTGGACATCTGAATAATGGTGATACATATGTTCCTATTTTTTTTTTTTTATGTCCCTTGAGGAACAAAAGTGCTAAGAAAAATTAAATTATGGCGAAGAGTTTGTGGATAATTGCTGTGCGCCAAAAGAGATATAAAGAAGAGAAGAAAGAGAAGAAAGAGAAGAGAGGCCTTTCAGACGGAGCGGGTGAGGGTGAAAGGGGGGGAAGGTAAAGAAAATGGCCGCCAAGAGCTTTGGAGACCTCAATACCAAAAAGGGCTCGGAGAATGGTCCACCCAAGGGAGGCGTGAAGTCACTGTTTAATAGAAATGATAAAATCATTCCAAGAACAAGCACCTACCGTTTTATATTAAAAAGTAAATAGAAAACATATAAACCTATCTATTCATATATCTATATACCAAGATCTTTTTCCCCCTTATGAAAGAGGTAGCCAATTCAAAGGCACGTACCCACTACCACCCATTCCACTCCCGTCCACCACCCCTTCCTCCCTCTCAAATTAGCTCCTCGTGGATGACGGGTCATCCCTGCATCCCGTCTACTGCCCTGGGTCAGAATCAATATATATATATATATATATATATATATATATATATATATATATATATATATATATATATACACACAAAAAGGGTGATGGGCGTGTGGGTTTGCAGGAAGCTAAAAAGGAGCACCATGCAAGATTTTTGGGAACCACTATTCTAGTGAAGGAGCTTGTCGATCCTTGTCCAGTAAGTCAAAGAAAAAGAGTGGAATGAATAGCGAATTGATCTAGTCATAAACCTCCCAAATTCAGGAACCATCTGGAGTTTATTCTCATGAATCATTGGAAGTTTATTTTCAGTCTCAAAAGAAGTTTGTGCAACTCGCTCTCGCATTAATAGGATATTGTCAACTTGGAGCAAAGTTTCGGAATTTGGTGTCCTTCGCGCCGCAGATATCAAAACCCACTTTGTCCAAACCGGAATAGAATTTACAAATTTTTTCTCCACAACTTTTTTTTTGTTTCCAAAATACACATTTAATTGTACATTCCTGCTTCTTCCATCTCCCTAAAAGTGGATATATAGATAATTTTGAAGATGAAAAAATTATCGATGGTTTAACAGAGGGTGAACACAGATGAATAAATGGAAAGGAAGGAGTACGCGGATAAGAATTTCTTTACACACAAACACAAACACACACACACACACACACACACACACACACACACACACACACACACACACACATATATATATATATATATATATAAAAATATATATATACGAGTATAAATATATATATATATAATATATTATATATATATATATATATATATATATATATACGTTGAGACATTCTGAGAGGTTGACATATATACATACATATATATATATATATATATATATATATATGTATATACTTTGTCACTACGGGACTTCAGTCATTTTGGAGGATTTTGTATTCGTCCCCGTAATCACATATTGACGCCATATTGATTAACCTATTCATTGTTTTTCGGCTTAATTATTTTCAGCAGGGCAGGGGTCGTAGTAATAGGTTGAAATTGAACAAATTTAGGTTTAAGAAGGAAATAGATAAGAAATCATTTAGCAACCATATAGTGAGGGCTGAATCTGTTGGTTGTTTAAAGAGAAGATTAGATAAGCAAATGGATGGGGATGATAGGCGGTAATGGACATGGAACTGCCTAATGTAGGCCCTATGGTCTCTTGCAGTCTTCTCCATTTTTATGTTCTTGTGATCATTCTGGGAGATTGTAGATGACTTTATTCAACTAACGGAAGTTCTCTTTAGTATTTAAGTAATTAGATTTAGTCTTGAGAGAATTCTATTCTCTGACTTCCGTTTGTGTGTAAGATGCGTCCAAGTGGGAGAGGATGGGGAGAAAACAGGAAGGAGATGAAGAAGACACGAAGAAAAAGAAGAGGAGAAAAAGATAAAAGGACGGGTGGAAGACAGGTGACTAGTGCTGTGAGAGAGGCGAGTAAAGGAAGGGCCAGGGTTATAAGAAAAAAGAAACGAAAAATAAAGAAAAAGAACTGAAAAAATAAAATGATATAAAAAAAATAAAAAATAAGAAAAAAATAAGAAAAAAAATAGAAAAAAGAGAAAAGAAGAGAAAACAAGAGAAGGGAAAAGAAAAGAAAGAAAAAGAAAAGATGTAAAGAAAAAGAAAAAAGTAAAATGAAATAAAGCAAACCAAAACAAAATAAAACAAAATAACATAAAACAAAGATAAATAAGATAAGATAGAATAAAATAGAATAAAAGAAAAAGGGAAGGTAGCGAGAGAGGTTAGAAAATAATAACGGGAGCGAGAGAGGAAAGGGAGAGAGGTTAAGGGTACTGATAGAATGTATTTCAGCTTCAAAGATAACATATTCACAACTTCTTTAGAAAAATACTTAGTAAGATAACAATTTCGTCTTATTACTAACCATTATTGCAGATATTCTTTTGTCCATCAATAATTTGTAACAGTTTCTTATTTTTATGTCAGATTAATTTTTTCTTCTCTAATTTAAAGTCCAATGAGGTATAATAATATTCTACACAAGCCAGGTTTTGGGTATTATATTAAAAAAAAAAAAAAAAAAAAAAAAAAAAAAAAATTGTATCCTAAGGGTATTGGATTCCAAACAATGGGATTGAATAATTCTTAATAGAGTCAGATACTTTATAATGTGATCCTCTTAATAGGGTTGAATTCCCCTTCAAGGATCTGATTCCTATGAAAAGAAACCCATTTAAGTATGATCCAGCTTAATTACAATGGATTCAAACCCTTTAAGAACACTTTTTTTTTTCTTTTCCTCGTCATTTCCTCTCTCTTCGCTTGTCCCTCTTTTCATTTTTTCCGTTTCCTCTCTTTCTCTTTCCTTCCTAAAGTCACACTCTCTCCTCTCTTGCTTTCTCAAACATTTCCCCTTGTCCACTTTTCCTCCTCCTCCTCCTCTATCTCTTCTCTTTTCATTTTTCGTTTTTCCTCGTTCTTATTCTTCCTCTCTACGTCTCCTTCCATAACTCTGTTTTCTTTTCACTTCGTCCACGTGTCTAGATCTCAACCCTCCTGTTCTCTTCCTCCTGTCCTTTTTTTTATTTTCTCTTTCTCGTATTTTCTATTTTCTCTTCCTCGCCTTCTATTTGTTTTCTCGCGCTTTGCCTTCTCCCTCTCCTTCAATTTGGGTCCGTTTTTTTTTTTTTTTTTTTTTTTTTTATTCTTCGATTTTCCTTCGCTTCCCTTCCGACGTCACAATTCAGAAAGAAAGTATCGTAAGGTTTAAGAAAACCATCACTAGTTGGCTGTCCTGAAATAAGGAAAATAGTGTCAAATATGCAAGAAACAAACTTGGTCAAGTTTAATACTAAATAACATCCTTCAGATTATGAAGAACCTTTCTTATTTGCGAATTAAAAACAATTCCGGTATGTTTTTTTTTCATTAATTTGACAAATGTAGACAAGTTTTCATAATTGATGGATTTTCCTCTATCTACCAACAGACACTGTCCTGTATCACAGGAGGAATAACTTTTCGTTCAAAGGCTAAACCAACTGTTGCGTTTTAACCACGAAATGAAAAGAAAAAGTGTATGATGAAAAAGGAAAAAAAAAAATCATGCGCCATCACCAGAGCAACATTTCGTTCTCGGCCCCATATCTGTCATTCTCAGCTGGCGGCCAACCATCCCTCAGAAGATACCACACGAAGATGCGGCAGAAGATATTTTTTATTTATTTGTCTATTTATTAATTTATTTTTTATTTTTTATTTTCACAAACCAGCCAACCAGCCAACTATCAACCAACAAATGACCTGACCATTAACCAATTAATGAACTAGCAACCAACCACACACACACATACACAAACACTCACACACACACAAAACACGCGCAGACACACGCACACGCACACGCACACACACACACACACACACACACACACACACACACAAAATCACACATAAATATTATATACACACGGACACACAAATATAACGTGTGTGTGTGTGTGTGTGTGTGTGTGTGTGTGTGTATGTGTGTGTGTGTGTGTGTGTGATGGATTACCTATATATAATCTACTCTTACATAAACCCTTACCCCCTAGTAATTTTAGATCTCAACATAGTCACAAAACACGAAAAGATTGATAGGCACTATCTTTCTAAATTAATAAAAAAAAAAAAAAAATTATCCATTTTCTAATGTCAAAATCTTTATTCAGTTTAGTAGGACATCTATACGCTAACTGACAACCTTAATAAACAAGTAAATAAGCAAATTATTTGGTTTAACGTCACGAGTTCCCCCCGTCAGGAGGCTAGGGTGGTGACCCTTTCCGAGGACTTTGCAGCGTGGAATATAATAACCCATGTCCTTGGTCCAACTCGCTGGCGGCAATGTCCGAACTACCATCACCTCGACCTCCGCCGCAAGTAGCGACGCTCTAAACCGCTCAGCTAGGGAGCAATAAATGAATAGATAAATAGGAATGAATGGATAAATGAACGAATATGTAAATAAAAATAGCTACCATTTAACTCGTATTATGAGATTACCCATTTAACCTAGCCCAACCTACCAAGATCGCATGTATCCATTAGCTGTCCAGGAACAGAATATTCTAGTCAGTCGAGAGGGGACCCTCCACCTTGGGAGCAGCAAAGATGTCCAAAATAGCTTCTTCAAATTAGTCTTTGAATACGACCTAGTTCTAACTCATTCCACTGCAATCCAGCCTTCCTCATATTATTATTTTTTTTTCTTAAGGTTATGACAGAGAGAGAGTGATGCTAGAGGTGGTGGTTGTGGTGGTTGTGGTGGATGTGGTGGTGGTGATGGTGGTGGTGATGGTGGTGGTGATGGTGATTGAGGTGGTGGTGGTTGTGGTGGTTGTGGTGGTGATGGTAGCCGTGGTGGTGGTAAGGATGGTGGAATGTGGTGGGGGGATGGTAGCAGAGATGATAGTAACAGCAGTAGCTATGGTTAACGAGAGTGGCGATGCCAGTGGTAATGGTAATGGTAATGGTAAGGAGAGGGTAATGGAAGATTTGCGGTTATTGTTAAAAACAAAGTAAAACAAACAAATTACACAGACATTGAAAATCGAGAGGAAGATACGAAGCAAACAAAAATGTACAGAGACAAAGATAAGGGGTGATAAAAGCGGAGAGAAAAGAAAGGCTAATTAAAGAGGGAACATAAAAGATCATAATACAGAATGGAAATAAAGCAAAGAAGGGAGGGAGGGAGGGAGAGGGTGCAAGGACAAGTAGACTACGAAAGGTTTCTGATTACTGGAGGGAGAGGGAGGGAGGAGGAGGTGGGAGAGGGAAAAGGAGGGAGAAAGAGGAAGAAAGAGAGAGAGAGAGAGAGAGAGAGAGAGAGAGAGAGAGAGAGAGAGAGAGAGAGAGAGAGAGAGAGAGAGAGAGAGAGAGAGAGAGAGAGAGAGAGAGAGAGAGAGAGAGAGAGAGAGAGAGAGAGTGAGAGTGAGCGAGAGTGTAAGAGTGAGAGTGAGAGTGAGAGAATAAGAGAGTGGGAGAGCGTGAGAGTGAGAGAGAGGGAGAGGGAGAGAGGGGGCCTGGAGAGAGTGGGAGGGAGGGAGGGAGAAAGGGAACGGGAGAGAGTGGGAGGGAGAGAGGGAGGTGGGAGGGATAGAGGGAGGTGGGAAGGAGAGAGGGGGGAGGGGCGGGAGAAAGTGGGAGGGAGGGAGGG